>NW_016107703.1:1775773-1786018 GCF_001604975.1 Cebus imitator
CTTTCAGGGCTGCCCTGCCCAGCGATGAGGCAGCCTAGTCACTACCTGCAGAGGCTTTGCTGAGCTGCTGTGGTCTCCACCCAGCTGCCGTGTGATCTTCCCTGCAGTCCTGTTTATATGGGTGTAGTTAGAACTGCCTTGGCAATGGTGGCCCGCCTCTGTTATGGCGGACTCTCTCTTTAGTGGCAGGCTGTCTCGGCAACGGCGGGTTGCCTCAGCAATGGTGGGCTACCTCAGCGATGGTCAGACTGCCTCCGTAGTGGTGGAGTGTCTCAGTAATGGTGGACGCCCCTCTCCCATAGAGCCGGACCATCCCGGGTTCAGCTGTGCTTGCTGTGAAACTCTCAACCCAGAGCGTTTTCAATTACCGTTTTTTTTTAGTGTATGGGACCAGCCGAGCCTGATCACCTGGCTCCCTGACTCAGAGTCTTTTTTTGTTGTTGTTGTTGAACGGTCAACTCTCTCCCAGTGTTCCAGTCACCTGTTGAAAAGGTGCCGGGATCTCCCGTGCCATGTCTCACTGAGCCGGCTGAAACAGCGGTGCTGAGATTCCTGGTGGCTTTTTTGCCTAGGAATCTTCTGGCCTGGCTCGTTATTTCAGATGAATGGGTGACTGCCATCTCAGGGCTCCGGTCACCAGCTAAGATGGCACCCCGACCAGTGTCTTTTGTATGGAGAATGCTACGCCAGGGCATGGGCAAAGCAGCTGTGTGGGCCAAAACAGCCGCACTGGCCGAAACAGCTGCACCAGCTGAAACAGCCCCACTGGCGACCCATAGGGCTTCTCTGCCTGGGAATCTCCTGGTGTGTGGGCAATAAAAATCCATCTGGAAATGCGGGGTCCACTCACCCTCTGCACTTTCACTGGGAGCTGCAATCCTGAGCTGTTCCTAGTCAGACATCTTCCCCCGATCTCAAGAAACATGTTTCTAACTCGCTGAATCTAAACATAGGTTAAACACCCTTAGTTGAACAAACACATAGCAGAGCAGTTTGAAAGATATGTTTCTTCTGTGTTTTAGACGCAGTTTTACTGCTTTTATATTCCGGGATTTTCCTGGAAATGTCTGTTTTTAGTTTCTCCACAGAAAGGATTTCTAAACTGATACATACACACATCAGTTTCACTCTGTAAGTTGAGTGCACACATTGACAACCATTCGGTTAGATAGCTCCGTTTTTGTTTTAGAACCAGATGTTTCTCATTACAGCATATACTCCAATTCGCTCGGGAATGTCCAAACACTGCTCGTAGAACATACGTATTTCTAACTCGCTGAATCTAAACATAGATGCAGCTCCCTTTGTTGACTGAGCACACAGCAGAGTAGTTTGAAAGATACGTTTCTTCTGTGTTTATACGCAGTCTTACTGCTATTTCTTATATGCTTTAATTTTGCTGGAAATGTCTGTTTTTAGATTCTTCACAGAAATGGTTTCTAAACTGCTGCCTACATACCAGTTTAACTCTGTAAGTTGAATGCACTCATTGACAACCATTCTGTTAGATAGCTCCATTTTCGTTTTAGAACCAGATGTTTCTCATTACATCATATACTCCATTCAGCTGGAAATGTACAAATGCAGACCCTAAAAGAAAAATGTTTCTCGCTCGCTGAATCTAAACATAGATTAAACACACTTAGTTGAACGAACACACAGCAGACCAGTTTGAAAGATACGTTTCTTCTGTGTTTTAGACACAGTCTTACTGCTATTTCTTATATCTCAGGAGTTTGCTGGAAATGTCTCTTTTTAGATTCTCTACAGAAAGGGTTTCTAAACTGCTGCATACACACATCAGTTTAACTCTGTAAGTTGAATGCACACATTGACAACCATTCTGTTAGATAGCTCCGTTGTTTTTTAGAACCAGATATTCCTCATTACATTATATACTCCACTTCACTCTGGAATGTTGAAACCCAGCTCCTAGAAGAAACATGTTTCTAACTCGCTGAATCTAAACATAGATGCAACTATCTTAGGTGAACGAACACATAGCAGAGCAGACTGAAAGATACATTTCTTCTGTATTTTAGAAGCAGTCCTACTGCTATTTCTTATATGCCAGGATTTTGCTGGAATTGTCTGTTTTTAGATTCTCCACAGAATGTGTTTCTGAACTGCTGTATACACACATCAGTTTAACTCTCTATGTTGAATACACACATTGACAACCAATCTGTTAGGCATCTCTGTTTCCTTTTAGATCCAGATTGTTCTCATTATGGCATATATGCCCATTCACTCTGGAATGTCCAAAGGCAGCTCATAGAAGAAACGTGTTTCTAACTCAATCTAAACATAGATGCAACTCTCTTAGGTGAAAGAACACACAGCAGAGCAGTTTAAAAGGTACGTTTGTTCTGTGCTTTAGACCCAGCCTAGTTGCTATTTCTTATATGCCGGGATTTTGCTGGAAATGTCTCTTTTTAGATTCTACACAGAAAGGGTTTCTGAACTGCTGCATACATGTATCAGTTTAAAGCTGTAAGTTAAATGCATACATTGGCAACTATTCTGTTACATAGCTCAGTTATCGTTTTAAAACCAGATATATCTCATTGTAGCATGTACTCCCATTCACCATGGAATATCCAAATGCAGCTCCTACAAGAAACGTTTTTCTAACTCGCTGAATCTAAGCATAGATGCAATTCTCTTTGGTGAATGAACACACAGCATAGAATTTAGAAAGTTACATTTCTTCTGTGTTTTAGACACAGTCTTACTGCTATTTCTTGTATGCCGGGATTTTCCTGGAAATGTCTGTTTTTAGATTCTCCACAGAAAGGGTTTCTGAGCTGCTGCATACACACATCAGTTTATCTCTGTAAGTTGAATGCACACTGTGACAACCATTCCATTACATAGCTCCGTTTTTGTTTTACAACCAGATATTTCTCGTTACAGCATATACTCCCATTCAATCTGGAGTGGCCAAACGCAGCTCCTAGAAGAAACATGTGTCTATCTTGCAGAATCTAAACATAGGTGAAACTGTCTTAGTTGAACGAATGCACAGCAGTGCAGTTTGAAAGATAAGTTTAATCTGTGTTTTAGATGCAGTGTTACTGCTATTTCTTATATGCCGGGATTTTGCTAGAAAGGTCTGTTTTCAGATTCTCCACAGAAAGGGTTTCTGAACTGCAGCATACACACATCAGTTTACCTCTGTAAATTGAATGCGCACATTGACAACCATTCTGTTAAATAGGTCCGTTTTTGTTTTAGAACGGGATATTTCTCATTACAAAATATACTCCCATTCATGCTGGAATGTCCCCATGCAGCTCCTAGAAGAAATGTGATTCTAACTCGCTGTATCTAAACATAGATGCAACTCTCTTATTTGACAGAAGACAGAGCAGAGCAGTTTGAAAGGTACATTTGATCTGTGTTTTAGACCCAGTCTAGTTGTATGTATTATATGCCATGGTTTTGCTGGAAATGTCTGTTTTGAGATTCTCCACAGGAAGTGTCTCTGAACTGCTGCATACACACATCAGTTTAACTCTGTAGGTTGAATGCACACATTGACAACCATTCTGTTAGATAGCTCAGTTTTCATTTTAGAACCAGATATTTCTCATTACAGCATATACTCCCATTCACTCTGGAATGTCCAAACGCAGCTCCAAGAAGAAACATGTTTCTACCTCGCTGAATCTAAACATAGATGCAACTCTCTTAGGTGAACGAACAACCAGCAGAGCAGTTTGAAGGATACGTTTCTTCTGTAGTTTAGACGCAGTCTTACTGCTATTCCTTATATGCAGGATTTTGCTGGAAATGTCTGCTTTTAGGTTCTCCACAGAAAGGGTTTCTGAACTGGTACATATGCACATCAGTTTAACTCTGTAAGTTGAATGCACACATTGACAACCATTTTGTTAGATAGCTCCATTTTCCTTTTAGAACCAGATATTTCTCATTACAGCATACACACCCATTCACTCTGGAATGTCCAAACGCAGCTCCTAGAAGAAACTTGTTTCTAACTCGTTGAATTTAAACATAGATACAACTCACTTAGGTGGACGAACACACAAAAGAAGAGTTTGAAAGATACGTTTCTTCTGTAGTTTAGATGCAGTCTGACTGCTATTTCTTATATGCCAGGATTTTGCTGGAAATATCGGTTTTTAGATTCTCCCGAAAAAGGGTATCTGAACTGCTGCATACACACGTCAGTTTAACTCTGTAAGTTGAATACATACATTGACAACCATCCTGTTAGATAGCTCCGTTTTCATTTTAGAACCAGATGTTTCTCATTATAGCATATACTCCCATTCACTCTGGAATGTCCAAACGCAGCTCCTACATAAAATGTATTTCTACATCCCTGAATCTAAACCTAGATGCAACTCTTTTAGGTGAACGAACACATAGTAGAGATGTTTGAAAGTTACTTTTCTCCTGTTTTTTTTTTACGCAGTCTTAGTACTATTTCTTATATGCTTGGATTTTGCTGGAAATGTCTGTTTTTAGATTCTCCACAGTAAGGGTTTCTGAACTCGTGTAGCTCTGTTTTCATTTTAGAACCAGATATTTCTCATTACAGCATATATCCCATTCACTCTGGAATGTCCAAACACAGCTCCTAGAAGAAAGGTGTTTCTAACTCACCGAATCTAAACATAGATGCAACTCTCTTAGGGGAGCCAACATACAGCAGAGCAGTTTGAAAGATACATTTCAACAGGGGATCTCGGGAATATGGCTGACTAGGAACAGCTCAGGATTGCAGCTCCCAGTGAAAGCACAGAGGGTGAGTTGGTGCTGCATTTCCAAATGTATTTTTATTGCACACAGACCAGGAGATTCCCAGGCAGAAAAGACCCATGGGCCACCAGCATGGTTGTTTTGGTCAGCGTGGCTGTTTTGGCCCTGGCACGGTGGTTCCCTGTACAAATTACACTGGTTCGGGTGCCCTCTTAGCTGGTGATTGGAGCCCCAGGAAGGTAGATTGCCCATTCATGTGATTTAAAAGAGGTCTGAAATAGGGAGCCGGGCCAGGAGATTCATGGGCAAAAAAAAACACCAGGAATCTCAGCACCACTGTTTCAGCTGGCACAGTGAGTTGCCGCATGGAAAATCAAATAGATCCTGGCACCTTTTCAACAGGCGACTGGAACACCTGGGGGAGAAAGTCGACTGTTCAGCTAAAAAAAAAAAGAATTTGAGTCAGGAAGCCAGGTGATCAGGTTTGGTCCTACCCCCCCCCACACACAAAAAAACCAGTAACTGAAAATGCTCTGTGTTGAGAGTTTCACAGCAAGCACAGTTTGACCCTGGATGGTCCAATACTGTGGGGGAGGGGCGTCTACCATTACTGAGGCACTCAACCACTATGGAGGCATTCTGCCATCGCTGAGGCAGCCTGCCATTGCCAAGGAAACCTGCCACTACAGAGAGAGTCCGCCATTACAGAGGCGGGCCACCATTGCCAAGACAGTTCTAACTACACCAATATAAACAGAACTGCAGGGAATATCAAATGGCAGCTGGGCGGAGCCCACAGCAGCTCAGCAAAGCCTCTGCAGGCAGACAGTGACTAAGCTGTCTCTTCGCTGGGGAGGGCAGCCATGGAAAAAAAAATGAAAAAAGGCAGCAGCACAACGGAAACTCATAAACAAAGCCCTAACTTCCTGGCAAAGAGCACCTGGGGAAAAAAAAAGGGAGTTTATGAGTTCTGCTGTAGCAGACCTAAACGTGCCTGTCCAGCTACTCTGAATGAACAACGGAGCTCAAAGCTCAGCACCTGAGCTCCAATAAAGGACAGACTGTCTCCTCAAGCGGATTCCTGACCCCCATATATCCAAAGAGTCATCTCATACAGGAGAGATCAGACTGACATTTGGTGGGTATCCTTTTGGGACAAAGCAGAAGAAGAAACTGGTAGCAACCCTTACTGTTCTACAGCTGCTGCAGGTGATCCCCAGGCAAGCAGGGCCTGGAGTGGACCTCTGCAGTCCTACAGCAGAGGGGCCAGACTATTAGAAGGAAAACTAAAAAACAGAAATAACTTCATCATCTACAAACTGGAAGTTCACTCAGAGACCCAATGTGAAAGTCAGCAGCTACAAAGACAACAGGTGGATAAATCCACAAAGACGGGAAGAAACCAGTGCAAGAAAGAAGAAAACACCCAAAACCAAAACACCTCTCCTCCTACAAGGGATCACAACTCCTCACCAGCAAGGGAACAAGGCTGGATGGAGAAGGAGTGTGATGAAATGACAGAATCAGACTTCAGACGGTGTGTAATAAGAAACTCCTGTGAGCTAAAAGAACATGTTCTAAACCAAAGCAAAGAAAATAAGAACCTTGAAAAAAGATGTGACTAAATGCTAATGAGAATGGACAACACAGAGAGAAATATAAGTGAATTGATGGAGCTGAAAAACACAACAGGAGAACTTCATGAAGCATGCACAAGTTTCAACAGCCGAACTGACCAAGCAGAAGAAAGGATATCAGAAGTCGAAGATGAACTCAATGAAATAAAACAGGAAGGCAAGAATAGAGAAAAAAGGGTAAAAAGGAATGAACAAAAGCTCCAAGAAATGTGGGACTATGTGAAAAGACCTAGTCTACGTTTGATAGGTGTACCTGAATGTGATGAAGAGAATGAATCCAAGCTGGAAAATACTCTTCAGGATATTATCAAAAAAAACTTCCCCAACCTAGTAAGGCAGGCCAATATTCAAGTCCAAGAAATACAGAGAACACCACAAAGTTACTCCTCAAGAAGAGCAACCCCAATGCACATAATCGTCAGATTCACCAGGGTTGAAATGAAGGAGAAAATGCTAAGGGCAGCCAGAGAGAAATGTTGGGTTACCCACAAAGGGAAGCCCATGAGACTCACAGCAGATCTCTCAGCAGAAAGCCTACACGCCAGAAGAGAGTGGGGGCCAGTATTTCACATCCATAAAGAAAAGAACTTTCAACCCAGAATGTCATATTCAGCCAAACTAAGCTTCATAAGTGAAGGAAAAATAAAATCCTTTGTGAAAAAGCAAGTACGTAGAGACTTCATCACCACCAGGCCTGTTTTACAAGAGCTGCTGAAAGAGGTTCTCCACATTAAAAGGAACAACCAGTACCAGCCACTCCAAAAACATACCAAATGGCAAAAAACATTGACACAATGAAGAATCTGCATCAACTAACGGACAAAACAGCCAGCTAGCACCAAAATGGCAGTATCAAATTCACACATAAGAATATTAATCCTAAATGTAAATGTACTAAATGCCCCAATCAAAAGACAGAGAGTGGCAAATTGGATAAAAAGCGAAAACTCATCAGTGTGCTGTATCCAGGAAACCCATCTCACGTGCAAGGATACACAAAGGCTCAAAATAAAGGGATGGAGGAAGATTTACCAAGCAAATGGAGAGCAAAAAAAAGCAGGAGTTGCAATTCTCCTCTCTGATAAAATAGACTTTAAAGCAGCAAAGATCAAAAGAGACAAAGAAGGACATTACATAATGGTAAAAGGATCAATGCAACAAGAAAAGCCAACGATCCTAAATATATACACACCCAATTGCAGGAGCACCCAGATACATAAGGCAAGTTCTTAATGACTTACAAAGAGACTTAGACTCCCACACAATAATAGTGGGAGACTTTAACACCCCACTGTCAATATTAGACAGATCAACCAGACAGAAAATTAACAAGGATATCCAGGACTTGAACTCAGACCTGGACCAAGCAAACCTAATAGACATTTACAGAACTCTCCACCCCAAATCCACAGAATATACATTCTTCTCAGCACCACATCACACCTACTCTAAAATTGACCACATAATTGGAAGTAAATCAATCCTCAGCAAATGCAAAAGAACGGAAATCACAACAAACAGTCTCTCAGACCACAGTGCAATCGAGTTAGAACTCAGAATGCAGAAGTTAACTCAAAACCGCACAGCTTCATGGAAACTGAACAACTAGGTCTTGAATGTTGACTGGATAAACAATGAAATGAAGGCAGAAATAAAGATCTTCTTTGAAACCAACAAGAATGAAGACACTACATACCTGAATCTCTGGGACACACTTAAAGCAGTCTCTAGAGGAAAATATATAGCAATATGTGCCCACATGAGAAGAAAGGAGAGATCTAAAATTGACACCCTAGCATCAAAATTGAAAGAGCTAGAGGAGCAAGATAAAAAAAATTCAAAACCTAGCAGGAGACAAGAGATAACTAAAATCAGAGCAGAAGTCAAGGAGATACAGAAACAAAAACTCTTCAAAAAATCAATAAATCCAGGAGCTGGTTTTTCGAAAAGATCAACAAAATAGACAGACCACTGGCCAGATTAATAAAAAAGAAAAGGGAGAATAACCAAATAGATGCAATAAAAAACGATAAAGCGTATATCACCACAGAATCCACAGAAATAGAAACCATCATCAGAGATTATTACAAACAACTCTATGCACATAAACTAGTAAACCTGGAAGAAATGAATAATTTCCTGGACACTTGCCTCCTGCCAAGTCTAAAACAGGAAGAAGTCAAAACCCTGAATAGACCAATAACAAGGTCTTACGTTGAGGCAGCAATTAAGAGCCTACCACCCAAAAAAAGCCCAGGTCCAGATGGGTTCACAGCTGAATTCTACCAGACATACAAAGAGGAGCTGGTACCTTTTCTTGTGAAACTATTCCAAATAATCCAAAAAGAGGGAATTCTTCCAAAATCATTTTATGAGACCAACATCATCCTGATTCCAAAACCCGGCAGACACTCAAAAGGAAAAGAAAACTTAAGGCCAATATCCATGACGAACATAGATGCAAAAATCTTCAATAAAATAGTGGCAAGCCGATTGCAACAGCACATCGAAAAGCTTATCCACCATGATCAAGTAGGCTTCATCCCTGGGATGCAAGGCTGGTTCAACATACACAAGTCTATAAATGTATGTTCACCACATAAACAGAACCAAAGACAAAAACCACATGATTATCTCAATTAATGCAGAGAAGGCCATTGACAAAATTCAACAGCCTCAAAAAACTAAGTATAGACGGAACATATCTCAAAATAATAAAAGCTATTTATGACAAACCAACAGCCAATATCATAATGAATGGGCAAAAACTGGAAGCATTCCTGTTGAAATCTGGCACTAGACAAGGATCCCCTCTCTCACCACTCCTATTCAATACAGTACTGGAAGTTCTAGCCAAAGGAATTAGGCAATAAAAGGAAATACAAGGTATTCAAATAGGAAAGAAGGAAGTCAAATTGTCTCTATTTGCAGACGACATGATTGTATATCTAGAAGATCCCATTGTCTCAGCCCAGAATCTCCTGAAACTGATAAGCAACTTCAGCAAAGTCTCAGGATGCAAAATCAATGTGCAAAAATCACAAGCTTTCCTATACACCAATAACAGATTTAAAGAGAACCAAATCAAGAACAAACTGTGATCCACAATTGCTCAAAAGAGAATAAAATACATAGGAACACAACTAACAAGGAATGTAAAGGACCTTTTCAAGGAGAGCTACAAGCCACTGCTCAACGAAATAAGAGAGGACACAAACAGATGGAGAAACATTCCATGTTCATGGTTAGGAAGAATCAATATCATGAAAATGGCCATACTGCCCAAAGTAATTTACAGATTCAACGCTATCCACATCAAGCTACCAACGACCTTCTCCCAGAACTGGAAAAACCACCTTAAACTTCATATGGAACCAAAAGAGAGCCCGTAAAGCCAAGTCAATTCTAAGCAAAAAGAACAAAGCAGGAGGCATCACACTACCGGACTTCAAACTATACTACAAGGCTACAGTAATCAAAACAGCATGGTACTGGTACCAAAACAGAGATATAGACCAATGGAACAGAACAGAGGTCTCGGCAGCAACACAAGATATCTACAACCATCCAATCTTTGACAAATCTGACAAAAACAAGCAATGGGGAAAGCATTCCATGTTTGATACATGGTGTTGGGAAAACTGGCTAGCCATCTGCAGAAAGCAGAAACCTGATTCCTTCCTGACACCTTACACTAAAATTAACTCCAGGTGGATTAGAGACTTAAATATAAGACCTAACACCAGAAAAACCCTAGAAGTAAAACTAGGCAAAGCCATTCAGGACATAGGCATAGGCAAGGACTTCATGACCAAAAACCAAAAGCATTGGCAACAAAAGCCAAAATAGACAAATGGGACCTAATCAAACTCCACAG
>NW_016107703.1:1786033-1790404 GCF_001604975.1 Cebus imitator
AAAAAAAAAAACAAAAAAAACAAAAAACAGTCATTAGAGTGAATCGGCATCCAACAGAATGGGAAAAAATTTTTTGCAGTCTACCCATATGACAACGGGCTGACATCCAGAATTTACAAAGAACTAAAACAGATTTACAAGAAAAAAACAAATAAGCCCATTCAAAAGTGAGTGAAGGATATGAACAGACAGTTTACAAAAAAAGTCATACATGAGGTCAAAAAACATATGAAAAAATGATCATCATCACTGGTCATTAGAGAAATGCAAATCAAAACTACATTGAGACACCATCTCATGCCAGTTCGAATGGCAATTATTAAAATATCTAGAGACAACAGATGCTGGAGAGGATGTGGAGAAATAGGAACAATTTTTCACTGTTGGTGGGAGTGTAAATTGCTTCACCCATTGTGGAAGACATTGTGGTGATTCCTTAAGGACCTAGAAATAGAAATTCCATTTGACCCAGCAATCCCATTACTGTGTATATATACAAAGGATTATAAACCATTTTACTATAAGAACACATGCACACGAATGTTCATTGCAGCACTGTTTACCATAGCACAGACCTGGAACCAACCCAAATGCCAATCGATGATAGACTGGACAGGGAAAATGTGGCACATATACACCATGGAATATTATACAGCCATCAAAAACGATGAGTTTGTGTCCTTTGTAGGGACATGGATGAACCTGGAAACCATCATTCTCAGCAAACTGACATAAGACCAGAAGATCAAACACCGTATGTTCTCACTCATAGGCTGGTGTTGAACAATGAGAACACATGGACACAGGAAGGGGAGCACTACACACTGGGATCTGTTGGAGGGAAAGAGGGGAGGGATCGTAAGGGGTGGGGAGTCTGGGAGAGACAACATTGGGAGAATCGCCAGATATAGGTGAAGGGGAGGAAGGCAGCAAATCACACTGCCACGTGTGTACCTATGCAAAAATCTTGCATCATCTTCACATGTACCCCCAAACCTAAAATGCAATAAACAAAAGAAAGATACATTTCTTCTGTATTTTAGATGCAGTCTTACTGCTATTTCTTATATGTCAGGATTGTGCTGGAAATATCAGCTTTTAGATTCTCCACAGAAAGGGTCTTGGAACTGCTGCACACACACATCAGTTTAACTCTGTAAGTTGAATTCACACATTGACCACCATTCTGTTAGATAGCTCCGTTTTCATTTTAGAACGAGACATTTCTCATTACAGCATATACTCCCATTCACTCTGGAATGTCCAAATGCAGCTCCGAGAAGAAACATGTTTCTACCTTGCTGAATCTAAACATAGATGCAACTCTCTTAGGTGAAGGAACACACAGCAGAGCACTTAGAGAGATACGCTTCTTCTGTGTTTTAGATGCAGTCTTACTGCTATTTCTTACATGTCGGGATTTTGCTAGAAATGTCTGTTTTTAGATTCTCCAGAGACAGGGCCTCTGAACTGCTGCATACACACATCAGTTTAACTCTGTAAGGCGAATACACACATTGACAAACATTCTGTTAGATAGCTTCCTTTTTCATTTTAGAACCAGATATTTCTCATTACAGCATATACTCCCATTCACTCTGGAAAGTCCAAACGCTACTCCTAGAAGAAACATGTTTCTACCTCGCTGAATCTAAACATAGATGCAACTCTCTTAGGTGAACGATCACACAGCAGAGCAGTTTCAAACATACGTTTATTCTGTGTTTAAGATGCAGTCTTAGTGCTATTTCTGATATGCTGGGATTTTGCTGGAAATGTCTGTCTTTAGATTCTCCACAGAAAGGGTTTCTGAACTGCTGCATACACACATCACTTTATCTGTTAGTTGAATGCACACATTGACAACCATTTTTTTAGATAGTTCCGTTTTCCTTTTAGAACCAGATATTTCTCATTACAACATACACACCCATTCACTCTGGAATGTCCAAACGCAGCTCCTAGAAGAAACGTGTTTCTAACTCGCTGAATCTAAACATAGATGCAGCTTTCTAAGGTGAACGAACACACAGCAGAGCAGTTTGAAAGATACGTTTCTTCTGTGTTTTACACACAGTCGTACTGCAATTTCTTATAGGCTGGGATTTTGCTGAAAATGTCTGTTTTTAGACTCTCCACAGAAAGATTTTCTGAACTGCTGCATACACCCATCAGTTTCACTCTTTAAATTGAAAGCACACATTGACAACCATTTTGTTATGCACCTTCATTTTCGTTTTAAAACCAGAGAATTCTCATTACACCATATACTCCCATTCACTATGGAACGTTCAAACGCAGGTCCTAGAAGACAGGTGATTTTAACTCGCTGAATCTAGTAATAGATTCAACTCTTTTTGTTGAATGAAAACCCAGCAGGGCAGTTTGAAAAATATGTTTCTTCCTTGGTTTAGACACAGTCTTACTGCTATTTCTTATATGCCGGGATTTGGCTGGAAATGTCTGTTTTTAGATTCTCTGCAGAAAGGGTTTCCAAATTGCTGTATACACACATCAGTTTAACTCTGACAGTTGAATGCACACATTAACAACCACTCTGTTAGATGGCTCCGTTTTTGTTTTGGGACCAGATATTTCTGATTACAGCATATACTCCCATTCACCCTGGAATATCAATAAGTAGCTCTGAGAAGAATCGTGTTTCTTACTAGCTGAATGTAAACATAGATTAAACTTTGTTAGTTGAATGAATGCACAGGTTGAAAGATAAGTTTCTTCAGTGTTTTAGAAGCCGTCTTACTGCTAATTCTTAAATGTTGGGATTTTGCTGGAAATATCTGTTTTTAAATTCTCCACAGAAAGGTTTTCTAAAGTAGTCTATACACACATCAGTTTAACTCTGTAAGTTGAATGCAAACATTGACCGCCATTCTGTTAGATACTGTAGCTCCATTTTCATTTAGGCCCAGATATTTCACATTACAGCTTATACTACCTTTCACTCTGGAATGTCAAAACACACCTCATAGAAAAAAGGTGTTTCTAACTTGCTGAATCTAAACATAGATTCAACTCTCTTAGTTGAACGAACACACAGCAGAGCAGTTTGGAAGATATGCTTCTTCTGCATTTTAGATGCAGTCTTACTGCTATTTCTTATATGATGAGATTTTGCTGCAAATGTCTGTTTTTAGATTCTCCACAGAAAGGGTTTCGAAACTGCTGCATACACACTTTAGCTTAACTCTGTAAGTTGAATGCACAAATTGAAAACAATTCTCTTAAATAGCTCCGTTTTCGTATTAGAACCAGATATTTCTTATTGTAAAATATGTTCCCATTCACTCTGGAATGTCCAAACGCAGCTCATAGAAGAATTGGCTTTCTAACTTGAGAATCTAAACATAGACTCAACTTTCTTAATTGAATGAACACACAGCTGAGCAGTTTCAAAGATATGTTTCTTCTGTGTTGTAGACTCAGTCTTGCTGCTATTTCTTATATGCTGGTATTTTCCTGAAATGTCTGTTCTTAGATTCTCTACAGAAATGGTTTCTAAACTGCTGCATACACACATCAGTTTAACTCTGTCAGTTCAATGCACACATTGAAAACCATTCTGCTAGATATCTCCGTTTTTGCTTTAAAACCAGGTATTTCTCATTACAGCATATACTCCCATTCACTCTGGAATGTACAAAAGCAGCTTGTGAAAGAAATGTGTTTCTAACTAGCTGAGTCTAAACATAGATTCAACTCTCTTAGTTGAACGAACACAGAGCAGAGCAGTTTCAAAGGTACGTTTCTTCTATGTTTTAGACGCAGTCTTCCTGCAATTTCTTTTATACCAGGATTTTGCTGTAAATGTCGGTTTTTATGTTCTCCACAGAAAGGGATGCTAAACTGCTGCATACACACATCAGTTTAACTCTGCCAGCTGAATGCACAGAGTGACAACCATTCTGTTAGATAGTTCCATTTTCTTTTTTTTTTGGGGGGGGGTTAAAAATGAAATTTTATTATTTAAATATATTTACAACATCATTGGTGTCCTTTTTTTGTTGTTTTTTTTTTCTCTTTTTTCCCCCATTTATTTATTTTATTGCATTTTACATTTGGGGGTACATGTGAAGAACATGCAAAATTGTTGCACACGTGGCAATGTGATTTGCTGCCTTCCTCCCCATCACCTACATCTGGCATCCCTCCCCTTGCTATCTCTCCCCAGCTCCCCACCCCCCATCATCACTCCCCTATTTCCCCCCAATTGACCCCAGTGTGTAGTGCTCCCCTCCCTGTGTCCATGTGTTCTCAATGTTCAACACCAGCCTATGAGTGAGAACATGCGGTGTTTGATCTTCTGCTCTTCTGTCAGTTTGCTGAGAATGATGGTTTCCAGGTTCATCCATG
>NW_016107703.1:1795089-1804877 GCF_001604975.1 Cebus imitator
TTATATTCCTTTCTATTTTGTCCATTCTTGTTAGCATTTCGTCAAATCTTTTTTCAAGGTTCTTAGTTTCTTTGCATTTGGTTAGAACATGTTCTTTAAGTTCACAGAAATTTCTTACTACCCACCTTCTGAAGTCTGATTCTGTCATTTCATCACACTCGTTCTCCCTCCAACCTTGCTCCCTTGCTGGTGAGGAGTTGTGATCCCTTTTAGGAGGAGAGTTGTTCTGGTTTCGCGTGTTTTCATCCTTTTTGAGCTGGTTTCTTCCCATCTTTAAGGATTTATTCACCTGTAGACTTTGTAGTTGCTGGCTTTCAGATTGGGTCTCAAATCTTTCAGATTGACATTCTGTTTGTTGATGATGAGGTTATTTCTGTTTCTTGGTTTTCCTTCTGACAGTCTGGTCCCTCTGCTGTAGGTCTGCTGAGGTTCACTCCAGGCCCTGCTTACCTGGGGTTCACCTGCCGCAGCTGCTGAACAGTAAGGGTTTTTACCAGTTTTCTTCTTCTGCTATCTTTGTCCCGGAAGGATGCCTGCCTAGTGTCAATCTGATCTCTCCTTTATGCGGTGTCTCTTTGGATATATAGGGGTCAGGGAGCTGCTTGAGGAGACGGTCTTTCCTTTATAGAAGCTCAAATGGTGAGCTGTGACCTCTGTTGTTCATTCAGAGCTGCTGGGCAGGTACGTTTAGGTCTGCTGCAGCAGAACTCATAAACTGCTTTTTGTTCCCTGGTGCTCTGTCCCAGGTATTTAGGGCTTTATTTATGAGTTTCCGTATTGCTGCCGTCTTCCTTTTTTTTTTCTTTCAGACCTACCCTGCCCAGCAAGGAGGCAGCCTAGTCACTGTCGGCCTATAGAGGCTTTGCTGAGCTGTTGTGGGCTCTGCCCCGCTGCCGAGTGAACTTCCCTGCAGTCCTGTTTATATGGGTGAAGATAGAACTGCTTTGGCGATGGTGGCCCACCTCTGTTGAGGCACAGTCTCTCTGCTGTGGTGGGTTGCCTTGGCAACAGCGGGCTGACTCAGCAATGGCGGGTTGCCTCAGCAATGGCGGGCTCCCTCAGCATTGCCAATTACCTCCATCCTGGCAGGCTGCCTCAGTAATGGCGGACGCCCCTCCCCCACAGAGCTGGACCGTCCTGGGTTCACCTTTGCTTGCTGTGAAAGTCTCAATCCAGAGTTTCTGGTTGTTCTTTTGTGGTGGTGGGACCAGCCGAGCCTCAGCTCCTTTTTGAAGTTGGTGTTCCAGTCACCTGTTGAAGAGGCACCGGCGTCTGTTTGTTTTCCCTGTGTCCACTCACTGTGCTGGCTTAAACAGCGGCACTGAGGTTTGTGGCGCTTTTTTTTTTTTTTTTGCCCTGGAATCTACTGTCCTGGTTCTCTGCTCAGTCCCCTATTTAAACAGACAAATGGGCGACTTTCCGTGGCTCCAGTCGCCAGCCAAAAGGCCACCCGGACTGGTGTATTTTGTACGGAGAACTGCTGCTCCGGGGAGCCGACAAAGCAGCCACATGGGGCAAAGCAGCGGCGCTGGCCGGCACAGCTGCGCTGGCTGAAACAGCCGTGCTGGCGACCATGGAGCTCCTGTGCCTGGGAATTTCCTAGTCTGTGGGCAATAAAAATGCGGCGTCCACTCACCCTCTGCACTTTCACTGGGAGCTGCAATCCTGAGCTGTTCCTAAACAGCCATCTTGGATCGAAAAAACCGATAGCTCCATTTTCGTTTTTAAACAAGATATTTCTCATGACAGCAAACTCCCATTCACAGTGGAATGTCCAAACGCAGCTCCTAGAAGAATCGTTTTTTTTACTGGCTGAATCTAAACATAGATTCAACTCTTTTAGTTGAATGAACACACAACAGAGCAGTTTGAAAGATACGTTTCTTCTGTTCTTTAGACCCAGTCTTACTTCTATTTCTTATAGGCCAGCAGTTTGCTGAAAATGTCTTTTTTTTTAGATTCTACACAGAAATGGTTTCTGAACTGCTGCATACACATGTCTGTTAAACTCTGTAAGTTGAATGCTCACATTGACAACCATTGGGTTAGATAGCACCGTATTCGTTTTAGAACCAGACATACATTTCTCATTACATCTTATACTCCCATTCACTCTGGAATGTCCTAACACAGCTCCTAGAATAAATGTGTTTCTACCTTGCTTTTTTTTTCATAGAAATTGTTGTAATGCTTTATTTCTTTCCTGTAAAAGAACCCTACAGAGATTCTTTCTTTTTTTTCCCATTTATTTTATTGCATTTTAGGTTTTGGGGTACATGTGAAGAACATGTAAGATTGTTTCATAGGTACACACGTGGCAGTGTGATTTGCTGTCTTCCTCCCCATCACCTATATCTGGCATCTCTCCCCTTGCTATCTCTCCCCAACTCCCCATCCCCCACCATCCCTCCCCTGTTTCTTATATGCCAGGATCCTGCTGGAAATGTCTGTTTTTAGATTTCCCACAGAAAGGGTTTCTAAACTGCTGCATAAATACATCACTTGGACCCTATATGTTGAATGCAAACATTGACAACCATTCTGTTTGATAGCTCCGTTCTGGTTTTAGAACCAGATATTTCTCATTACAGCATATACCCCCATTGACTCTGGAATGTCCAAACAGAGCTCCGAGAAAAACTTGTTTCTAACTCACTGACTCTAATCATAGATTCAACTCTCTTAGTTGAACGAAAACACAGCATAGCAGTTTGAAAGATACGTTTCTTCTGTGTTTTAGATGCAGTCTTACAGCTATTTCTTATATGCCAGGATTTTGCTGAAAATGCTGTTTTTAGATTCTCCACAGAAAGGGTTTCTATACTGCTGCATACACACATCAGTTTAATTCTGTAAGTTCAATGCACACATTGACAACCATTCTGTTAAATAGCTCCGTTTTTGTTTTAGAAATAGATGTTTCTCATTACAGCATATAATCCCATTCACTCTGAAGTGTCCAATCGCAACTCATAGAAGAAATGTGCTTCTAACTTGCTGAATCACAACATAGATTCAACTCTCTTCATTGAATGAACACAGAGCAGAGCAGTTTGAAAGATACCTTTCTCCTGTGTTTTAGAGGCAGTTTTACGGCTATTTTTTATATGCTGGGGTTTTGCTGGAAATGTCTGTTTTTAGTTTCTCCACAGAAAAAGTTTCTAAACTGCCATATACTCACATCAGTTTATCTCTGTAAGTTGAATGCACACATTGACAACCCTTCAGTTAGATAACTCCGTTTTTGTTTTAGAACCAGATATTTCTCATTATAGCTTATAATCCCATTCTCTCTGGAATGTCCAAATGCAGCTCTTAGAAGAAACGTGTTTCTAACTCACTGAATCTGAACATAGATTTAAGTCTCTTAGTTGAACGAATACACAGCAGAGCAGTTTCAAAGATACGTTTCTTCTGTGTTTTAGAAGCAGTCTTACTGCTATTTCTTATATGCTGGGATATTGCTAGAAATATCTCTTTTTGGATTCTTCAGAGAAAGGTTTCTGAACTGCTGCATACACACATCAGTTTACCTCTGTAAGTTGAATGCTCACATTCACAACCATTGTGTTAGATAGCTCCGTATTCATTTTAGAACGAGACATTTCTCATTACATCTTATACTCCCATTCACTCTGGAATGTCCAAACGCAGCTCCTAGAAAAAAACGGGTATCTAACTCAATGAATCTAAACATAGATTCAACTCTCTTAGTTGAACAAGCACACAGTGGAGCAGTTTGAAAGATAAGTTTCTTCTGTGTTTTAGACGCAGTCTTACTGCTATTTCTTATATGCTGGTATTCTACTGGAAATATCTGTTTTTAGATTCACCACGGAAAGCGTTTCTAAACTGCTGCATACACACATCAGTTTACCTCTCTAAGTTGAATGCACAGGTTGACATCCATTCTGTTAGATAGCTTCACTTTCTTTTTAGAACCACATATTTCTCATTATAGCATACACTCCTATCCTCTCTAGAATGTACAAAGGCAGCTCCTAGAAGAAATGTGTTTGTTTTTATTTTATTGCATTTAGGTTTTGGGGTACATGTGAAGAACATGCAAGACAGTTGCATAGGTACAAACATGGCAGTGTGATTTGCTGCCTACCTCCCCTTCACCTATATCTGTCATTTCTCCCCATGCTATCTCTCCCAGAACCCCCACCCCTTATGATCCCTCCCACATTTCCCTCCAACAGACCCCAGTGTGTCTGTTTTGTCTATTTTGGCTTTTGTTGTCAATGCTTTTGGTGTTTTGGTCATGAAGTCCTTGTCTACACCTTTTTTCCAGTTCTGTGAAGAAGAGCATGACCAAACGTGTCCTGAATGGTTTTGCCTAGATTTTCTTCTAGAGTTTTTATGGTGTTAGGTCTTAAAAGTCTTTAATGCATCTGGAGTGAATTTTAGTGTAAGGTGTCAGGAAGGGGTCCAGTTTCTGCTTTCTGCACATGGCTAGCCAGTTTTCCCAACACCATTTATTAAACAGGGAATCCTTTGCCCACTGCTTGTTTTTGTCTGGTTTGTCAAAGATCAGATGGTTGTAGATATGGTGTGTTGCCTCCGAGACCTCTGTTCTGTTCCATTGGTCTATATCTCTGTTTTGGTACCAGTACCATGCTGTTTTGATTACTGTAGCCTTGTAATATACTTTCAAGTACGGTAGTGTGATGCTTCCCGCTTTGTTCTTTTTGCTTATAATTGACTTGGCTACGCAGGATCACTTTTGGTTCCATATGAAGTTTAAGGTGTTTTTTTCCAGTTCTGTGAAGAAGGTCACTGGTAGCCTGATGGGGATAGCGTTGAATCTGTAAATTACTTTGGGCAGTATGGTCATTTTCAAGATATTGATTCTTCCTAACCATGAACATGGAATATTTCTCCATCTGTTTGTGTCCTCTTTTATTTTGTTGAGCAGTGGCTTATAGTTCTCCTTGAAGAGGTCCTTTACATTCCTTGTTAGTTGTATTCCTAGGCATTTTATTCTCTTTGTAGCAATTGTGAATGGAAGTTCATTCTTGATTTGGCTCTCTTTAAGTCTGTTATTGGTGTATAGGACTGCATGTGATTTTTACACATTGATTTTGCATCCTGAGACTTTGCTGAATTTGCTTATCAGTTTCAGGAGCTTTTGGGCTGAGATGATGGGGTCTTCTAGATATACAATCATGTCGTCTGCAAGTAGAGAAAATTTGATTTCCTCCTTTCCTATTTGAATGCCCTTTATTTCTTTTTCTTGCCTGATTGCTCTGGCTAGAACTTCTAGTATTATATTGAATAGGAGTGGTGAGAGAGGGCATCCTTGTCTAGTGCCAGATTTCAAAGGGAATGGTTCCAGTTTTTGCTCATTCAGTATGATATTGGCTGATGGTTTGTCATAAATAGCTTTTATTATTTTGAGATACGTTCCGTGAATACCTAGTTTATTGAGGGTTATTAGCATAAAGGGCTGTTGAATTTTGTCAAAGGCCTTCTCTGCATCAATTGAGATAATCATGTGGTTTTTGTCTTTGGTTCTTTTTATGTGATGAATTTTATGTGATGAACGTTCTTTTTACGTTCATAGACTTGCGTATGTTGAACCAGCCTTGCATCCGCGGAATGAAGCCTACTCGATCATGGTGGATAAGGTTTTTGATGTGCTGTTGCAATTGACTTGTCAGTATTTTATTGAAGATTTTTGCATCTATGTTCATCATGGATATTGGCCTGAAGTTTTCTTTTCTTGTTGAGTCTCTGCTGGGTTTTGGAATCAGGATGATGTTGGTGTCATAAAATGATTTGGAAGAATTCCCTCTTTTTGTATTGTTTGGAATAGTTTCAGAAGGAATGGTACCAGCTCCTCTTTGTATGTCTGGTAGAATTCGGCAGTGAACCCCTCTGGACCTGGGCTTTTTTGGGTGGTAAGCTCCTAATTGCTGCCTCAACTTCAGACCTTGTTATGGGTCTGTTCAGGGTTTCAGCTTCTTCCTGGATTAGGCTTGGGAGAAGGCAAGTGTCCAGGAATGTATGCATTTCTTCCAGGTTTGCTAGTTTATGTGCATAGGGTTGGTTGTAATACTCTCTGATGATGGTTTGAATTTCTGTGGAATCTGTGGTGATATCCCCTTTATCGTTTTTTGTTGCATCAATTTGGTTATTCTCTCTTTTCTTTTTTATTAATCTGGTTAGTGGTCTGTCTATTTTGTTGATCTTTTCAAACAACCAGCTCCTGGATTTATTGATTTTTTGAAGGGTTTTTTGTGTCTCTATTTCATTCAGTTCTGCTCTAATCTTAGCTAGTTTTTGACTTCTGCTAGAATTTGAGTTTTTTTTGATCTTGCTTCTCTAGCTCTTTCAATTTTGACCATAGGGAGTCAATTTTTGAGCTCTCCTTGCTTCTCATGTGGGCACTTATTGCTATATATTTTCCTCTAGAGACTGCTTTAAATGTGTCCCAGAGATTCTGGTATGTTGTGTCTACATTCTTGTTGGTTTTGAACAACATCTTTATTTCTGTCTTCATTTCACTGTTCATCCAGTCAGCATTCAAGAGCAAGTTGTTCAGTTTCCATGAAGCTGTGTGGTTCTGTGTTAGTTTTTGTATTCTGAGTTCTAACTTGATTGCACTGTGGTCTGAGAGACTGTTTGTTAAGATTTGCATTCTTTTGCATTTGATGAGGAGTTATTTACTCCCAATTATGTGGTCAAATTTAGAGTAGGTGTGATGTGGTGCTGAGAAGAATGTATATTCTGTGGATTTGGGGTGGACAGCTCTGTAAATGTCTATTAGTTTTGCTTGGTCAAGGTCTAAGTTCAAGTCCTGGATATCCTTGTTAATTTTCTGTCTGGTTGATCTGTCTAATATTGACAATGGGGTGTTAAAGTCTCCCACCATAATTGTGTGGGAGTCTAAGTCTCTTTGTAAGTCATTAAGAACTTGCCTTTTGTATCTGGGTGCTCCTGTATTGGGTGCATATATATTTAGGATTGTTAGCTCTTCTTATTGCACTGATCCTTTTACCATTATGTAATGTCCTTCTTTGTCTCTTTTGATCTTTGTTGCTTTAAAGTCTAATTTATCAGAGATGAGAATTGCAACTCCTGCTTTTTTTTCTCTCCTTTTGCTTGGTAAATCTTCCTCCATCCCTTTATTTTGAGCCTTTGTGTATCCTCGCACGTGAGATGGGTTTCCTGGATACAGCACACTGATGGGTTTTGACTTTTTATCCAATTTGCCAGTCTGTGTCTTTTGATTGGGGCATTTAGTCCATTTACATTTAGGGTTAATATTGTTATGTGTGAATTTGATACTGCCATTTTGATGCTAGCTGGCTGTTTTGCCCATTAGTTGATGCAGATTCTTCATTGTGTTGATGCTCTTTACCATTTGGCATGTTTTTGGAGTGGCTGGTACTGGTTGTTACTTTATATGTGTAGAGCCTCTTTCAGGAGCTCTTGTAAAGCAGGCCTGGTGGTGATGAAATCTCTGAGTACTTGCATGTTCACAAAGGATTTTATTTTTCCTTCACTTATGAAGCTTAGTTTGGCTGGATAGGAGATTCTGGGTTGAAAGTTCTTTTCTTTAAGGATGTCGAATATTGGCCCCCACTCTCTTCTGGCTTGTATGGTTTATGCTTAGAGATATGCTGTGAGTCTGATGGGCTTCCCTTTGTGTGTAACCCGACCTTTCTCTCTGGCTGCATTTTCTCCTTTATTTCAACCCTGGTGAATCTGACGAGCATGTGCCTTGGGGTTGCTCTTCTTGATGAATGTCTTTGTGGTGTTCTCTGTATTTCCTGGAGTTGAATATTTGCCTGCCTTGCTAGGTTGGGGAAGTTTTCCTGGATAATATCCTGAAGAGTATTTTCCAGCTTGGATTCGTTCTCTTCATTGCATTCAATTACATTTATCAAACGTAGATTAGGTCTTTTCACATAGTCCCACATTTCTTGGAGACTTTGTTCATTCTTTTTTACCCTTTTTAAAAAATCTATTCTTGCCTTCCTGTTTTATTTCATTGAGTTGATCTTCGGCTTCTGATAACCTTTCTTCTCCTTGGTCAATTCGGCTGTTGATACTTGTGCATGCTTCACGAAGTTCTCGTGTTGTGTTTTTCAGCTCCATCAATTTACTTATATTCCTTTCTATTTTGTCCATTCTCATTAGCATTTCGTCAAATCTTTTTTCAAGTTTCTTATTTTCTTTGCATTGGGTTAGAACATGTTCTTTAAGTTCACAGAAGTTTCTTACTACCCACCTTCTGAAGTCTGATTCTGTCATTTCATCACACTCATTCTCCCTCCAACCTTGCTCCCTTGCTGGTGTGGAGTTGTGATCCCTTGTAGGCAGAGATGTGTTCTGGTTTCGGGTGTTTTCATCCTTTTTGAGCTGGTTTCTTCCCATCTTTATGGATTTATTCACCTGTCGTCTTTGTAGTTGCTGGCTTTCAGATTGGGTCTCTGAGTGGACGTTCTGATTGTGGATGATGAGATTATTTCTGTTTCTCAGTTTTCCTTCTGACAGTCTGGACCCTCTGCTGTAGGTCTGCTGAGTTCCACTCCAGTCCCTGCTTACCTGGTGATCACCTGCAGCAGCTGCAGAACAGTAAGGGCTGTTACCAGTTTTCTTCTTCTGCTATCTGTGTCCCAGAGTTATACCTGCCACGTTTCAGTCTGATCTCTCCTTTATGAGGTGGCTCTTTGGATATACAGGGGTCAGGGAGCTGCTTGAGGAGACTGTCTGTTCTTCATAGGAGCTGAAATGCTGAGCTGTGAGCTCCGTTGTTCATTCAGAGCTGCTGGGCAGGTACGTTTAAGTCTGCTGCAGCAGAACTGATAAACCACTTTTTGTTCCCAGGTGCTCTGTCACAGGGATTTAGGGCTTTATTTATGAGTTTCCGTTATGCTGCTGTCTTCTTGTTTTTTCCTTCAGAGCTGCCCTTCCCAGCAAGGAGGCAGCCGAGTCACTGTCTGCCTGTAGAGGCTTTTCTGAGCTGCTGTGGGATCCGCCCAGCTGTCAAGTGAACTTCCCTGCAGTCCTGTTTATGTGGGTGTAGTTAGAACTGCCTCAGCAATGGTGGCCCACCTCTGTTAAGCGGAGTCTCTCTGTAGTGGCGGGTTGCCTTGGCAATGGCAGGCTGCCTCAGCATTGGCTGACTACCTCTGTAGCGGTGGGCTGCCTCAGTATTGGCGGACACCCCTCCCCCACAGAGCCGGACCGTCCCGGGTTCAGCTGCGCTTGCTGTGCAACTCATAATCCATAGAGTTTCTAATTGCTGTTCTTTTTTGGGGGTAGGAACAGCCGAGCCTGATTGCCTGGCTCCCTGCCTCAGAGAATTTTTTTTTTTTTTAAGTTGGTGTTCCAGTCGCGTGTTGAACAGGCACCGGGATATGTGTGTTTTCCCGTGCAGTGACTCACTGCGCTGGCTTAAACAGTGGCACTGAGATTTGTGGCACTTTTTTTGTCCTGGAATCTACTGTCCTGGTTCCCTCTTCAGTCCCCTTTTTAAACAGATGAATGGGCGACTTCCTGTGGCTCCAGTCGCTAGCCAAAAGGTCACCGGAACCAGTGCATTTTGTATGGAGAACCACTGCACCGGGGCGCTGACAAAGCAGCTGCGTGGGGCAAAGCAGCGGCGCCGGCTGACACAGCCACACTGGCCAGAACAGCCATGCTGGCGACCCGTGGATTTTCTCCGCCTGGGAATTTCCTTGTCTGTGGGCAATAAAAATGCGTCATCCACTCACCCTCTGCACTTTCACTGGGAGCTGCAATCCTGAGCTGTTCCTAAATGGCCGTCTTGG
>NW_016107703.1:1810315-1839584 GCF_001604975.1 Cebus imitator
CAAAGCAGCGGCGCTGGCCGGCGCTGGCCGGCACAGCCGCGCTGGCCGAAACAGCCGCGCTGGTGACCGTGGAGCACCCCTGCCCGGGAATTTCCTAGTCTGTGGGCAATAAAAACTCGGCGTCCACTCACCCTCTGCGCTTTCACTGGGAGCTGCAATCCTGAGCTGTTCCTAAACGGCCATCTTGGATCCACCTCCTATTTCTTTTTTTATTGTTTGCCATTGCACATTGGTAGATTTCTGTAGCTATAGTTTTTGTGTTCTTTTTCTTTCTTGTGTGATTGCTGTACTAGTGAGTTTTATATATTTCTGTATTTTTGTTATGGTAAATTCTGTTCTTTTGATTCCAGATTTAGGACTCACTTGATCATTTCTTGTAGGTCCAGTCTAGTGGTAAGGAGTTCTCTCAGCATTTACTTCTATAGGAAACATTTATTTCTCCTTCATACATGAAGAATAATTTTGCTAGATATAATATTCCTGGTTGAAATTTATTTTTCTTTTAGCACTTTTAATATGTTATAATATTCTCTTCTGGCCTGTGAGGTTTTTTGCTTAGAAACCTGCAGCTACACTGATGGGGTTTTCTTTATAGGTGGCAAGACACTTTTCTCTTGCTGTTATTAGGATTCATGCTTTTTCTTTGACATTAGACAGTTTGACTATAACATGCCATGGAGAAGACCTTTATACATTGTATCTTCTTGAGGATCACTGGACCTCCCTCATCTGTATGTCTAAATCTCTTTCTAGACTTGGGAAGTTTTAATCTATTATTTCATTAAATTGGTTTTCTAATACTTTCCTTTTTTTTTCTTTTGGTGATACTGTTAATTCAAATATTCAGTCACTTTATATAGTCCCAAATGTCAATAAATTCTTCAGTTCCAGAATTTCCATTTGCTTCTTTTAGAAAAAATAACTATCCCTTTGGTAAGCTTCTAATTCATATCCTCATTTTTTTCTGATTTCTTTCTAATTTTCTTCAGAATTCTTTTATGTCTCACTGAGCTTCTTTAAAATTAATATTTTGAATTGTTTACCTGGGATTTGGAAATATCTTTTTTGAGTAAGATCTAGTGGTGATAAATGATGTGTTCCTTTGGACATGTCATATTTCCTTGATTTTTTATGTTTTCTGTGTCCTTGAGTTGAATGTGTTATAACAGTTGCTTCTTTCCATTTTTGAATTTACTTTCATGGGGGAGGACATTTTTCTAAAGATATATGTGTGGCATTACTTGTGTAGGACACTTTGGCTTTGATTATAGGTGCAAGAAGTTTTGTAATCTTATATGATTTCTTTGGGTGTAAAGAGCATTAGTGGTATTTTCAATTTCTTTGGTGAGTTAAGGTGTGTTTATTTTTTTAATTGCACTTTAGGTTCTGGGGTACATGTGAGGAACATGCAGGATTAGTGCATAGGTACATACCTGGCAATGTGGTTTGCTGCTTCCATCCCCATCACCTATATCTGGAATTTCTCCCCATGTTATCCCTCCCCAACTCTAACCCCCCACTGTCTCTCCCTAGTCCCTCCACAACAGACCTCAGTGTATAATGCTCCCCTCCCTGTTTCCATGTGTTCTCATTGTTCAACACCAGACTATGAGTGAGAATACGTGGTGTTTGATTTTCTATTCTTGTGTCAGTTTGCCAAGAATGATGGTTTCAGGTTCACCCATGTCCCTACAAAGGACATTAATTCATCGTTTTTTATGGCTGCATTGTATTCCATGGTGTATATATGCCACATTTTCCCTGTCCAATCTATCATCGATGGGCATTTGGGTTTGTTCCAAGTCTTTGCTATTGTAAACAGTGTCACAATGAATATGCATGTGCATGTGTCTTTATAATAGAAGAATTTATAATCCTTTGGATATATACCCAGTAATGGGATTGCTGAGTCAAATGGAATTTCTATTTCTAGGTCCTTGAGGAAATTCCACACTGTCTTCAACAATGGTTGAACTTATTTACACTCCAAACAACAGTGTAAACGTGTTCCTATTTCTCCACATTCTCTTCAGCATCTGTTGTCTACAGATTTTTTAATGATCACCATTCTAACTGGTATGAGATGGTATCTCAATGTGGTTTTGATTTGCATTTTTCTAATGACCAGTGACGATGGCATTTTTTCATATGTTTGTTGGCCTCATATATGTCTTCTCTTGAAAAGTGTCTGTTCATATCCTTCACCCACTTTTGAATGGGGTTGTTTGTTTTTTTATTGGAAATCTGTTTTTGTTCTTTGTAGATTCTGGATATAAATCCTTTGTCAGATGGGTAGATTACAAAAATTTTTTTCCCATTCTGGTGGCTGCTGATTCACTCTAATAATTGCTTCCTTTCCTGTTCAGAAGCTCTGGAGTTTAATTTGATCACATTTGTCTATTTTGGCTTTGAATGCCAATGCTTTTGGTGTTTTAGTCATGAAGTACTTGCCTATGCCTATGTTCTGAATGGTTTTGCCTAGGTTTTTTTCTAGGGTCTTTATGGTGTTAGGCCTTATGTTTAAGTCTTTAACCCATCTGGACTTAATTTTAGTGTAAGGTTTCAGGAAGTGGTCCAGTTTCTGCTTTCTGCACATGGCTAGCCAGTTTTCCCAACACCATTTATTAAACAGGGAATCCTTTACCCATTGTTTGTTTTTGTCAGGTTTGTCAAAGATCAGATGTTTGTAGAAGTGTGGCATTACCTCTGAGGCCTCTGTTCTGTTCCATTTGTCTATATCTCTGTTTTGGTACCAGTACTGTGCTGTTTTAATTACTGTAGCCTTGTAGTATAGTTTGAAGTCAGGTAGCATGATGCCTCCAGCTTTGCTCTTTTTGCTTAGGATTGTCTTGGCTATGTGGCCTCTCTTTTGGCTGCATATGAAGTTTAAGGTGGTTTTCTTCCAGTTTTGTGTAGAGGGTCATAGGTAATTTAAGGGGATAGCATTGAATATATAAATTGCTTTGGGGAGTACGGCCATTTTCACGATATTGATTCTTCCTAACCATGAGCATGGAAAGGTTTTCCAACTATTAGTGTCCTCTCTTATTTTCTTGAGCAGTGGTTTGTAGTTCTCCTTGAAGAGGTTCTTTACATCCTTTGTTAGTAGTATTCCTAGGTATTTTATTCTCTTTGTAGCAATTGTGAATGGGAATTCCTTCTTGAGTTGGCTCTCTGTACGTCTGTTATTGGAGTATATGAATGCTTGTGATTTTTGCAAATTGATTTTGTATCCTGAGACTTTGCTGAAGTTACTTATCAGTTTTAGGAGATTTTGGGCTGAGACGATGGGGTCTTCTAGATATACAATCATGTTGTATGCAAATAAAGACAATTTGACTTCCTCCTTTCCTAATTGAATACGCTTTATTTCTTTTTCTTGCCTGATTGCTCTGGCTAGAACTTCCAATAATATATTGAATAAGAGTGGTGATAGAGGGCATCCTTGTCTAGTGCCATTTCAAAGGGAATGCTTCAGTGTTCAGTACAATACTGGCTGTGGGTTTGTTGCAAATAGCTTTTATTATTTTGAGATATGTTCTGTCAATACCTAGTTTATTGAGAGTTTTTAGCATAAAGGGCTGTTGAATTTTGTTGAAGGCCTTCTCTGCATCTATTGAGATAATCATGTGGTTTTTGTCCTTGGTTCTATTTATGTGGTGAATTACGTTTATAGACCTGCTTATGTTGAAGCAGCCTTACAATCCCAGGATTAAGCCTACTTGATCGTGATGGATAAGTTTTTTTTATTTGCTGTTGCAGTCGGTTTGCCAGTATTTTATTGAAAATTTTTGCGTCTATGTTCATCATGGAATCGCCTGAAGTTTTCTTTTCTTGTTGAATCTTTGCCTGGTTTTGATATCAGGACAATGTTGGTCTCATAAAATGATTTGGGAAGAATTCCCTCTTTTTGGATTGTTTGGAATAGTTTCAGAAGGAATGGTACCAGTTCCTCTTTGTATGCCTGGTAGAATTTGGCTGTAAACCCATCTGGACCTGGGATTTTTTTTGGATGGTAGGCTATTAACTGCTGCCTCAACTTCAGCTCTTGTTATTGGTCTATTCAGGGTTTCAACTTTTTCCTGCTTTAGGCTTTAGAGTGTGTAAGTGTTCAGGAATTTATCAACTTCTTCCAGGTTTATTGGTTTATGTGCATAGAATTGCTTGTAGTAATCTCTGATGGTGGTTTGTATTTCTTTGAAATCTGTGGTGATATTCCCTATATCATTTTTTATTACATATATTTGATTATTATATCTTTTCTTTTTTGTTAATCTGGCTAGTAGTCTATTTTGTTGATCTTTTCAAAAAACCAGCTCCTGAATTTATTAATTTTTTTGGAAGGGTTTTTGTGTCTCTATCACCTTCAGTTCTGCTCTGATGTTCGTTATCTCTTGTCTTCTGTTAGCTTTGGAGTTTTTTTGATCTTGCTCCTCTAACTCTGCCAATTTTGATGATAAGGTGTCAATTTTAGATCTTTCCGTGCTTGTCATGTGGTCATTTATTGCTATAAATTTTCTTCTAGACACTACTTTAAATGTGTCCCAGAGATTCTGGTATGTTGTGTCTTCGTTCTTGTTGGTTTTGAAGAACATTTTCATTTCTGCCTTTATTTCATTGTTTATCCAGTCAACATTCAAGAACGGGTGGTTGTTTCCATGAAGTGTGGTTGTGAGTTAATTTCTAAATTCTGAGTTCTAATTTGATTGCACTGTGGTCTGAGAGACTGTTTGTTATGATTTCCATTCTTTTGCATTTGCTGAGGAGTGATTTACTTCCAATTATGTGGTCAACTTTAGAGTAGGTGTGATATTGTGCTGAGATGAATGTATATTCTGTGGATTTGGGGTGGAGAGTTCTGTAAATGTCTATCAGGTTTGGTTAGTCCAGGTCTGAGTTGAAGTCCCGGATGTCCTTGTTAGTTTTCTGCCTCGTTGATCTAATATTGATGGTGGAGTGTTAAAGACTCCCACTTTATTATGTGGAAGTCTAAGTCTCTTTTTAGGTCACTAAGAACTTGCTTTATATATCTGGGTGCTCCTGTATTGGGTGGTTATATATTTAAGATTGTTAGCTCTTCTTGTTGCATGATCCTTTTACCGTTATGTAATGTCCTTCTTTGTCTCTTTTGATCTTTGTTGGTTTAAAGTCCATTTCATCAGAGATTAGGGTTGTAACTCCTCCTTTTTTTTCTCTCCATTTGCTTGGTAAATCTTCCTTCATCCTTTTATTTTGAGCTTATGTGTATCCTTGCATGTGATGGGTTTCCTGGATACAGCACATCGATGGGTTTTGACTTGTTATCCAATTTGCCAGTTGGTGTCTTTTGATTGGGGCATTTAGCCCATTTACATTTAAGGTTAATATTGTTATTTGTGAATTTGATCTTACCATTTTGATGCTAACTGGTTGTTTTGACCATTTTTTGATGCAGTTTCTTTATTGTATTGATGGCCTTTACCATTTGGTATATTTTTGGAGTGGCTAGTACCGGTTGTTCCTTTCTATTTTTAGTGATTCTTTCAGGAGTTCTTATAAAGCAGGACTGATGGTGATGAAATCTCTGAGCCATTGCTTATTAGTAAAAAAAATTATTTCTCCTTCACTTATGAAGCTTAGTTTGGCTGGTTATGAAATTCTAGGTTGAAAGTTCTTTTCTTTAAGGATGTTGAATATTGGCCCCCACTCTCTTCTGGCCTATGGGGTTTCTGCTGAGAGATCTGCTGTTAGTATCATGGGCTTCCCTTTATGGGTAACCCGACCTTTCTCTCTGGCTGCCCTTAGCATTTTTTCCTTCATTTAAACACTGGGGAACCTGACGCTTATGCGCCTTGAGGTTGCTCTTCTTGAGGAATATCTACAGCATAATGAGATTGGCTAGCATAAAGTCAAGAGAACTCTAGAGAATATAGGTCTAACCAAGGACAGGCATGGTGGCTCATGCCTAAAATTCCAGCAACTTAAGAAGCCAATACAGGAGGGCTGCTTGAGACCAGGAGCTAGAGACTGGCCTGGGCAACACAGCAAGACCCTGTCTCTATCCAAAATAAAGAAAAAATTAGCTGGGTGTGGTGGCACACATGTGTGGTCCAAGCTACTCAGGAAGCTGAAGAGAGAGGGTAGTTTGAGCCTGGGAGGTCAGGGCTGCAGTGAGCCACAATTTGGCACTCCAGTCAAGCCTGGGTGGCAGAGCAAGACCCCATCTCAAAGAACAAAACAACAAAGAAAACCAATTACAGACAGAAAAGTAATAGAGCTAATAAGCTAAGATAAGGAAAGATGTTGAAATGTGACAAATAAATAAAGCAACATGAGGGCTTTTCTCTGTTTAAAATAATAAAAAAACTTATTAAATTATAATACCATGTGCTGGCAAAGGTGCAGTGAAATGGGCACTTTCTTATACTATGGAGGGTGTTTAAATTGTATATAAGCCTTCCAAGGTAAAGTTTGGCAATTTTTTAGAATAACAGAGACAGTGTCTCTATTACTGCCTCCTCCAATGTCTGGCCTCAAGAAATCTTCATGCCTTAGCCTCCCAAAGTGCTGGGATTATAGCTGGGAGGCACCCAAAACCTGTCAGTTTACATCAAGGGCAATGAGAATGTCCATTCACCATGACTGACAGTAATCGTATTTCTGGAAATACCTTTAGAGACAATTCAATCTAAACAAAAGGTCATCTGCACAAACGCAGTGAAAATCTGGGAGTAATTTAAGACAGAGTGCTTAAGTAAAAGAAGAAACACTTAAAAGAAATTAAACTATACTATTTATAGGCACCTGGTAAAAGATCAGTAAATGTTAGCTGCTAGTTTTTTGTTGTTTTGAGACAGGGTCTCACTCTGTCACCCAGGCTGGAGGACTCCCTGGACTCAAGTAGCTGGAAGTACAGGCACATGGCACCACACAAGGCTAATGCATATACCTTTCTGTAGGGATGTTGACTCCCTTTGTTACAGAAGTCTGTCTCAGACTCTTGGCCTCAAGCCATCCTCCTGCCTCAGCCCCCCAAAGTGTTGTGATTACTGGTATGATCCACCACACCTGGCCAGCTGCTACTTTTATTATTATTATCCCACTCAATTAAAAATTATGTGACAATAAAACTATCATTTTCAAGGCTATGTAACAATATGTGTCCTACAGCATGATTGTAAAAACATATACAGTCATCCCTCAGTATATAGAGAGGATTAGTTTCAGCCCCTGGTCTCTGCATATGTCAAAATTTATGCATACTCACGTTTTGCAGTCAGCCCTCTGGAACCCTCGTATAGGAAAAGTCCAAATATCGGTTGGGCATAGTGGCAGGCACCTATAGTCTCATCCATTTGGGAAGCTGAAGTGGGCAGATGGCTTTAACTGGGGAGTTCATGGCTGCAATCAGCTGTGATAGCACTACTGTACTCTAACCTGGACAACAGAGCAAGATCCTGTCTTAGAAAAAAAAAAAAAAAAAGGTTAGAAATTGTAATAAGGTATGTTGGGGAAAATTCCATATAAGCAAATTAATGAATAAAGTAAATGGTAATAAATTAGTACAATTGATTTTCTGGAGTTTCTGACCATAAAGGTAAGAAAAATGCAAAACACAGAGACAAAGCATAAAAAAAGAAATTAGGGAAGCATTCTACATGTGTAACAGGATGACCCTGGCCATGTTCATACAGCAGCAGTATGTCACAATATGACACACCTTGGAGAGAAGTTAACATGTGAGGAAGTTGATAAAAATGATCAGAGGAGCAAAATACTGATAGCTATAGTCAAGTAAACCAAGAGCTGATGTCAGAGAAGTAAGAATATTATAGTGTGTGTTGAAGTTCCTGTAAAATATTATTTATTTGCCTTTGTAAAAAATGTATCTACTAAAAGTTATTGCTGTCAAAAGACTAAGTGGGAATAAATCATTAGAATTTATTCTTCTGTTTTTTACTTTTATTTTCCTGCCAAAGCCTTACTTTAGAAATTTTAATTTTTTTAGAAAATTGAACAAGTGTTGATTGTGGTGGATCATGCCCCTAGGATAGGAGGTGGGGGTAGAAGAATCACTTGAGGCCAGGAGTTTGACACCAGCCTAACCAACAAAGTGAGACCCAATGTGTATGAAAAAATTTAAAAAATAACCAGGTGTCATCACATATAGTTACAGTCCTGGCTACTCAGGAGGCTGAGGCAGGAGGATCCTTAGCTCAGGAGTGCAAGCCTGCAGTGAGCTGTGATTGAACCACTGTACTCCAGCCTAGTTGACAGAGTGAGACCCCATATCCTAAAACAAAAAAGAAAAAATAAAAATAGATCAAGTAGCAAGTTGTATGTGGCTTCTCTGAACATTTCTAAACTAGAAGTTCTCAGAGTAATACTTCTAAATCTTTTGGGGTCTAGCATCCCATTACATTTTTTACCTTTATATAAGACTGCTAAGACTTCTTCTTTACATAAATAATTATATTAAAGTTAAAAATAAGAAAAATTTAAAAATATTTTTATTCATTACATATTAATAATAAAATCATTACATGTTGATATAACTAATACAAAACCAAAATTTTAAAATGATTATTATTCATTACATATTAATAATAAAATTGGCTAGGTGAGATGCCTCATGCCTATAATCCCAGAACTTTGGGAGGCTGAGGTGTGTGGATCACCTGAGGTCAAGAGTTCGAGACTAGCCCTCCAACATGCTGAAACCCCGTCTCTACTAAAAAATACAAAATTAGCCAGGTGTGGTGGCAGGTACCTGTGATTCCAGCTACTTAGGAGGTTGAGGCAGGAGAATTGCTTACACCTGGGAGGCAGAGTTTGCAGAGAGTCAAGATCATGCCGTTGCACTCCGGACTGGGTAACAAGAGCAAACTCCATCTTAAACAACAACAATAAAACTACTATGTGTTGATATAAGTAATACTTTTTTTTTTTGAGACAGTCTCTCTCTTTCCCCAAGGCTGGAGTGAAGCATGTAATCTCAGTTCATTGCAACCTCTGCCCCACCCCTGGTTCAAATGGTTCTCCTGTCTCAGCCTCTGAAGTAGCTTGGATTACAGGCACCTGCCACCATGCCCAGCTAATTTTTGTATTTTTTTTAATAGAGATAAGGTTTTGCCATGTTGACAAAGCTGGTCTCAACCTCCTGACCTCAGGTAATCCACCTGCCTCATTCTCCCAAAGTGTTGGGATTGCAGGCGTAAGCCACTGCACCCAGCCAAATTAACATATTTTTTAAAACACTGATTAGTCAGGCAACAATACTTGGAAGGGGTCTCCTCATTCCCAGTGATAAAAACCCCACTGCACGGCTCCACAGTTGCAAGGGCTGCAGAGCCAAAAGGCTCTGACTTGAGATTTCATTACTTTATTTGTATTTCTATTTGTATTGTGAGACAAGGTCCTCCTCTGCCACACAGGCTGGAGTGTAGTTTTGTGCTTATAGCTCACTGCAGCCTCAATGTCCTGGGCTGAAGCCATCTTCCTGCCTCAGCTCCCCAGTGTTGGTAGTGCAGTTGAGTGCCACCATACCTGGCTAATTTTTAAATATTTTTGTAGAGTGAGGAGTCTTGTTATGTTGCCCAAGCTGACCTCAAACTCCTGACCTCAAGAGATCTGCCCATCTCAGCCTCCTGAGTAGCTGAGACTACAAGTACACATCACCATGCCTAGCTACATTTATTTTATTAAATTTTGAAAAATATTTTTGTAGAGAGGAGGTCTTGCTATGTTGCCCAGGCTGGTCTTGAACTCCTGCCCTTAAAAGATACTCCCATCTCTGCTTCCCAAACATCTGGGACTACAGACATGAGCCACTGCACTGAGCCTGAAGAGATTTCTTTAATCCAGCATTCCATATTTGGTAACACTGGGAAAGGCAGTAGTGTTTTTAAAAATTAATAATTCAAAAGAATCAAACTCAACCTTGACCCCTGCCTTCTCTCACACCCCACATCCAGTCTGTCAGTAAATCCTGTTGATTGTCTTCACCATGTACTGAAGATCCCCACCCAGCAACTCCCTGGACTCCTCCCCTATTTCTCCCCTCTGACCATCTCTCACCACCACCATGACCCTGGTCAGGACCACTATCATCTTCCACCTGGATGTTGCCACAGCTTGACCCCCAGCTTCTACCCAAATCTTCCCACAGTCTCTCTCAACTCAGCAGCCAGATAATGCTTTTACATCAGGGGACAGATCATGTCACCTCTCTGCTCAGAACCCTCCTGCAGTTCCCATCTCATAGTAAAAGCCAAAGCCTGAGCAATAACCTCCCAGGGCTTACACGATCTATACTGATCCCCACCCAGCAACTCCATGGCCTCCTCCCCTAATTCTCTCCCCCTCTCCTGCTCCACTGGCCTCCTTCCAGAGCCTCAAACATAACTAAGACACTTTATTCTGCTGTTTCTGCCTACAATGCTCCTCTTTCAGCACCTTGGCCAGCTCCTTCCCCTCCAAGTCTTTGCTCAATTTTCACTTAGGAGGCCACCCCTGACCATTCTATTTAACATTGCCATCTGTCCCCATTCCCACTGCGTTAATTTTTTTAAAAACAAGATCTCACTCTATCACCAAGGCTGGAGTGGTGTGGTGCAATCACAGCTCACTGCAACCTCAAATTCCTAGGCTCAACTGATTCTTTCACCTCAGACTCCCTAGTAGCTGGAACTACAGGTGCATGCCATCATGCCTGGATAATTTATTTTATTTTGAAATGGAGTTTCACTCTTCTTGCCCAGGCTGGAGTGTAATGGTGCAATCCCAGTTCACTGCAACCTCCACCTCCCAGGTTGAAGTGATTCTCCTGCCTCAGCCTCCCAAATAGCTGGGATCACAGATGCATGCCACCATGCCTGGCTACTTTTGTATTTTTAGTAGAGATGGGGGTTTGCCATGTTGGCCAGGCTGGTCTCGAACTCCTGACCTCAGGTGATCCACCCTCCTTGGCCTCCCAAAGTGTTAGGATTACAGGAGTAAGCCACCACACCTGGTCAATTTAATTTTTTGTAGAGACAGGGTCTCACTATGTTGCCCAGGCTGATCTTGGACTACTGGCCTCAAGTGATCCTTCTGCCAGGATTCTTAAATTGCTGGGATTACCAACATCAGCCAAGATGCTTGGCGTCATGTTCATTTCCTCTTGCTGCTGCCACAAACTACCCTACATTAGTCACTTAAAACACCACAAATCTACCAACTTCCAGTTCTGGGAATCAGAAGCCCAAACTAGGTCTATTAAGGCTAAAGTTATGGTGTCAGCAGGGCTGCATTCCTTCTGGAGGCTCTAAAGTGTTCCTTGGCTTTTCCAGCTTCTAGAAGCCACCCCAATTCCTTGGATCATGACCCCTAACTCCATCTTCAAAGTTAGAAGTGAAGCATCTGCAAATCTCCCTATCAAACTCTGCTTCCATCACCACATCTCCTGCTCCAATTCTGACTCTCCTAACCTCTTTCTTTTATAAGGATCTTTGTGATTGCTGGGCATGGTGGATCCCACCCATAATCCCAACACTTTGGGAAGTCAAGGCAGGAGGAACATTTAAGGCCTGGAGTTTGAAACTAGCCTGGACAATATAGCAAGATCCCACCTCTACAAAAGCATAAAAATAAATATTAGCCAGACATGGTGGTGTGTGTCTGCAGTCCCAGATACTTGATAGGCTGAGGTGAAATAATGTCTTTAGCCCAGGAGTTTGAGATCAGCCTGGGCGACATAGCTAAATCTCATCTCTACAAAAATGAGCTGGGCATGGGTGACATACATGTGTAGTCCCAGCCACTTTGAAGTCTGAGGTAGGAAGATCACCTGAGCTTAGGAGGTCAAAGCTATAGTGAGCTATGATCATATCACTGTGCTCCAGCCTGGATGACACAGCGAGATTCTGTCTCAAAAAAAGAAAAGAAATATATATTTGGTCTCTGTCCCTGGTCCCTGGCACAGAGCTTTGAAAGCTTATAAAGACCTCAGTGATAGAGGTGATAGGAGCATCTTTAGTTTTAATATTTGGTCTTGGTCCCAGCTTTCTAACACAAGAGACTCTAAGAACTTTGGGATCTCCAGCATGCTAAGAATGCATTTGGAGATGTGGTTGAGATGAGTGGGTGGCTCCTTGCTCCTGGGTTTCTTCAGGAGGAGGGCTGATTGCCCAAGAAGGAAACCACATAATTAGAGGCTTAGAACTTTCAGCCTCACCTGCTGAACTCCAGGAGGTGAGAGGGGCTGGAGATTGACTTAATCACCAATGGCCAAAGATTTTATCAATCATGTTTGCATAATAGAGTCTCTGTAAACACCCTGAACAACAGAGTTTACAGAGCTTCTGGGTTGCTGAATACAGGAGATGCTGGGAGGGAGGCACGTTCAACAGAGAGCATGGAAGCTCTGTGCCCCGCCCACTTACCTTCCCTTGGGCATCCATCTTTCTTTCATTTCTTTCTCCTTTTCCTTCCTTTCTTTCTTCTCTTTCTTTTTTTTTAAGACAGGGTCTGGCTCTTTTGTCCAGGCTAGAGTGCAGTGGCACAATCTCAGCTCACCACAACCTAAGCTTCCCCAGTCCCCAGCTCAATGCATTCTCACCTCAGCTTTCCTAGTAGCTGGAACTACAGGTGCACACCATCACACCTAGTTATTTATTTATTTTCATTTATTTTTTGAGACAAAATCTCACTCCATAGCCCAGGCTGGAGTGCAGTAGTGTGATCTCAGCTCACTGCAACCTCTGCATCCTGGGTTCAAGTGATTCTCCTGCCTCAGCCTCCTGAGTAGCTGGGATTACAGGTGCACAGCAACACACCCAGCTAATTTTTGTATTTTTAATAGAGACAGGGTTTCAGCATGTTTCCCAGGCTGAACTCAAACTCCTGCATTTAAGCACTTCTCCCAATTCAACCTCCCAAAGTGCTGGGATCACAGGTGTGAACTACTGCATCCAGCATGCACATCTCTTTCATTGGCTGTTTCTGAGATGTATCCTTTACGGTGAACCAGGAATAGGAAATGAACTGACCAGATGTGGTGGCTCACATCTGTAATCCCAGCACTTTAAGTGACTGAGGTGGGAGGATCGCTTGGGCCCAGGAATTTGTGGCCAGCCTGGGCAACAAAACAAGATCTCAACACTACAAAAAAAAATAAATAAATAAAATAAAAGAAATTAGCCAGATGTGGTGGTGCAGGCATGCAGTCTCAGCTACTAGGGAGGGCGGAGGACCACTTGGACCCAGGCAGACAAGGCTGCAGTGAGCTATTACTGCAACACTGCACACCAGCCTGGGCAACAAAATGAGGCCATGTTTCTAAGAAAAAAAGAAAATAAACTGTTTTTCTGAGTTCTGTAAGCTGTTCCAGCAAGTGATTAAATCAAAGAAGGGGGTCATGAGAACCTCTGATTTGTAATAGGTTGGTCAAAAGTACAGGTGAAAACCTGATACTTGCCATTGGCATCTGAAATGAGGGTAGTCTCATGGGACTGAGCACCTAACTTGCAGGGTCTGTGTGAGCTCCAGGTAGTGTCAGAATAACATTTTGGGATACCCAGTTAATATCCAGAACACTGAAGAATTTGGTGTATAAGCTCCACACACACAATCAGTCAATTGAAGTGTGTGACTAGAGAGAAACACAGGCTTTCCTTTCACCTACCTGCCTAACTGCATAGGAGAAGCAATACGTGGTGCTCATGAACAAAGCAAGCATTAAAGTCAAACCAGGCCCTACATTTGACTCAGCTTAATATCCATGTGAACTTGGGCAAATCACTCATTATCCCTAAGTCTTTATCATCTCACTTATAAAATGGGGATAACTGTGGTACCTGCCTGTGATTTTGTGAGAATTCATGAAATATTATACTTGATGTTACTGTGATCATCATACTTATTTCAAACTATCTGACAAGGACAGTGATGGATGATAACATCACCAGATTAGAAACTGTTGTGAGGTCTCTCAGGCAAAATTCCATACAAGCAAATTACTATCTCTCCAAAGCATTCCTGCCACACTTAATTCCCCATTCCCTGAACCAAATGTGCCATCTTAATTGTCCAGGTCTTTACAGTGCTGGTTTCCCTGCCCATTCCCCATCCCTCCACATCCCCCTTCCCTCGCCACTCTCACACAACTCTTCCTCATCTTTCAAAAGCTGGCTTCACTGTCCCCTTCTCTGGAAGCTTCTCCCACTCTCGAGAAGAGCTTCCCATTGCACTTGATGCATGCACTATTATTTGATCATTTTTAAGTTATTGTCCAAGTCTTTTTGTACCTGAATAACATGAGGCCCAGTCAGTCTCCTCCTGAACTCTGAAGTCTTTCATGGTAGCTCCAGCTGGAAGTGACAAAAAGACATTCTTTTAAAATAAAAGAAGGAATGACATGGACATCCATCCAATCCTATAAAAGTTTTAAAACGTATGTGAAAGGCAAACAAAATTCAAGAACTTCTAGGAAAAACATAGGAGAGAAGGTGTTACTGGGAAATATGCTAAAGGGTTAATTTTTATTTTATTTTACTTTTTTGAGAAAGAATCTTGCTCTATCCCCTAGGCTGGACCACAGTGGTACAATAAGAGCTCACTGCAGCCTCAACCTCCAGGGCTTTAGCATTCTTCAAACCTAATTTTTATTTTATTTAAGAAATGCATTCTTACTGTTACCAAAGCTGGAGAGCAGTGGTGTGATCATAGCTTACTGCAGCCTCAACCACCTAGGCTCACGTGTTCCTCCAGTCTCAGACTCCCCAGTAGCTGGGACTACAGGTGTGCACTGCCATGTCCAGCTCATTTTATCTTTAATTTTTATTAGAGACAAAGTGTTGCTATGTCGATGAGGCTGGTGTTGATCCTTTTCCCTCAAGCAGTTCTCCCACCTCAGCCTTCCAAAGTGCTGGGATTACAGGTGTGAACTGCTACACCTGCTGAGGAGGTTAATTTTTAATGATATAAAGAGCTCAAAGCAAATATTAGAAGGAGCCTAAGTGGCTATAGAGCCTGACTGGTTAATTGCGATATATCCATATAAAACATTATGTGACCATGAAAAGGATTCAGATAGATCAATAGATATTGACACAGATGTTAACGAAATATGAAAATGAGAAGTGATATTTAATTAGCCCATATGTATTTGAAGAATGTGGCCAATTATTTCCTGAGATAAGATTATAGGTCTGAAGAGTAAAGGAAAATTTTCACTTCTTTATTTAAAAGTATTTACTATTTTTATAGTTTAATAAAAGGTTAAATATATAGATCATCTAATTAGCAAAAGTCACATTAACTCTATAAATAAACAGAAAACACATGGACAGCCCAGCCTTGGTGGCTGATGCTTATAATAGCAGCACTTTGGGAGGGGGCGGTGGGAAGATTGCTTGAGGCCAGGAATTCCAGAGCAGACTGGGAAACATAGCAAGACCTCGTCTCTACTAAGAATAAAAAAAATATTAGCCAGGCATGGCAGCATGTGCCTATAATTCCAGTTACTGAGGTGGAAGGATCACCTGAGCCCAGGTGGTCAAGGCTGCAGTGAGTCGAGACTGTACCACTATACTCAAGCCTGGGATACAGAGTGAGACTTGGCCTCCCAAAAAAGGAGGGGGCAAAAAAGAAAGCTAGCTGGGCATGGTAGCTCACACCTGTAATCCCAGCACTTTAGGAGGCTGGTCAGTTGGATCACTTGAGGGAGAGAGTTCGAGACCAGCCTGACCAACATGGAGAAACCCTGTCTCTATTGAAAATACTTAGCCAGGTAGGGTGGCACATGCCTTTAATTCCAGCTACTCTGGAGACTGAGGCAATAGGATGGCTTGAATCTAAGAGAAGGAGGTTGCAGTGAGCAGAGATTGTGCCATTGCACACCAGCCTAGGCAACAAGAATGAAACTTCATCTGAAAAAGAAATAAAGAAAGAAAGAAAGAAAGAAAGAAAGAAAGAAAGAAAGAAAGAAAGAAAGAAAGAAAGCTAATAAACTAATATAAGAAAATATATATTAAAATGTAACAAATATAAAGCATTATGAGGTCTTTTATTTATTAAAAATAATCAAACAAAAAATAACTTATTATACCCTGTGCCAGCAAATGTGCAGTGAAATGGGCAGTTTCTTTTACTATTAGTGATGTTTAAATTGTATATAAGCCTTCCATCAGGGTAAAGCTTGGGAATTTTAAAAAAATAATACAGTGACTCACTGTACTGCCTCCTCCAACTCCTGGGCTCAAGCAGTCCTCCAACCCAGCCTCCCAAAGTGCTGGAATTACAGGCTGACAGCCACCATGCCTGAAAGCTCAGCAATTTACATCAAGTATAATAAGAATGCTAATGTCCTGTGACTCACAGTAATCTCATTTCTGGAAATATCATCTTTAGATATAATTCAACCTAAAGTAAAGGTCATATGCACAAACAGTGAAAATCTAAGAGTAATATTTTTCTGTTTTAAAAACATACGGAATGCTTCACAAATTTGCATGTCATTCTTGCACAGAGGCCATGCTAATCTCTCTATTGTTCCAACTTTTGTATATGTGCTACTGAAGCAGGCATGAGTAATTTAAGATAGAGTGGTTAAGTGAAATAAGGAAGAGTTATGGGGAATTAAAAAATGTATGGTATTTATAGGCACCTAGTAACAGCTCAGTAAATATTAGCTGCTACTTTTATTATTTCTATGGTAATTCCACTCCATTAAAAATTGTCATTAAAAATTTACCACTTTCATGGAACATCATGTATTTAACAGTATAATTGTAAAAACAGTTAGAGGCTGGGTGTGGTGGCTCACACGTGTAATCTCAGCACATTGGGAGGCCAAGGCAGGTGGATCACCTGAGGTCAGGGGTTCGAGACTAGCCTGACCAACATGGAGAAACCCCATTTCTACTAAAAAATACAAAATTAGTCAGGTGTGGTGGTGCCTGTAATCCTAGCTACTCAGGAAGCTGAGAAAGAAGAATCACTTGAACCTGGGAGTTGGAGGTTGTGATGAGCTGAGAGTGCACCATTGCTCTCCAGCCTGGGAAGAAAAGAGCAAAACTCAATCTCAAAAAAAAAGAAGTCCCGGCACAGTGACTCACAGCTGTAATGCCAGCACTTTGGGAGGCTGAGGCTGGGCAGATCACCTGAATTCAGGAGTTCAAGACCAGTCTGGCCAACATGGTGAAATCCTGTCTCTACAAAAATATAAAAATTAGCTGGGCATGATGGCAGGTGCCTGTAATCTTAGCCTACTCTTACCCCTGGGAGGTGGAGGTTGCAGTGAGCTGAGATTGTGCCATTGCACTCCAGCCTAGGCAACAGAGCAAGACTGTCTCAAAAACAAAACAACAAAACAAACAATTTGTCCCTTGGTATATGGAGGGATTGGTTCCAGCTCCCCCATATCTGTGTATACCAAAATCCATGCAAGCACCTGTAGTCCCAGCTACTTGTGAGGCTGAGGAAGGATTGCTTGAGCCCAGGAGGTTGAGGCTGCAGTGAGCCATAATTGCACCACTGTACTCCAGTCTGGGCAACAGAGTGAGAAAGAGGGTTGACTTTTTAATATAATTTTTTGGTTCATGTGAGAATTTGTTCAGAACTGTGGCATATGAAAATTCTTCATAGAATAATTATCTAATCAAGTTAATGCTAGAATTGGGAACAGAAAATGTTTTGTTGACTTTATTCCTTCACTTGCTGTTATATAAACTATTGCCAGCAGGCACTTACCAACCAGAAGTGTTATCTCAGAGCTACTCACAATGAAAGGTGATGTCTAGGGCCCAGGTGTGTTGAAGTCTCCATGCCTTGGCTATGGGTGTTGAGTGGGACTTATTTGCCCATCCATTTTCTATATTCCAGCACTGGAAAACTTGTGTTTATCCATCTTGATAAGATGTAATTTAAATTTAACTTGGCAAGAACCACAAATGGAAGAAAGGTCATGAAACCACAGGATAGTACTTGTCCTCAGGGGACTCTTCAGCTTAGATGCTTCTGTGAAAAAGGAATAACATTGTTGAAAGCTCATCACAGGTCAGGTGAGGTGCCTCATATCTATAATCCCAGACTGCTGGGAGACTAAGGCAGGAGAATCCCATGAGGCCAAGTGTTCAAGATCAGCCTTGGCAACACAGTGAAACCTCATCTCTACAAAAAAATTAGAAAATGAGCTGGGTATGGAAGCACATTCCTGTAGTCTTAAGTGGAGGCTTAAGTGGGAGGATAGTTGAACCCAGAAAGTGGAAGCTGCTGTGAGCAATGATCTTACCACTACACTCCAGCCTGGGTGACAGAGTGAGACCATGTCTACACACACGCACACACACACACACACCTCAGTCTGTCCAGCCTTGACTAATGAAAAGGGTCTTCTGGTTACAGAAGAGGTGTGCTCTTTTGTAGGACAGGAAGGGACTAGCAAGCTTGTTCACAGCCTTTCCTCATCCTCTGCTTATTTTTCCAAGAACCTTCAAGGGAGTTCCTAGGGAAAGGACCTAAATCTTCCAGTTGCCAGAGGAGAAATATGCCTGCTTTGTCAATTAATAAATGGAACACCTGCCATGAAAACCAGGAAGTTCTGCTAAGATGAACCACTCCCTACGACAGTGACCTATGCAGGAAACATGAGAAACTGGAGTCTGGGAAACAATAATATTGAAGGCCACATTCCAGATTGTGGAGATCTAACCAAAGTACAGCCTTTTCACAAGGTACTGTCAAATAACAGCTGGCTGTCTCCATGGGGCATTGCTGTATCTCTGGCTCTCATTTCCCTCGGAGATGCTCTATTCCAGCTTTCTCTTGCATGTTGTATTCCGTAGTTCCTGGTGTAAGACCTCACAAGAAAGCAAACTGCTGAGTCAATGCTGACCTACAGATCTGACTTCAGATTCTAGCAGGACTCTTTCGGTTTAAGAAATTAAAGAGGAGAAAATGGACCCAGCCTGGCACTGGCCAGCTTAGCAGTCTGAAGATAGAAGCTGCTCAAAATGACTACAGTGCCTCTGACTTTCTGAGTCTGCCCTTGCTCCTAGGGCTCTTTTGATGAGATTTATTTCTCCTTGTTGAAGAAATGGTTTGCTGGAATATAAAAAACTTAAAGAAGAAAAAAATATTAAAATATAATTTTCTCCTAAAGAACACTCAAAAGTACACTCCCACCAATGCTGGATCTATTTATCTCTCTCTTTTTTTTTTTTTTTTTTTTCTGAGATAGGGTCTCACTCCGTTACCAAGACTGGAACACAGTGGCGAGATCACAGCTCACAGCAGCTTTCAACTCCTGGGCTCAAGCGATCCTCCCACTTCAGCCTCCCAATTAGCAGGAATTACAGGTGCATGCCACCATGCCTAATTTTTTAAATTTTTTGTAGAGAAGGCTGCTATGTGGCCTAGGCTGCTCTTGAACTCCTAGATCAAACTAATCCTTCTGCCTTGGCCCCCCAAAGTGCTGGAATTATAGGCTTTAGGCACCACACCCAGTCTATTTATCTTTCTCTCTCTCTCTCTCTCTCTATATATATATATATATATATATATGCATACACAAACACATATACATATATAAAATCTCATATATTAAATGTTCCTCCTTAAATCACCTCCTACCCACCCATCTGCAGGGAGAGCAAACACAGGTCTCAGCGGATCAGGCAAACTACACCAAGAAAGGAGGCTGGAGTAATGCCAGAAACCAGGAGGAACTGTAGCAAATGGCAAGGTATTCACTTCAAAGGTTTTTCAACACTGCGATGGTCAAACCAAACACAGAAACAGGAAGCCCAGTTCAGTCACCAGAAGCCAACATGGGATATTTGATCTACATGCTACAGGGCAAACTGTTTAGGATGAATGACCTCGTCTCCACCACCCTGTTCTTCAAGTCCCTCCTGCCCAGTAGTCCCTACACTCTGCTGACATGACCCACATTCACAGGACTCTCCTGACACCTTTGCTTGTTTGTCTTTTTTCCCCAATGAATATTTTCTTTTCTTTTTTTTCCTTTTTGGATACAGAGTTCACCTCTGTCACACAGGCTTGAAGTAAAGTGAGGTGATTATGACTCACTGCAGATTCCATCTCCTGGGCTCAAGTGATCTTGCCTTCCAAGTAGTTGGGATTACAAGCATGTACCACCATACCTAGTTAAGTTTATTATGATGATGATTATTATTTTGAGATGGAGTCTCATTCTATCATCCAGGCTGCAGTGAAGTGGCACAATGTGGGCTCGCTGCAACCCCAGCCTCCCGGGTTCAAGTAATTCTCCTGCCCCAGTCTCCTGAGTAGCTGGGATTACAGACATGCACTAGCAAGCCCAGCAAATTTTTGTATTTTTAGTAGAAATGGGGTTTCACTATGTTGGCCAGGATGGTCTCAATCCCTTGACCTAGTGATCTGCCTGCCTCGGCTTCCCAAAGTGCTGGGATTACAGGCATGAGCTGCTGTGCCTGGCCAACCTTTTTTGTTTATAAACTACTGAGCCTCACATGTATGCTTATAACAATGCAAAATAGACTAATATAACATTCGTATGCCAACACTTACCAGACTGTGAGGAGCACAATGACAAAAGTTGAGTGGGACTGAAATGCTCCCAAGGGGCTTCTTGTCACATCACAGAGAATGGGGTGAGACACCTCAGCTGAGGCTAAAGATGAGCAAAGATGAGAGTCAAAGAGTGATGATGAGGGCTGGGGATGGTTTCCTGAAGAAGGACCAGTAAAGTCCCCCAAGGAAACTGACATTCTATGTGGCTGGAGGGTAAGGATATGGGGAGGGTGGTGCAGGATAAAACTGGGAAGGTAAGCCAAGGCCAGCTCTTACCAGGTCCTGTGGCCAAATTAGTTTGGATTTTATCTTAAAGGCAATGGGTGGTCGCCAGCAGGCTTTAATCAAGACCATTTTGACCCAAATTTGCCTTTTAGAAAAATTCCTCTGGCTTCAGTGTATAGGCTGAAGTGAGCAAGCCTAGAAGTCAGGAAGAAAATTGGAGGCCTTTGCAATAAAACAGCACAAAAGAAAACAGGGCTGGGCATGGTGGCTGCTGCCTATAACCTCAAAACTTTAGAAGTCTAAGGTGGATGGATGTCTTGAGCCCAGGAGTTTAAGACCAGCCTGAGCAATGTGGTAAAACCACATCTCTACAAAAACACAAAATATTAGCTGGTTGTGGTGGCTTGTACCTGTGGGTGTACCTCAGCTACCCCAGAGGCTGAGGCAGGAGGATAGCTTAAGCCCGGGAGGTTGAGACTGCAGTGAGCCAAGATCACAGCATTGTGCTCCAGCCTGGGCAACAGAGGGAGACTGTCTCAAAAAGAAAAAGAATCCCATTATTCACCTATTAGTCCCCCAATGTTCTCAAGAGAACCTTTGATGCAGTGAATTCAACTGTCATTGTAATTCAGAAATTCACACATTTAAGTTTGTGTTTGATTTTCAGTAATATCAACCCTGTGGATACAAGAAATAAGGAATTGTATTTGGGCTATCATGGAAGCTCTCTGGATCTTAGGCCATGATTTATGCTAAGACTTGAGCTTTGTGTTTTTCTCTCTGTGAGTGCTCAAGTGCAGCAGTCCCCAGTTTTTTTTTTGGCACCAGGGACCAATATTATAGAAGACAATTTTTCCACAGACTGGGGTCAGGGGGTCAGTTTTGGAATATTTCAAGCACATTACAATGTGCATTTTGTTATTATTACATTGTAGTATATAATAATTATATAACTCACCATACAATCAGTGGGAGTCCTGAGCTTGTTTGTTTTCCTGCAACTAGACGGTCCCATCTGGGGGTGATGAAAGATAATGATATATTATCAGGCATTAGATTCTCATAAGGACAGAGCAAGGTAGAACCCTTGCATGCACAGTTATACAATAGGGTTCCTGCTTCGATGAGAATCTAATGCTGCCACTGACCTGACAGGAGGTGGAGATCAGACAGCAAAGAGGGGAGTGGCTGTAAATACAGATGAAGCTTTGCTTGCCCACCTGCTGCTCACCTCCTGCTGTGTGACCAAGTACAGGCCTGTGATTCAGGGATTAGGTATGCCTACTCAATTGCATCCAAAAGGACCCTCCCCACACCAGTCTTCATAGTGGTCAAGTACAGAAGCCTTAGCTCCTAAGGCATGTGTCTCAGCTGGCATTTCATCACAATCATCAGTAAGTGGTAGTTTGAAACATTATGAGATCACTTCCTAAAAATCACCAGAATTCCATTTCCCACTGACAAGGAGCTAAACACTGCCCCTTGGATAACCAAACCTATGCTCAAATCCCATTTGTGTGGGTCTTTCTCCCAGAACCCTTCCTAGCATCAGTTCTGTATTTGTCAGAGTCCAATCAAAAGACGTAAATCACCCAAAGTTTAAAGTGGTAAAATTTAAAATAAAAAATATTAAATATAACAAGAGAACACCATAATGAGAGACTGGCTACAAAAGTAAAGAGAATTCTAGAGAACATAGGGCTAGCAGAGGCCAGACATGGTGGCTCATGCTTATAACTCCAGCAATTTGGGAAGCCAAGGCAGGAGGATTGCTTGAGGCCAGCAATTTGAGACCAGCCTCAGAAACACTGTGAGACCCTGGCTCTACCAAAAAAAAAAAAAAAAGCCAGGTGTGGTGGCACACTCTTGTATTCCTAGTTACTTGGAAGGCTGAGGTGAAAAACATTTCTTCAGCTCAGGAGGTTAAGGCTGCGGTGAGCCATGATTTCACCACTGCACTTTAGACTAGGCAAAAGAGAGAGACCCTGCCTCAGAAAAACAAAGTATAGGACCAGCTGTTACAATGAGCAGTAACTTCCTACTGTCCCTACACTAAGATAGAGTGACCAAGGAAGGGATTCCCCACTAAGGCTGAGATCCAGGCCCCCTTTGAGAGGGCACAGTCATGGGTAATTCAATGGCAGAATTGCTGCATTACCACATGGTGAAACATGATAGCAATATGCCCTCTGGAATTTGCTGAAAATCCACCATCTAGGGTGCTAGCTTAACCTACTAGTAAACAGTTGTCTCACTACAAAACCAACCAGGCAAATGCAGAGAAACTGCTGGTCACTGTTTGCTGCTAAGCCCCATGCAAGGCAGGAGCCTTGTGCTGGAGAAGCTCAGTGCCTGTGGAGATTTGCATACCACAACTAGAAAGAAAAGCCTCTTATAATGCCCCTCTAGCACCATGTCCTGACAACATTTAATACTGCACCAGTTGACAGAGGAAACATTTAAGGAAACCACCTCTATGTTTGCAGAGCAGGCAGTGAAGGGTGAATTTGGAACTGAGGGCAGACATTGGATGAATAGCTGGTACATGACACATTTCCATCTACCAAAGAAGAAAGAAAAGAGAGAAAAATGAGAAAAAATCAGGCATGGTAGTTCACACCTGTAATTGCAGCAGTTTGAAAGGACAAGGCAAGTGAATCACGTAGGTCCAGGAGTTTGAAACTAGCCTGGGTGACATAGAGAAATCCTGTCTCCACTAAAAATAAAAAAAAATTAGCTGAGTGTGGTGGCATGTGCTGTAGTCTCAACTTCTCAAGAGGCTCCTGGGTTCAAGCAATTCACCTGCCTCAGCCTCCCAAGTAGTGGGGATTACAAGTACTCACCACCACACTCAGCTAACTTTTGTATTTTTAGTAAAGACAGGATTTCACCATGTTGGCCACATCAGTCTCAAACTCCTGACCTCATGATCTACCCACCTCGGCCTCCCAAAGGCTTCTGCTCTTTCTTTGCCCACTTAATCTAAGAAAACTAAGCTAAAATAAATTTTGTAACCAAACCTAAATGAAGCTCTCTAAGTGGTGTGGCTACTATAATCAAAAGACTTGAAATTCCCTTGACCCAAAAATAACTATCTGGAAGCCAAGAATGACTATTTGGAAGTCAGCATCATCAGAGTACATTTCAGAGGAAAACTAGAATATGTCAGTGTAAACTATGAAAGTCCAGAGACTTTGTTTGAGTAAAACTAGGTGCAGAAAAACCATGGGCTCCATGCATGATTGGTATTGTAAAAGAGGCCACAGGGAGTAGAATTAAATATAACACCCTCAGCCAGCTGCAGTGGCCTCACACCTGAAATCCCAACATTTTGTGAGGCCAAGGTGGGCAGATCGTTTGAGGTCAGGAGTTCGAGAGGAGCCTGGCCAACATGGTAAAACCTCATCTCTACTAAAAATATAAAAATTAGCCAGGCGTGGTGGCAGGTGCCTGTGATCCCAGCTACTTGGGAGGCTGAGGCAGGAGAATCACTTGAACCCAGGAGGCAAATGTTGCAGTGAGCTGAGATCACACCACTACACTCCAGCCTGGGCAACAGAATAAAATTCCATCGGCAAAGCTTCTTCTAAACTCAATTTAAGACACCATGTACCACAAACCAGATAGCAAGAAATTAAATAAATTTTAGCCTTTTCATGACATCCAATTACATCTTGGTCAGTTCACAAACATGTTTTGGCAAATGCTGGAGTTTTTCTTTTTAGGAGTCCTCTCTCACTTTACCCTGCTTAACAAAAGACTTCACATACAAAAAGAATGGAGACAGCCCAGCTTCAGGACATGCTACACAGAGAGAATTGACTGTCCCAAAAAGAGAGGGCTCCACACCCCTCTGACAACTCCACAATAGACCAGCTACACACAAATGCCTGAAGTAAGGAAGTCCATCAAGAATATGAACAGCTGGTGAGATCAAGACTTCTGACCCAAAGGGCCTGCAGCTGGTCTGACGGTTCAACAAAAAGTCTGAATTTAAACGGAGACATATTGGACTGTGACATGCAATAAAAGAACTGAAGCAGCAAAGGGTCAATTTGGGTTTCCTTTCCACTGTATACGGCTCCAGAGAATGGAGAAGTGAGCATGCCTGTAGTACTCCTGACACATCTGGGATATTTCCCATCAACAGTGGTCAACCTTTGGGATCATCCACACATTGCAAGGTCATTGTCCATCTGTGCTAACCTAGAATGTCCAGATAAAAGCTTCTGTTTAGAGACTGAAGAGAAAAATGTCAAACTTGAAAGCCCACGAACTGTCTCAGCCAGGGGGAACACATGAAGGAAACCCTACAGAATCTGACATCAGAAGCCTAATGTCAGATTGACCTCTAAAGATTTAGCATTGTGAGTAATCAACTTATTTTCTCTAGGCTCTGTTATTCTCATATCAATAAAGAGAAAAGTAGACTGAATAGTCTCCCAGATCAATTCCAATCTTAACATCCTCTGGCTTTATGATTAAAGAATGATACTAATTAATAAGGTTAAAACTGTGACTTAACCCCAATAGGAGCCTGCTGGGATTATGCTAAGCAAAACTAGTCCACACAGACAGAGTCATTCTGACCACATCCCTCCCTACACCAGCTATCATACAGATATGCCCCACTAGTATGAGAAGTCCCTTCCACAGAAGACTGACTGATTCAATAATAGGCTGATTTATTCATTCAAATGACAAATATTTACTGAGCACCTTCTAGGTATTTAGGGTTACAACAGAACAAAACAGACAAAATCCCTTCCCTTACTTACACTTTAGTGAAGGAGGAGGGTGAATCAGACATCAAATAGAAAATATAATTAAAGATATATTTTATGCAGGGCAGTGCTGGGATTCACTCAGGGTGGCTGGAAAAATATTAAGGGAAATATTAGGGAAGTATAGAATATAGTCTCAAACCTTTGGGAAGCTGAAAAGTATTAATGAGCCAGGCTGAAGACAGCCAGTTCTTACATTTGAGCTTTAAGTCATAAGGTGAAGATTAAGATAATAAAACTTCCCTGGTTAAGTCTGTTTACCCCACATTCCTTTTTCTCTACTCTGTCTACTCATGTAAACTTCATGCTAGCTGGTCCTCTAAGGGGGAGGTTGAAAAAGAATTACTTCTTAATGGTGTTTATTCTGGACCTCAGAAACAAAAGTTTTTATTATTCTTAACCACTCTTTTAGCCATGTTAATTATCCACAAGCATGTTAACTTAAAATATCTGTTACTACTTCTATACTGAATAAATGCAAGAATGAACAAGGAGTCAATTAGCTGCAATCACTCTGTAAAAGTTGATGACCCCCTAGCCCAACTCTTACAGTGTATTCTGTATGTAAGGGCATATTTTATTCATCTGATACTTACACTAAATAATTGTTTGTTTAATAAGTGAACCTAAATGTTAATTGTAAATATAAAGAAGTCATGATGAGAGGGGAACAAAAGGCCCATCTTCATCAAATTAATCTCTTCTTAGGGAAGACACTGAATTTGTGTCTGCAAATTATCATTTTATCTTTTAATAACAAATTTAATTTGATTGCCCACTTGAATGATGTTTTCCAGCCTTGGGATTCCCTATCATGAGGGACTTCTGAAAGGAATGTTTTCTAGTAGTTCTTCAACACACAGATCATTTACATGTCCTTCAAATTTTTGGTCTTAAAAAAGATCTTCAAAGATTAAACTTTGTTTTTCAATATCCTTAAACAGAAGAGAAAGAAAACCATTATAGACAATAAAGAACATAACGTAACCTGGTGTGCAGTGGCATGATCTCAGTTCCTTGCAATCTCTGCCTCTCAGGTTCAAGCAATTCCCCTGCCTCAGTTTCCCGAGTAGCTGAGATTACAGGTGCCTGCCAGCATGCCTAATTTTTGTATATTTTTAGTAGAGACAGGGTTTAACTATGTTGGCCAGGCTGGTCTCCAACTCCTGACCTCAGGTGATCCACTCACCTTGGCCTCCCAAAGTGCTGGGATTACAGGCATGAGCCAATGTGTCCAATCATAAACACTATTTGGAAGCAGCTTTTTGCTACTATGTGCTCGTGAAGGTAATAACCCTCCTCCATTGGCTGCCATGCAGTAGCGCATTTCAGGCTACACTTTCAGCTGCACTGCAGCCACGAGATCAATGTTCTTTAATCCTTCAACCTCATGAGCATGCTATTTAATAAGAAATAACTTTCCACAAAGAATTCATGGAATGGGAATTAAAAATAGTAAGCACAGCCTGATTTAGATTAAAAGAGGCATAACAACCAAAGTTAGCACATCAAGATTGTTTAAAGCCAGATTTAAAGCCAAATTTTTTCAGATAATGAGGAAATGAGATACTATTTAGATAAGAGTAAGGAAACTCAACTAAGGGCTACATATGAGCTGACACCAAAAAATCATTGTTAAATTTGTCAGATGTGATGAGAGAGTGGCTGTTTGGGGATGCACACTGAACAGTTAAAATGATGTGATGACTGTGATTTGCTTTATAATATTCCTGCAAAGGGAGGTAAAAGAATAGAATAACAACATGTGGACAATCTTAATGATCACAGAAATTGAGGAATGGGTATTTTAGTGTTTATCATACTGTTTTCTCTACTTTTGAATATGTATAAAAACTGTAATTTAAAAATGTAAAAAAAAAAATGGTCCGGAGCAGTGGCTCACTCCTATAATTCCAGTACTTTGGGAGGCCGAGGCAGGTGGATCACTTGGGTCAGGAGTTAAGGGACCAGCCTGGCCAACATGGTGAAACCCTGTCTCTACCAAAAATACACACACACAAAATTAGCCAAATGTGGTGGCAGGCACCTGTAGTCCCAGCTACTCAGGAGGCTGAGGCAAGAGAATCACTTGCACCCAGGAGGAAGAGGCTACAGTGAGCCAAGATCATGCCACTAGACTCCATCCTGGGTGACAGAGTGATAATCTGTCTCAAAAAATGAAACGAAAAACAGAAACAAAAATAAAGTAAAAATTAATTTACTATTCCCTGCTCTGAAGCCACAACCAAACAGAATTCTAGAAAGAAAGATTTTAGCAATTTACATGGTGGTATTTATATAGAGATCTCCTTGCACCTTTGTATGTAAATTTAAATATTTTGCAACCTGATGGCTGGGAGTGGCTCAAAGCTGGGCATGGTAACACATGCCATTAGCCCCAGCCACTTAGGACACTGAGGCAGGAGGATAACATGAGCCCAAAAGTTCTAGTCAAGCCCAGACAACATAACAAGACCTGGTTTCTTTAAAAAGAAATGGAGAGCTGTGAGGGAGTTTACTGATGAATTATTTTGGTGATATCAACAAGTGCTATCAAAACACTATTATAAAATCCAAAATTACATCTATTGCCAGATTTCTCTCCTTACTTCTTGACTCATTTATCCAATTGTCTCCTCTATCTCCACATCTCAACTTGAAAGAAATTAATTTCTTTGTTCTTAGATTGACTTTCCTCTAATATCTAAGGTTTGTATGAAATTCTTACTTCATGTTATGAGCACCAAATCTGAAAGGGTCTAGTATAGGAACTCTTTGAGATACGAAACACACAAAATGAAATAGTTATCATATCTGTAAAAAGAAATATGCCCATAAACAAACAACAGTAAAAAATTAGAGGCTTTCAGTCACACTAAAGGATGATGTTAAATAAAATTATTCTGTTAATTCAACAAGAAACTATATAAACCTAATTCTAACCAACCGTCTATAAAATAAAAAAGAACCAATTGTCAGAGCTGATAGTAAAAAGTGGAAGTTTTAGAAAGAGGTGAAGTCAACTGCAGAACATGCCCATCACATATCATAAAGGCTGCCCCAATCACACCCATCCCTCTTATTCCACATAGTATCACCTGAGGTCAGGAGTTTAAGATCATCCTGGACAACATAGAAATATCTTCTTCTCTACTAATAATACAAAATTAGTCTGGTATGGTGGTGGGTGACTGTGAGGCAGGAGAACTCCTTGAACCCAGGAGCCAGTGAGCCAAAATCACACCATTGCACTCCAACCTGGGTAACAAGAGTAAAAACTGTCTCAAGAAAAAGAAAAACAAATTCCTTTGGGAAGGCTTTCTTCATAGAGATCTTCAACATGAGACTGAAAAAAAAGGGTATGGAATCATCGCCAGACCTTTGACTTTTACAGCTTGAGGTATAAGGACAAAAAGAAAAAGGGATATCATTTAAACGCAATTTGTAGGAAAGAATAATTATTGAATCTGCATTGCTTTTTAACTTCCTTTTCTTGAAACAAAGTTACACTCTTGTCACCCAGGTTTGAGTGCATTGGCACGATCTTGGCTCACCGCAAGCTCCATTTCTCAGGTTGAAATGATTCTCCTGACTCAGCCTGCTGAGTAGCTGGGATACAGGAGCCTGCCACCACCCCAAGCTAAGTTTTGTATTTTTTGTAGAGACAGAGTTTCACCATTTTGGCCAGGCTGGTCTTGATCCCCTGACCTCAGGTGATCCACTCGCCT
>NW_016107703.1:1839665-1843327 GCF_001604975.1 Cebus imitator
TTTTTGAGACGGATTTTTGCTCTTGTTACCCAGGTTGGAGTGCAATGGTGCGATCTCGGCTCACCGCAACCTCTGCCTCCTGGGTTCAGGCAATTCTCCTGCCTCAGCCTCCTGAGTACCTGGGATTACAGGCACGCGCCACCATGCCCAGCTAATTTTTTGTAGTTTTAGTGGAGACGGGGCTTCGCCGTGTTGACCAGGATGGTCTTGATCTCTTGACCTCGTGATCCACCCGCCTCGGCCTCCCAAAGTGCTGGGATTACAGGCGTGAGCCACCACGCCCGGCGCACTTTCTTATATTATTAAATAGCCTAACCCAGGTGGGGGCAGTGGCTGACGCCAGTAATCCTAACAACTCTGAAAGATAAGGTCATAAGGTTGCTTCAACCTAGGAGTTGACCAGCCTGGGCAACATAGCAAGACCACTCCTCATCTCTACAAAAATTAGACCAGCTGTGCATGCACCCAGCTAATTTTTATATTTTTTGTAGAGACAGGGTTTCATCATGTTGCCCAGGCTGATCTCAAACTCATCAGCCCAAGCCATCCTCCCACCTTGGCCCTCAAAGTGCTGGGATTACATGGCCCAGGCAGCCTCATGTTTTCTTTAGGCAGTCCCCCACTGTTGCGCCCTTGGATAATTTTCTTTTTTTGTTTTTTTTTACGCAGGATTTTCAGTCTTGCAAGTTGGAGTGCTGTCGTGGGATCACAGCTCATTGCAGCCTTGAACACTGGGGTCCAAGTAGCTGAGAGGCTGAGGTGGGACTCAGATATGGAGTCACACCGTGTTGCCCAGGCTGCTCTTGAACTCCTGGACTGAAGGGATCCCCCTACCTCAGCCACACCTGTACACAGTTTTCCATTTTTGACCCACATAAACACTGTACTGGGTCAGTTTGTCAACTGCCCTTCTCCAGCTGCGGTTACCAGGCTTCACTCTGAGGAGAAGATAACACATTTCCAGGTCCTGTACTGCCCCTGTGACTTCCCTGAAAACCCATCCCTGTGACATCACAGAGGCCCTCCTCAGATTAAGCCAATCAGAACTCAAAAAGAAAATGTCAATTGCATGCCAATCAGATGTGGACAGTGTTTATGTTTCAAAAGCTAATACTGGCGTGACTGACTCAGTGTTGGACCCAGAAGAATTACAAAGTGAAAGATAAAAATATGTAAAATGGGCCAAGTATGATGGCTCATGCCTGTAATCCCAGCACTTTCAGAGACCAAGGTGGTAAATCACAAACTCAGGATTTTGAGACCAGCCTGGCCAATAAGGAGGCTGACGAAGGAGAATTGCTTGAACCCAGGAGGCAGAGATTGCAGCCAGCCGAGATCACACCACTGCACTCCAGGCTGGGTGACAAGAAAGAAAACTTTGTCCCGGAAAATAAAAATCCTTTGGAAAGTCCTTCTACATAAAGATCTTCAACATGAGACTGGAAAAAAAGTACAAGATATTCCTGGGCCTTTGGCTTTTACAGCTTAAGGTGTAACTGAAAAAAAAAGGGATATCATTTAAATATAATTTGTAGAAAAGAATAATTATTGAATCTGTATTGCTCTTTAATTTTTTTTTTTTTATGAAGTCTCACTCTGTTGCCAGGTGGGAGTGCAATGCCACAATCTCAGCTCACTGCAACCTCCATCTCCCATGTTAAAACAATTCTCCTGCCTCAGCCTCCTGAGTAGTTGGGACTACAGGTGCCTGCCACCATGCCCAGCTAATTTTTGTACATTCAGTAGAGATGGGGTTTCACCATATTGGGTAAAATGATCTTGATCTCCTGTCTTCATGATCCACCCACCTTGGCCTCCCAAAGTGCCAGAATTACAGGCATGAGCCACCATGCCCTGCATTGCTCTTTAACTTTTATAATTTGTTCTTTACTTCCGTTATTGTAATTGAGCCCAAAAAAATAGTAAAAAAGAAGGAGGACCCAAGATGGCAGACTAGGAAAAGCTCAGGATTGCAGCTCCCAGTGAAAGTGCAGAGGGTGAGTGGATGCCGCATTTCCAGACGGATTTTTATTGCCCACAAATCATGAGATTCCCAGGCAGAGGAGCCCCACTGGTCGCCAGCGTGGCTGTTTTGGCCAGCGCAGCTGCTTTGCTGGCGCCCTGGAGTGGGGTTTCTCTGTACAAAATACACTGGTCTGGGTGCTGGCAATTGAAGAGCCGGGAAGGCAGATTGCCCATTCATCTGATTTAAAAAGAAAATGAAGCAGAGAACCAGGCCAGGAGATTCCTGGGCAAAAAACGGCCATGAATCTCAGCGCCACTGTTTCAGCTGGCGCAATGAGTCACTGCATGGGAAATCACACAGATCCCAGCACCTTTTCAACAGGCGACTGGAACACCTGGGAGAGAGTCGACCATTCAACAAAAAAACAAAAACAAAAAAAGGCTCTGAAGCAGGGAGCCAGGTGATGAGGCTCGGCTGGTCCCACCACCACAAAAGAACAGCACTCAGAAACTCTCTGGATTGAGAGTTTCACAGCAAGCAGAGCTGAACCTGGGACAATCCAGCTCTGTGGGGGAGGGGCGTCTGCCATTACTGAGACACTCCACCGCTATGAAGGTAGTCCGCAATCACTGAGGCAGGACCCCGATGGCGATGCATCCTGCCATTACAGAGAGAGTCCACCATTACAGAGGTGGGCCACCATTGCCAAGGCAGTTCTAACTACACCCATATAAACAGGACTGCAGGGAAGTTCACACAGCAGCTGGGTGGAGCCCACAGCAGCTAGCAAAGCAACTGCAGGCAGACAGTGACTAGGCTGCCTCCTTGCTGGGCAAGGCAGCCCTGAAAGAAAGGCAGCAGCACAACGGAAACTCATAAAGTCCTAACTCCCTGGGACAGAGCACCTGGGGGGGGGGGGGAAAGGAGTTTATGAGTTCTGCTGCAGGAAACCTAAACGTACCTGCCCAGCAGCTCTGAATGAACAATGGAGCTCACAGCTAAGGACTTGAGCTCCTATAAAGGACAGACTGTCTCCTCAAGCAGATCCCTGACCCTGGTATATCCAAAGAGCCACCTCATAAAGGAGAGATCAGACTGACATTTGGCAGGTATCGTTCTGGGACACAGAAAGCAGAAGAAGAAACTGGTAGCAACCCTTACTGTTCTGCAGCTGCTGCAGGTGATCTCCAGGCAAGCAGGACCTGGAGTGGACCTCAGCAGCCCTACAGCAGAGGGTCCAGACTGTGAGAAGGATAACTAAGAAACAGAAATAACTTCTTCAACATCAACAAACTGGATGTTCACTCAGAGACCCAATTTGAAAGTCAGCAACTACAAAGACAACAGGTGGATAAATCCACAAAGATGGGAAGAAACCAGCACAAAAAGGATGAAAACACTCGAAGCAAGAACACCTCTCCTCCTACAAAAGATCACAATTCCTCACCAGCAAGGGAACAAGGCTGGATGGAGAATGAGTGTGATGAAATGACAGAATCAGACTTCAGAAGGTGGATAATAAGAAACTTCTGTGAGCTAAAAGAACAGATTCTAACCCAATGCAAAGAAACTAAGAACCTTGAAATAAGATGGACGAAATGCTAATGACAATGGACAACTTAGAGAGGAATATAAATGAATTGATGGAGCTGAAAAACACAACACGAGAACTTTGCGAAGCATGCACAAGTTTCAA
>NW_016107703.1:1844722-1846898 GCF_001604975.1 Cebus imitator
AATATACATTCTTCTCAGCACCACATCACACCTACTCTAAAATTGACCACATAATTGGAATCATATCAGTCCTCAGCAAATGCAAAAGAATGGAAATCGTAACAAACAGTCTCTCAGACCACAGTGCAATCAAGCTAGAACTCAGAATTCAGAAACTAACTCAGAACGACACAGCCTCATGGAAACTGAACAACTGGGTCTTGAATGTTGACTGGATAAACAATGAAATGAAGGCAGAAGTAAAGATGTTCTTCAAAACCAACGAGAATGAGGACACAACATACACGAATCTCTGAGACACATTTAAAACAGTCTCTAGAGGAAAATGTATAGCAATAAGTGCCCACATGAGAAAAAAGGAGAGATCAAAAATTGACACCCTATCATCAAAATTGAAAGAGCTAGAGGACCAAAATCAAAAAAATGCAAAACCTAGTGGAAGACAAGAAATATCTAAGTTCAGAGCAGAACTGAAGGAGATAGAGACACAAAAAACCCTTCAAAAAAATCAATAAATCCAGGAGCTGGTTTTTCGAAAAGATCAACAAATAGACAGACCACTAGCCAGATTAATAAAAAAGAAAAGAGAGAATAACCAAATTGATGCAATAAAAAAAGATAAAGGGGATACCGCCACAGATTACAGAGAAATTCAAACCATAATCAGAGATTTTTACAAACAACTCTATGCACATAAACTAGTAAACCTGGAAGAAATGGATAAATTCCTGGACACTTGCCTCCTCCCAAGCCTAAACCAGGAAGAAGTCGAAACCCTGAAGAGACCCATAACAAGGTCTGAATTTGAGGCAGCAATTAAGAGCCTACCACCCCAAAAAAGCCCAGATCCAGATGGGTTCAAAGCTGAATTGCACCAGACATACAAAGAGGAGCTGGTACCATTCCTTCTGAAACTATTCCAAATAAACCAAAAAGAGGGAATCCTTCCCAAATCATTTTATGAGACCAACATCATCCATACCAAAACCCAGCAGAGACTCGACAAGAAAAGAAAACTTCAGGCCAATATCCATGATGAACATAGATGCAAAAATCTTCAATAAAACACTGGCAAGCTGATTGCAACAGCACATCCAAAAGCTTATCCACCATGATCAAGTAGGCTGCATCCCAGGGATGCAAGTGTGGTTCAACACATGCCAGTCTATAAATATAATTCACCACATAAACAGAACCAAAGACAAAAACCACATGATATTCTCAATTGATGCAGAGAGGGCCTTTGACAAAATTCAGCAGCCCTTCATGCTAAAAACCCTCAATAAAGTAGGTATTGACAGAACGCATCTCAAAATAATAAAAGCTATTTATGACAAACCAACAGCCAATATCATACTGAATGGGCAAGAACAGGGAGCATTCCCTTTGAAATCTGGCACTAGACAAGTATGCCCTCTCTCACCACTCCTATGCAACATAGTATTGTAAGTTCTAGCCAGAGCAATCAGGCAAGAAAAAGAAATAAAGGGTATTCAAATAGGAAAGGAGGAAATCAAATTGTCTGTATTTGCAGACAACATGATTGTATATCTACGAGACCTCATTGTCTCATCCCAAAATCTCCTGAAACTGATAAGCAACTTCAGCAAAGTCTCAGAATACAAAATCAATGTGAAAAAATCACAAGCATTCCTATACACCAATAACAGACTTAAAGAGAGCCAAATCAAGAACGAACTACAATTCACAATTGCTACAAAGATAATAAAATACCTCGGAATACAACTAACCAGCAATGTAAAGGACCTCTTCAGGAAGAACTACAAACCACTGCTCAATGAAATAAGAGAGGACACAAACAGAGGGAGAAACAATCCATGTTCATGATTAGGAAGAATCAATATAGTGAAAAAAGCCATACTGCCCAAAGTAATTTACAAATTCAATGCTATTCCCGCCAAGCTACCGATGACCTTCTTCACAGAGCTGGAAAAAAACACCTTAAACTTCATATGGAGCCAAAAGAGAGCCTACATAGCCAAGGCAATTCTAAGCAAAAAGAACAAAGCAGGAAGCATCACACTACCAGACTTCAAACTATACTACAAGGCTACAGTAATCAAAACAGAGTGTGGTACTGGTACCAAAACAGAGATATAGGCCAGTGGAACAGAACAGAGGCCTTGGAGGCAACACAACATATCTACAACCATCC
>NW_016107703.1:1849384-1868276 GCF_001604975.1 Cebus imitator
AGAAATATGATCTTGCTGGCAATCCTTCCATTTTAGAAAATCTAAACAGTGTGATTCCATTCTGTTTTTCCCTCTCCACTCCAGAAACAAAACCAGTAACCAAATCCATTCTATTTCTTTCAAAACACATCTAACAATTAAGAGATGATATGCATGGCTCCATACTCTAAAAGGAAACCTTAGTTCCTGGGTATCATGGACTGTTGATGAGTGCTTGTTCAATTGACTGGTGTAGACTTCAATAATAAACTCTTCAATGCACTGTTCCAGATAAATCTTGCATCTCAGAAGTAGGACAAATACTGTTATTTTACTTCTGTCTACACATAAATGCAATATTTACATGTATTTATAATGGGTTAATACAAACAAACTGAGTTAACTGTTCTCGAGAGTAATAGAATTTGGACAACATGAATTCTCCTGTACTGGCATATAATTAATAGTTAGAGGCATTTTATTTCATGTGAAAGGTACCATTAAAAAATCGATGTTTAGTATTAAATAATTATTGCACATGATCTTCTCATCTGAGTTAATACTGAAGACCTACCCCCTGAAGCTGGTTTATCAAGTTGTGAATCTTCACGTGTAGAATTAATAAGTTCATGCCTGAAAGGTGAGAATAAACATTTAATATTTACCAGGCAATATTCAGCAAAGTAATATCCACTAATACATACTTAACGTTTAATCACCCAGGGTGGTTTGGAAAAGAAAAGACAGGCTGGGGACGGTGGTTCAGATGTATAATCCCAACATTTTGAAAGGCCGAGGCAGGCAGATTATGGGTCGAAAGTTTGAGACCAGCCTGGCCAATATGGTGAAACCCTGCTCTACTAAAAATACAAAATTTAGCCTGGAGTGGTGGCAGGTGCCTGTAATCGCAGCTACTAAGGAGGCTGAGGCAGAAGAATTGCAAGAACCCAGGAAACAGAGGCTGCAGTGAGCCAAGATGGTACCACTGTACTCCAGACAGGGTGACAGAGCAAGACTCTCTCTCAGGAAAAAAAATAATTAAGAAAAAATCATCTGAATGCTTGAGCACAATTGAATCTACAGAGTAACAAAACAAAATTACAACTGTAAATTGTCTCATCAGGTGCTTCATGGAGCATGTATCCTCACAAGTAAAGTGGTAACTTGGAAACACAAAGCTCTTTTGAAGCATATTACAAGCATTTTAAATGGGATACTTTAATATCCCATTGCATTCAAGGCTATCTCCTTCTAAAGACCTATAAATACAATCATATATTCCCTCATATGTTTTAAAAGTCTCAGGCCTAAAAACAAGACATGTATACTATTTTCTTCCATGTACCAAGGAAGGAAGGGAAGAGAGAAAAGAAAGAGAGAACCAGGTATGGTGGTTCACACCTGTAATCCCAGCAGTTTGGGTGGCCAAGGTGGGTGGTTCCAGGAGTTTGAAACTAGACGGGGCAACATAGTGAAACACTGTCTCTACTAAAAATACAAAAAATAGCTGAGTGTGGTGACATGTGAAGGTAGTCCCAACTTCACAAAAGGCTGAGGTAAAAGGATCATGAGTGTCTGGGAGTTTGAGGCTGCAATGAGCCATGATTACAGCACTGCATTCCTGCCCGGGCGACACAGTGAGATCCTGTCTCAAAAAAGAAATGTTGGGGAAAATGTGGAGAAACTGGAACCCACATACATTACTGGTGGGAATATAAAATGGTTTAACCACTTTGTTTGGGTGTTTCTTTTCTTGTCATTTTCATTTATTTTTTAAAATCAAGACAAGGTATTTCTATCTTGCCCAGGCTGGTCTCTTTTAACTCGTAAGCACATGTGATCCTCACACTTCAGCCTCTCATGTAGCTGGGATTACAGATGTGAGTCACCACACCTGACTGGTATAAACATTTTGGAAAACAGTTTCTCAAAATGCTAAATGTACAGTATCATAGAATGCAACAATCTCTCTACTAGGTATATATCCAAGAGAAATAAAAATATATGTCCACACAAAAACTTGTACATGAATCTTCATAGCAGCATTATTAATAATGGCCAATACATGAAAACAGCCCAAATGTTCATCAACTGATGAACAGATAAATAAAATGTAGTTTGACTCTACCATGGAGTATATTATTCAGCCATAGAAGGAAAAAAATACTGACACATGTTATGACATGAAGGAACTCTGTAAACATTGTGCTAGGAGAAAAAAAAAAAAAGAAAAAATGCCAGCGACCAAAGATCCCCACATAATGCACAGTCCTATTTATATAAAAGGTCCAGATTATGCAACTCTATAGAGGCAGAAAATAGATCAGCAGTTGCCTATGGGAGCACAGGGGTATAGGGAGAGTAGGAGCTAGTGGCAAAGAAATGCAGATTTCTCTATAGGGTAATGAAAGCTTCTAAAATTGATTGTGGTGATAGATGCACAGCTCCATGAATATTCTAAAAATCACTGAATTGTATGCTTTGACATATCAATTGTATGGTATGTTAACTACATTTCAGTAAAGCTGTCATTTAAAATAAACAGAGGGCTAGGCGCAGGTGACCCATGCCTGCATATAATCCCAGAACTTTGGGAGGCTGAGGCAGGAGGACTACTTAAGACCAGGAGTTCAAGACCACCCTGAACAACATAGCATGATCCCATTTCTACAAAAAAAAAAAAAAAAAAAAAAAAGCTTTTCGTGGTGGTGTACACCTGTAGTCCCAGCTACTTGGGAGGCTGAGGTGAGAGTATTGCTTGAGCCAGGAGTTTGAAGCTATAGCAAGCCATGATCACACCTCTGCACTGCAGCCTGAGTGATGGAGCAAGAAAAAAGGAAAGAAAAGAAATGCAAGTTTATATGATTTTGTGAGAGTAACCAAGTTTGAGAAGAAACAGAGAAGAAAAAATGAGCACTGAATGTTTAGGGTGGCTGGTTGGTGAGATTCAGTTGCTAGCTAACTGGCTTCTGAAAAAATTTGTTAGTAAAATTACAGCTCTGGGGATCAGCCATGCAGTCAAATGAAGAATGTTAAATCCATTACAAATGCTCATTATCTTTCTTTACATGCCTTCTAGTAAAAAATTCCTAAGGGCCTAAATAGCAAGTGGTATGAAATGACAGCAGCTCTTTATTAAAGAAATAACATCTCAATCTTGAAAAACCATGTGTCAAATATTGTTTTCCTCCTCCCATTTTATAAGTGTGCAACCGAAAGGACAGAGAATTGAAGTAATTTTCCTATGTGGCAGAGCACAGATTTAAATCCTTTCACTTTGGTCTGAGAGTTTGTGCTTTATTTTATTATTTTAAAATTCATCTTTAAATTTTTTTTAAAATTTTTTAATTTTATTTTTATGTTTTTATGTATTTTATTGCATTTTAGGTTTGGGGGTACATGTGAAGAACATGCAGGATAGTTACATAGGTATGTACATGGCAATGTGGTTTGCTGCCTTCCTCCTCATCACCTATATCTGGCATTTCTCCCCATGTTATCCCTCCCCAACTTCCCACCACCGCCACCCCTTGCTGATCCTTCCCTAGTTCAAAGCCAAGAGGCTTGTGTAAAATTCTGCTAGGATTAAAAAAAAAAAAAGCCTCTTGCTTTTCCTGACCACGGGTGCAGGCAGCACTCACGCTGTATTTTCTTTACTTTATGTATGTCCTCCTTGGATGGAGACATGACAGGAGCTCCCTTGGTCACTGTGCACCAGAAAGGAATTTGAAGAGAAGCACAGGGAAGCCAGTCTTACCTTCTTTGAGCTACTGAACCAATGTCAGCCTCAGCCCACCTGCACAATTATTATTATTATTATTATTATTACTATTTTCTGTTTTTTTTTTTAAATTGTATTTGGGCTCTGGGGTACATGTGTACATCCTTCATCCTGCAGGATTGGTGCATAGGTTCATACATGCCATGGTGGTTTGCTGTCTCCATTCCCCATGTTGCCTATGTCAGGCATTTCTCCTGGTGCTATCCTTCCACATCCTCCCCATCCCTTCTGCTGTTCCTCCCCTCCCTTCCCCTCCATGCCCCCACCTAGCCCTGTGGGTGTTGTTCCCTTCCCTGTGCCCAAGTGTTGTCAATGTTCGTCACCTGCCTATGAGTGAAAACGTGCAGTGCTTGGTTTTCTGTTCTTGTGTCAGTTGCTGAGAATGATGGTTTTAGTTTCATCCATGTCTCTACAAAGGACACAAGCTCATCGTTTTTTCTTGCTGCATATTATTCCATGATGATAGACTGGACAAAAAAAATGTGGCACATATACACAATGATTTTATGTGAGATAAACAGGCTCTTGTTTTTAAAAAATGATGAATTTTAAAATAATAAAATAAGGACTTGGCACGGTGGCTCATACATCTAATCCCAGCACTTTGGGAGGCTGAGGTGGGTGGATCACAAGGTCAGAAGTTCAAAACCAGCCTGGTCAGCATGGTGAAACCCCATCTCTACTAAAAATACAAAAATTAGCCAGGCATGGTTGCACACACCTGTAGTCCCAACTACTCAGGAGGCTGAGGCAAGAGAATCATCTGAACCCAAAAGGTGGAGATTGTGGTGAGCAGAGACTGCACCATTGCACTCCAGCCTGGGCAACAGAGCCAGACTCCATCTCAAAATATAATAATAATAAAAATGAAATGAAATGAAATAAAGCACAAACTCTGAGGCCAAAGTGATAGTATTTATATCTGTTCTCTGCCACTTAGGAAAATTACTTTAATTATCTGTTCTATAGGTTGCACACCTGTAAAATGGTAGGAGGAAAATAATATTTGACTCACGGTTTTCAAAAATTGAGATGTTTTTTCTTTAATAAACAGCTGTTATCATTTCAGACCACTTGCTATTTAGGCACTTAGAAATTTTTCACTAGAAGCCATGTAAAGAAAGATGATGGACATTTGTAATGGATTTAGCATTCATCATTCTCCCTATTTGGGAAATCACAGCTGGCTGCAGTAGCAAACAATCCTAATTCCTGGTAATATTGTTCCTGGTAATGGCATTTCTACAGCTCCAATCCCTTTAACTCATTACATTAGCTCTTCATTTCTCTATTTTTCTTAACATCGAATTGATAACCAAGAGCTTATGTTATTAAATAAGCTTTAGGTTAACAGGATCAATATATGAAGACTTTAAAGATACCCCCCAAAAAAAGCTCACAGAAGTACACACCGAATGTGCCAACTGATTACTATGAACTGATTTACTTTTGAGAGAGAAACATGCAGTTTCTTATATGCTACTGACAGTGCCTGTAAAAATGGTGCACATTAACTGGCTGTTTTATTTTCTTCCCAATCTTAATATCTAGTACCCACAGACATCAATCAGGGCGCCAGCATATACAATGTAATGTTATACTAGAGCTATGAGGGGAGGCAAAGAGTAGAAATCAGAGCTACTTTGCTAGCAGGTGTCCTCTGTCCAGAATATTTAAAAGGAGACTATTCCCCCAGAGCTCACTTGCAGAATGTCAGGTCAGTGAGCCCTGGGGGAATAGCCTCCTTTAAAACACTGTCTTGTGCAGCCCTCAGTGCTTCTGCAGAATGCGACACCATGCTAAAAAGCACCATCTCCTCTACCTCTTACCCTTAGCATGTGTTACTGGGCTTTGGGACTGCTTGTCTTCTCACTACCCCATCTTTTCTTCTGAATATCTTGGTCTTCATGGTGACCTCTCATCTCACCAACCTTGTGAATCTTGGGGGCCATTGCTTCTTCAGTTGCTTCCCTCACCAATGTATCAATTGAACATGGCATGGAATAATTGCTTCAGAGTACAACTACTATGACCTTAGAACCAGCTGGTCCCAGAACATTTTAAAAAAATATTTTATTGCATTGTAGGTTTTGGGGAACATGTGAAGAACATGCAAAATTGTTGCATAGGTACATACATGGAAATGTAGTTTGCTGCCTTCCTCCCCATCAGCTATACCTGGCATTTCTCCACATGTTATCCCTCCCCAACTCCCCATCCCCTGCTCTTTCTCCCCTAGTTACTCCCAAGGATCCCAGTGTGTGATGTTCCCCTCCCTGTGTCCATGTGTTCTCATTGTTCAACACTCACCTATGAGTGACAACATGCAGTGTCTGATTTTCTGTTCTTGTGTCAGTTTGCTGAGAATGATGGTTTCCAGGTTGATCTATGTTCCTAAAAAAGACACGAACTCATCATTTTTTGTGGCTGCATAGTATTCCATGGCATATATGTGCCATATTTTCCTTGTCCAGTCTATTATTGATGGGCATTTGGGTGGGTTCCAACTCTTTGCTACTGTAAACAGTGCTGCAATGATCATTCATGTGCATGTGTCCTTAAAATAAAATGATTTGTAATCCTTTGGATATATACCCAGTAATGGAATTGTTGCATGAAATGGAATTTCTATTTCTAGATCCTTGAGGAATTGCCAAATTATCTTCCACAATGGTTGAACTAATTTACACTCCCACAAATAGTGTAAAAATACTTCAGGACATCTTCTGACTCTAAAGTTCTTGAGATATCAGATATAGTTGGAACAAAATATAGGACCATGCTCCCTAAACATGAGATTGTAATCGTTGCCTAGATGTTATTTAATCTATGCTTTTACTCATGCCATTCCTTCTATCAGGAGTAGCTTTGTCTCTGCCTGGTGACATTCTCCTCTTTCAGTAAGGCCTAATTTTAAAATAATCTTCTAAACCCTTCAAAAAAATTAATAAACACAGGAACTGGTTTTTCAAAAAGATCAACAAAATAGACAGACCACTAGCCAGATTAATAAAAAAAAAAAAGAGAGAAGAATCAAATAGATGCAATAAAAAATGATAAAGGGGATATCACCACAGATTCCACAGAGATTCAAACCATCATCAGAGATTGTTACAAATAACTCTATGCACATAAGGTAGTAAACCTGGAAGAAATAGATAAATACCTGTACACTTACATCCTCCCAAGTCTAAACCAGGACGAAGTCGAATCCCTGAATAGACCAATAACAAGGTCTTACGTTGAGGCAGCAATTAAGAGCCTACCACCCAAAAAAAGCCCAGGTCGAGATGGGTTCACAGCCAAGTTCTACCAGGCATACAAAGAGGAGCTGGTACCATTCCTTCTGAAACTATTCCAAACAATACAAAAAGAGGGAATCCTTCCCAAATCATTTTATGAGACCAACATCATCCTGATACCAAAACCTGGCAGAGGCTCAGCAAGAAAAGAAAACTTCAGGCCAATATCCATGATGAACATAGATGCAAAAATCTTCAATAAAATATAGTCAAACCAATTGCAACAGCACATCGAAAAGCTTATCCACCATGATCAAGTAGGCTTCATCCCTGGGATGCAAGGCTGGTTCAACATACGCAAGTCTATAAATTATGTTCACCACATAAACAGAACCAAAGACAAAAACCACATGATTATCTCAATTAATGCAGAGAAGGCCATTGACAAAATTCAACAGCCTCAAAAAACTAAGTATAGACGGAACATATCTCAAAATAATAAAAGCTATTTATGACAAACCAACAGCCAATATCATACTGAATGGGCAAAAACTGGAAACATTCCCTTTGAAATCTGGCACTAGACAAGGATGCCCTATCTCACCACTCCTATTCAATACAGTACTAGAAGTTCTAGCCAGAGCAATCCGGCAAGAAAAAGAAATAAAGGGCATTCAAATAGGAAAGGAGGAAGTCAAATTGTCTCTATTTGCAGACGACATGATTGTATGTCTAGATGACCCCATCATCTCAGCCCCAAACCTCCTGAAACTGATAAACAACTTCAGCAAAGTCTCAGGATACAAAATCAATATGCAAAAATTACATGCATTCCTATACACCAATAACAGACTTAAAGATGGCCAAATCAAGAACGAACTGCCATTCACAATTGCCACAAAGAGAATAAAATACCTAGGAATACAACAAGGGATGTAAAGGACCTCTTCAAGGAGAACTACCAAACACTGCTCAATGAAATAAGAGAGGACAAAAACAGATGGAGAAACATTACATGTTCATGGTTAGGAAGAATCAATATCATGAAAATGACCATACTGCCCGAAGTAATTTACAGATTCAATGCTATCCCCATCAAGCTACCAATGACCTTTTTCACAGAACTGGAAAAAACCACCTTAAACTTGGTATAGAACCAAAAGAGAGCCTACATAGCCAAGTCAATACTAAGCAAAAAGAACAAAGTGGGAGGCATCACACTACCAGACTTTAAACTGTAGTACAAGCCTACAGTAATCAAAACAGCGTGGTACTGGTACCAAAACAGAGATATAGACAAATGGAACAGAACAGAGGCCTTGGAGGCAACACCACACATGTACAACCATCTGATCTTTGACAAACGTGAGAAAAAAAAGCAATGTGGGAAGGAGTCCCTGTTTAATAAATGGTGCTGGGAAAACTGGCTAGCCATGTGCAGAAAGCAGAAACTGGACCCCTTCCTCACACCTTACACTAAAATTAACTCTAGATGGATTAAAGACTTAAACATAATACCTAACACCATAAAAACCCTAGAAAAAAATCTAGGCAAAACCATTCAGGACATAGGCACAGGCAAGGACTTCATGACCAAAACACCAAAAGCATTGGTAACAAAAGCCAAAATAGACAAATGGGATCTAATCAAACTCCACAGCTTCTGCACAGCAAAAGAAATAGTCATTAGAGTGAATCAGAAACCAACAGAATAGGAAAATTTTTTTGCTATCTACCCATCTGACAAAGGGCTGATATCCAGAATCTACAAAGAACTGAAACAGATTAACAAGAAAAAAACAAACGAACAAGCCCATCGAAATGTGGGCAAAGGTTATGAACAGACATTTTCAAAAGAAGACATATATGAGGCCAACAAAACATATGAAGAAATGCTCATCATCACTGGTCATTGGAGAAATGCAAATCAAAACTACATTGAGATACCATCTCACACCAGTTCGAATCGCGATCATTAAAAAATCTGGAGACAACAGATGCTGGAGAGGATGTGGAGAAATAGGAACAATTTTTCACTGTTGGTGGGAGTGTAAATTGCTTCACCCATTGTGGAAGACATTGTGGCTATTCCTTAAGGACCTAGAAATAGAAATTCCATTTGACCCAGCAATCCCATTACTGGGTATATATCCAAAGGATTATAAATCATTCTACTGTAAGGACACATGCACACGAATGTTCATTGCAGTACTGTTTACAATAGCCAAGACCTGGAACCAACCCAAATGCCCATCGATGATAGACTGGACAGGGAAAATGTGGCACATATACACCATGGAGTATTATGCAGCTATCAAAAATAATGAGTTCCTGTCTTTTGCAGGGACATGGATGAACCTGGAAACCATCATTCTCAGCAAACTGACACAAGAACAGAACAGCAAACACCGCATGTTCTCACTCATAGGTGAGTGTTGAACAATGAGAGCACATGGACACAGGGAGGGGAGCATCACACCAGGGTCTGTAGGGGGGAAATAGGGGAGGGTCAGCTGGGTGTTGGCAGTTGGGGAGAGAGAGCATGGGAAGAAATGACAGATATAGGTGATACAGAGGAAGGTAGGATATCACACTGCCATGTGTGTACCTATGCAACAATCTTGCATGTTCTTCACATGTACCCCCAAACCTAAAATGCAATAAAAATAAAAATAATAATCTTCCCCATAAAGTTCCTGTTACTTTGAAATTAACCGCCCTTTTACATAGTGTCATCATTCACCTTGTTCAAATCTTTATATGTTTAGGCTCAGGTGTGTGTGGTCATATAACGTGTTTTTACCAAAAGGAACATCTCACACACTTTACAAGGAGGTCCTTCAGGAAAGGATGGCACCTCACATATGAGCTCTCTGATCCTCTGATCTTTTCCAAAAGGAGAAAAGTAAAGGTTTGAGTAGATTTTTAATTATTGGCATATTTTCAACAGAAATAATCTGGTATCAAGTTGCTCAAAGATGCCTACAACCTTTCATAAGAGAAACATCTAATCCATAACCGAGTTTATGTTATTAAGTAAGCTTTCCTTTAAGAGGATCAATAAATGAAGAGTTTAAATACTCTCTCTAGTTCCAGTTTATCTGGCATATCCTCTGTGAGGTATACTCTTAGTCATATTCCATAGTCTTGTGAGTATACCAGATGACTAAATGAGGACTACTGCACCACTAAACACCAGTAATGAAAACTCTTATTTAAAGCTTGACACGTAGGGCATAATGATCCTAGACCAGGCACTGTAACTCATGCCTGTAATCCTAGTACTTTGCAAGGCCAAAGTGGGCAGATTGCCTGAGCACAGAAGTTTGAGATGAGCTTGGTGGGCAACATGCTAAATAAATACAACAGCTAAATACAAAAAATTAGCTGCGTATGGCAGCGGGCATCTGCTGTCCCACCTATTCAGGAGGCAAAGGCAGGAGAAATGCTTGAACCCAGGAGGCAGAGGTTGCAGTGAGCTGAGATTGCACCACTGTGCTCCACCCTGGGAGACAGAGCAAGACTCCATCTCAAAAAAAAAAAAAAAAATCCTAATGCAGTTATTTCCTTTTGCATTTATGAGGAGATGTAAGAAATACCCATATGTGATAGTTGGTTTGGAACTGTCTTTGGTATTATATGAAGTATTTTAATACAGAAACATAAAAACATGAGAATGCTGCAGACCCCATGGGCATGGAGAGAAGGAAGTACACTACAGGGTGTTATAGGAAATACTTTCATTCCAGGCACTGCTGTTTAAAGTACCTCTAAACTTCCCTTAAAAGAATAGAAAAAACAAAAAAGACACAACATGAAGAAACATTTCACGTGACCCTCTGCACTATTATTTGTTTTAATAACAATAAAAAAAGCGTTTCAGGGATTTTTTTTTGAATGCAGTTTATGATGTGATCCATGTTATTTATTTTCTGTTAATGATTTTCAAAATTTCAATTAAAAACATTCAGAAATTTAGCTTTACCACAGTAAGCTGTTCACATGGAAAACTAGTTTGGTTAACTTTATCTGTATAAACATACAACTAGTTAACTGACATAACTATTAAACTGGAGAATCAACAGAAACATGCCAAGGACTTGCCCTTATTTTCCACAGTGACCTCAATTTCAGGAATGTTTTCATTACTCGCAGGATTTCATGGTCTTTTAGGGGACTGCAAAGCTGTAAAATAGGCACAGAATTACTTTAAGGTATTGTTGGAAAAAATGTACAAGGAGATGCTCTAAAAGAGCAGAGTATTAAAATTTATACAGTTTGGCTCTTTTCAAAGAAACCTGCAGAATCACCGAGAGAGATCCAAGATGGCTGATCACTAGCAGCTCGGGATTGTAGCTTCCACTGAAAGTGCAGGGAACGAGAGGACGCCACACTTTCAGATCAGTTTTTGTTGCTCACACACCAGGAGATTCCCAGCGGAGGAGCCCCACGGGTTACCAACGTGACTCTTGAGGCCAGTGAGGCAGTTTTGCTGCTGCCTTGGTGCGGCAGTTCTTGGTGCAGAGTCAGAAAAGCACGATCAATCTTAAAGCTGCTGTTTTGGCTGGTGCAGTGGGTTGCTCAGATTTTAGTGCTGGGAATCAACAAGTTGGACGTCCACTCAGAAACCCAACTATAAAGACGGTAATTATAAAGACCATAGATGGATACATCTATAACAAAGGGAAGAAACCAGCCTAAAAAGGCTGAGAATACCCAAAATCAGAACGCCTCTCCCTCTACAGGGGATCACAGTTACTCATCAACAACAGAACAAGGCCTGATGGAGAAAGACTGTGTTCCATTAGCAGAAGCAGGCTTTAAAAAGTGGATGATAAGAAACTTCTGGGAATTAAAAGAACTTGTTCTAACCCAATGCAAAGAAACTAAGAACTTAGAAAAAAGGTTTGACGAAATGTTAAAAATAACACACAATTTAGAGAGGAATATAAGTGAATTAGTGGAGCTGAAAAACACAACATGAAAACTTCGCAAACTATGCACAAGTTTTAACAGCCGAATTGATCAAGGAGAAGAAAAGATATTAGAGGTTGAAGACCAACTTAATGAAATAAAACAAAAAGACAAGATTAGAGAAAAAAGGATAAAAAAGGTCTCCAAGAAATATGGGACTATGTGAAAAGACCTAATCTACATTTGATAGGTGTACCTGAATGTGACAAAGAGAATCAATCAAAGCTGGAAAATATGCTTCAGGATATTATTCAGAAAAACTTTCCCAACCTAGCAAGGCAGGACAATATTCAACTCCAGGTAATACAGAGAACACCATAAAGATATTCCTCAAGAAGACCAACCTCAAGGCACATAATTGCCAGATTCACCAGGGTTGAAATGAAAGAGAAAATACTGAGGGCAGTCAGAGAGAAAGGTCAGGTTACCCATAAAAGGAAGCCTATCAGACTCACAGCAGATCTCTCAGCAGAAACCCTGCAAGACAGAAGAGAGTGGGAGGCCAACATTCAACATCCTTAAAGAAAAGAACTTTCAACCCAGAATTTTACATACAGCCAAACTAAGCTTCATAAGCGAAGGAAAAATAAAATCTTTTGTGAACAAGCAAGCACTCAGAGATTTCATCACCACCAGGCCTGCTTTACAAGAGCTTCTGAAAGAACCACTACAAATAGAAAGGAACAACCAGTATCAGCCTTTCTAAAAAATACCAAAAAAATAAAGAACATCAACATAATTAAGAACTTTCATCAAGTAATGGGCAAAACAGCCAGCTAACATTAAATGGCAGTATCAAACTCACATATATTGTTATTAATTCTAAATTTAAATCCCCCAATCCAAAGACACAGACAGGCAAAAAAAGCCAAGACCCATTGGTATGCTACATCCAGATCCATCTCACATGCAAGGATACACAAAGACTCAAAACAAAGGGATGGAGAAAAATTTACCAACCAAATGGAGAGCAAAAATAAATAATTAGAAAGCAGGAGTTGCAATTTTTGCTCATAAAATAGACGTTAAAGCAACAAAGATCAAAAGAAGCAAAGGAGGATGTTACATAATGATAAAAGGATCAATGTAACAAGAAGAGCTAAAGATCCTAAATATATGCGCACCCAATACAGGAATACCCAGATATATAAGACTTATAAAGAGACTTGGACTCCCATACAATAATAGTGAGAGACAACATCAATATTAGACAGATCAATGAGACAGAAAGTTAACATCGATATCCATGACTTGAACTCAGATCCGGAACAAGTAGACTTACTTAACATTTATAGAACTCTCCACTTTAAATACACAAAATATACACCTTTATCAGTACCACATCACACCTATTTATAGGTTTAAATGAAATATTGGTTGGCTGCTTGTTAGTTATTTTCTTCCCTCATTTTTTTTCATGTCTTTATTATTAAACACAATGACAGGCATACCCATTTTTAGACTGCATTCTAGCCCGGGCAATAAAGCAACACCCCTGTTCTCTCTCCCTCTTCTTCTCCTTCTTCTTTCTTCCTCTCCTTCATTCTTTTCTTTTCTTTTTCTTTTTTTTTTATTGGTTCTCTTTCTTTCTTTCCCTCTTTCTTACTCTTAAAAAAAAAAAGAAAGAAAAACATGCAGAATTAAACTTACAGTGCAATCCTCCACAGGGGCTCAACAAAGCCAAAAAACCATGAATGAAGTGGGATTGCAAATGTAAAGCTTCCAATGAAATGTTTTTTTATTAAAGAAAAAAAAAAAAGAAAGAAAGAAAAAGAGGCCCATTAATTAAAATACCTTCAAAAGCCAAGAAACTAACTGCAAATCCCACATAGATATTGGCCAATGATTCTGCATAATTTAAGAAACGCTGATAAAGAATGTCTTAATGCAGTGAAATATAATATGAAGTACATGTAATCTCTCATCTTTGGTGTTTATTTTACCAGCCATTTCAGGAAAGAAGTAGGAAATAATTAGTTCAGGTCTAGAAAGAAAATCAAGAAACGTTACAGTAGCCAGTACAATGGTGGTCTCACAGCTAGTAAAACAGTCATAATATGATCAGAATTTATTCCTAAAGGCATTTACAGAGTCATCCTGTAATGTAACAATAATTCCTATCATTGTGGACAAAAACCCTGATGTTTGCTTCCCATGACTGGCAAGTAGCTGTATGAAGAGTAAACTATTTCTTTAATCAAAAGAAAATTAACGCTAGTATACTTCCTTCAGCCACTAAAATTCTGCAGAAGCATAGATATAATAAAAAAATCATCAGGTGGGTTGTGGTGGCTCATTCCTGTAATCCAAGCACTTTGGGAGGCCTTGGGGGGAGGTCACCTGAGGTCAGGAGTTTGAGACCAGCCTGACCAACTTGGTAAAACCCTGTCTCTACTAAAAATACATAAATTAGTTGATGATGGCGGTGCAATCCTGTAACCCCAGCTACTCAAGAGACTGAGGCAGGAGTATCACTTGAACCCAACAGTCTGAGGTTGCATTGAGCCAAGATCCTGACATTGCACTCCAGCCCGGGCAACAAGAGCAAAATTCTGTCTCAAAAAAAGAAAAAGGAAAGACACTTAATCATCAATATTTTGTCGCTCAAAAGATTGACTCAGGAATAACAGAGTAGATTAAACCCAGCAAATTAAACTTCATTCAAGCACTTAGGCATATTTCAAGCCACCACAGTGCCTCTGAACACTGTGGAGGTGGTGGTCACTATCCTTGCACTGATAAAGATGACTGAGTACAGGATGGGGACCTGCTGGGGCAAAGCACACTGCCACGACTGTAGCTCTGTTGGAAAAATGTTCAGTGCCACTAAGAAAAACTAGCACTGAGACAAAGGATCTCTCAGCAAAGCCAATTTTTACTTTTTCTACTTCCTTCACTGCAGGAAGGGTACCCTCACTAGCCATCTTGCCACAAGAGTACAAAGAACAAAGGAAAAGCAGACATATTTATCCCTTATGTATTTGGCGTCGTCCTTAATGCTGTGTCTGATCTCCACTGGCTGGAGCCAGACCTCTGTGTTCTAAGCAGAAATAACCAAAGACCATTCCACACAGCAGCAGTCCCTGCCAGCCTTTGCATTCTATCAAGAGGCAGGGTAGCTGTTCAAAGACAGGTGGTGTCTATGATGCAACTAAGCAGCACTCAGTAAGTCTGAGTCATCAGACACAGAGTAGTCAGGATTCCTGATAAGGGACAGGAATCATCAACACAAGTTACTGAGATAACAGGCACAAATGCCCCAGGAATGCTGCAAATGCCCTGCACTCCTTACTTCCTTCTCCATGAGAGTTATACCCAATCAACTGAAACATACTTTCTTGCTGAGCCTCCTCAGAATCATTCAAAACAGCATTCCAGAAAACTGCTGTCAATAAATCTAAGTATTTGCTACATGTGTTAGCCAGATTAGAAGTACAGAGAGTGGAATGACACTTATCCCAACACCTCCTTTCCTCTCCCATTCTGACACATGAGAAAGCTGAATTCAAGAGAAATGAAGTCATTAAACCAAATCCTGGTTTCTGGGACCTTCCTTTTTTAAGTCCTGAACTTCCATAATTCATTCAGACATGATCCTTCATTGATATGTTATTAAAGATATACTGTAGGGGAAGGCACTGTGAGTGAGACTCTCCAAAAAATAAAAAATACAAAAATGGGTTTCAATTAAAAAAAAAGTTTGACAGTTTTTGGCAATGTTTGAATAGAAAATAAGAGTACTGGCCAGGTGCAGTGGCTCATACTTGGAATCCCAGCACTTTGGGAGGCTTAGTCAGGCAGATCACCTGAAATCAGGAGTGCGAGACCAGCCTGGGGACAAACATGGATAAAACCCATTTCTAGTAAAAATACAAAATTAGCCAGGTGTTGTGGGGATGCCTATAACCCAGCTACTCAGGAGGCTGAGGCAGGATAATCATTTGAACTGGGGAGGCGGAGGTTGTGGTGAGCCAAGGTCGTGCCATTGCACTCCAGCCTGGGCAACAAGAGCGAAACTCTATCTCAAAAAGAAGAAAAAAGTATCACTTTCAAATAAGCTGACACTTTCTGAACATGTAATAACCAGAGTAACAGACCCACAGAGACCAGTGAGAAGATTAAAAACTACCCCTGTAAACCTCAGTGACACATAGACCACAAGGAAAACTTCCTCTTCCTGTCCCCCAACTAATCCACAGCAACATAATGTCAGCAAGGTGCACCATCTCTCTCCCCTACCTCCAGGCAGCCACAGGGAAAATGGAAGGCAAAGGGACCTCTCTCTGTGTCACTGATAACTGAGGTTCAATAGGAAACAAGAGGCATGAGGGACACCCATATGTAGGTAACAAGTTTAGTGTCTCCCCTTTGTCTTTCTGCTTCAGATATTATCTGCATCTGCTGCTCGTTTCATGATAAGGAAGGAAGCAGCAATAGCATGCCTACTGTGGAAATGTGGGACTACTCATTAGGCATCATGGAACTCAATGCAGGAGTTTTCACAACCCTGGGAAGCTTCAGAACCTGGTCTCCTAACACACATCGAAGATTTGTAAGGATCTTGCCCAAGAAGTGGACCGTGAACCTTCAGGAGTTCACACAGGTTTGCTAGGGTCTTCACACCACTAAGCATAGTCATAGAAACTCCTTCATTTCCTTTTAAAACAATTGTTTTCTCAATTATCCCTCTAAAATTGGGAAGTTTAGACTGGGCACAGTGGCTCACACCTGTAATCCCAGCACTTTTTAAGGCCAAGGTGGACAGATTACTTGAGGTCAGAAGTTTGAGATCAGCTCGGCCTCACTTGAGGCCAGGATGGTAAAACCCTGAATCTACTAAAAAATACAAAAATTAGCTGGGCATGGTGGTGGATACCTGTCATCCTTGCTGCTCAGGAGGCTGAGGCATGAGAATCCCTTGAACCCAGGAGGCACAGGTTGCAGTGGGCCAAGATGGCACCACTGTACTCCAGCCTGGGTGACAGAGCAAGATGGTATCAAAAAACTAAATAAAATCAAATAAATTGGGCAGTTTAGAGCCTCTGATACAGCTAGTGAGTGTGCACAATGATTACTGGCAATGAGCTAATAAACATCATTAAGTAGGCCATGGTGGTTTTTAAAAATTGTGATTATTAAAAATATATACAACAGGCTGGGTGTGGTGGCTTACACCTGTAATCCCAGCACTTTGGGAGGCCAAGGCAGGTGGATCATGAGCTCAAGAGATCGAGACCATCCTGGCCAACATGGTGAAACCATGTCTCTCCTAAAAATACAAAAATTAGCCAGGCATGGTGGCACACGCCTGTGATTCTAGCTACTTGAGAGGCTGAGGTGGAAAAATTGCTTGAACCCAGGAGGCAGAGGTTGCAGTGAGCTGAGACTGTGCCACTGCACTCCAGCCTGGCAGCAGAGTAAGACTCCATCTCAAACAGAGTAAAAAAAAAAAAAAAAAAAAAAAAAAAAAACCCTATATATCTATATATACACAACATAAAATTTACCATTTTAGCCATGTTAAGTGTACGGTTCAATGGTATTACTTACACACACATTGTTGTGCAACCCTCACTAACATCCATCTCCAGAACTTTTTCATCTTCTCCAAATAAACCTCCATACCCATTAGAGAGTAACTTACTATTCTCCCTTCCCACAGTCCCTAGCAACCACCACTTAGGCCAAGATGGTTCAAGCATTCTGCAATTTTCACTGCTTTAATTCTTTGTCTTGTATCATACAATGTTCTATTGCAGTGGACTATGGATTAAAAACAAAAAGTCTAAGAACACTGATAAAGCCCAATTGTCAATTAGAGGCATAAAAACAGTATCAAGTCATTCAGTTTGCATATAGCGAATATGCGAAGAATAACCATATCCAAATTGGCTCTGTAACTGTTAGAGGAAAGGCATTTCATATCTACAATGTGTTACTCCCTTGTAGATGTACAGCTGAAACTGTCTGTGGTAACTTCCACAATGTAGAAACAAAATTTAGAAATTACATGTAAGAGAAATCATTTTATGTGAAATGCAAAAATTCAAAACATGAGGTCAAGAAAGCATGTTTCCTTTACTTTTAAAAAATGTGGCCAGATGCTGTGGCTCACATTTGTACTCCCAGCACTTTGGGAGGTCAAAGCCATTGGATCACTTGAGGCCAGGATTTGAGACCAGCCTGGAAAACATGGAGAAACCTCATCTCTACTAAAAATACAAGAATTACCCAGGCATAGTGGTGTGTACCTGTAATCCCAAATACTCCAGAGGTTGAGGCAGAAGAATCACGTGAACCCGGGAGGTCAAGGTTGCAGTGAGCTGAGATTGCACCACTGCACTCCAGCCCGGGGGACAGAGCAAGACTCCATCTCAAGAAAAAAAAGATTTTAGGAAATAATTAAATTTTCAACTATAATGTATATTTTATCTCAAACTAAGCATAATATTTTATTAAATTTTTTAAACAATCATACTTTTTCTTAATCAATTTAAATTAAGTAGTGCATATCACCTATTAAATGAGAAAACATCTTTACATAAAATGGAGGCTATTAAATGTTAAAGTCTATATTAGAGCAAGTTGTATAATAGTTTAATAATCTTGATATTAAAAATATTTTATGGCCGGGTGCAGTGGCTCACGCCTATAATCTCAGCACTTTGGGAGGCTGACACGGGTGGATTATGAGGTCAAGAGATCAAGACCATTCTGGTCAACATGGTGAAACCCCGTCTCTACTAAAGATACAAAAATTAGCTGGGCACGGTGGCGCACACCTGTAGTCCCAGCTACTGGGGAGGCTGAGCAGGAGAATTGCTTGAACCCAGGAGATGGAGGTTGCAGTGAGCCGAGATTGTGCCATTGCACTCCAGCCTGGGTAACATGAGTGAAACTCCATCTCCAAAAAAAA
>NW_016107703.1:1868326-1874066 GCF_001604975.1 Cebus imitator
ATTATTTTTTAAATTCCTGAGGGGGTTCACAAACTTGTATTACTCTGAAGTAAGTTTATAAATTATTATTATTGAGACAGAGTCTCACTCTGTTGCCCAGGCTGGAGTACAATGGCATGATCTTGGCTCACTGCAGCCTTTGCCTCCTGGGTTCAAATGATTCTGTTGCCTCAGCCTCCTGAGTAGCTGGGATTACAAGTGTGTACCACCATGCTCAGCTAACTTCTGTATTTTTAGTAGAGATGGGGTTTCACCATGTAGGCCAGACTGGTCTCAAACCCCTGGCCTCAAGTAATCCACCAACTCAGCCTCCCAAGGTGCTGAAATTACAGGCATAAGCCAACGTGCCTGGCCTGAGTTCATAAATATTTAAATGTTGAGAAACACCAGTCTAATATAAAATTTTTAAAATCAGACTTCAGTAATTTAAACTGCTTCTTGTCCCTGCCTTCCCAAGGAATTCAGTCTACCAGAGAAAGCAGACTATGAAAAGTAATTGCAATGTAACAAGCCCATTATCAGGGAAAAAGAGGCTTCTGCAGGAATATGCAGTAATTAGCCTAGGACTCAGCAAGGAGCTCCCAGAGGAGCAAGACTGAAATGATTGAACTTAGCTGTAAGAAAAGGACAAAAAAGTGTTCCAGCCCAGAGGGAACAGCATGTTCAAAGGCCCAGGCAAGAGAAAAGAAGCCAAGTGCAAGGAGCTAAAATAATCAAAGAAATCCAGGGTAGCCAGAGCATAGAATTGAAACGAGAAGAAAAAAAAAAAAAAAAAAAGATGAGACTGTTGAAAGAGACAGGGGTCAAGCTCTGGTGAGTATTGCAAATAGTACGGAATAATATACAAATAATATGGGTGAATATTAAAGAAGTATGGAATTGTTCCTAAGAGTAATGGGAAGCCATTTATGTGAACACAGAGTGAGAATTAGATAAACAAACAACAATGTTTTTAACAACATAAGTGTTCCCTTCCAACAGAGAGCCAAAGTAGAAGAAAAATGTGAGATTTCTCATTTTCAGAGGGCTCAAGCATTCTAACAATGTTCTAATAAGGACTTCCTCAAGTTAAATCTTCCAAATACAGCAAAATGCAAATACTGCCTTTGGCAAAATGCTAACAGCCTAGTGATCAAAAGGTGAACAAGAAAATGACCACATGACCTGACCTTGCAAGTAGACCAGTCTCATCATTTAGATTTTAGAGGCCACACCAGGATCACTGTGAGAGTCAGAAGATTTGGGCCTCTGAGTTTCACTATCCTGCTTCAAGAAACAATGGTAAGAATTTATTCCTTGCCTACCCACCTCAACCATATGTCTCAATAATATAAGTGGAAAAGATTTTACCAGCTGCATTGACTCAATCCACCAGAAAAAGACAACAGGCAGCAAGAAAATGCTTTATAATGTATGGCATGTCTAAAGTGATAAGGCTACCTGATCATTTCACACTTCTGAAATAAACACCCTACTGTTCAAATCCATAGGTGGGCATGTCTTGAATCTGCTTGAGTCAGGAACAAAATCCAGAGCCAAATCAACTAGCAGTAAAAACCACTGAATTAAACAAAATAGAAACCAAATGAAAGACCTTAAAACTCAAAACTTCAGTCAATCTGGTTCCACAGTCATGGGCCAGGCTTAGGCAGGATACAGCTGACAAAAGTAAATCAGCCTGGAGGTTCTAGACTCTGAACACACTACATGACTTGCTTTGATACCACTTTTGTAGGATCTGTCATAATTTTACATGTCTCAAAAAGTTGTTAGTAATTTTAAAGATCAATGAGAAAGTAAAAGCAAAGTGTTACAAATTTCATCATAGAAAATTAAGTGTTTTGTTTTTGAGACAGTCTCACTCCGTCTCCAAGCCTGGAGTGCTGAACATTATTGTCTTTAAACACAATAATCTAATCAATCACCATCACAACAAAAGCCCCACAACATAATCTGTTTCACTTATAAAAAGCACTGACATTTATAAAATTGTCATAGTCAATTTATAAAACTTTAATAGCAAATTATTTTTACTCAGAATAGTGCTAAATTATCAATATAAAAAAAAAACCAGACTGCTATGGTGGCTCATGTCTGTAATCCCAGCACTTTGAAAGACTGAGGAGGGCAGATCACCTGAGGTCAGGAACTTGAAACCAGCCTGGCTAACATGGTGAAACTGTCTCTACTAAAAATACAAAAATTAGTCAGATGTAGCAGCACACACTTGTAATCCCAGCTACTCAGGAGGCTGAGGCAGAAGAATCACTTGAACCTGGGAGGTGAAGGTTGCAGTGAGCTGAGAATGTACTGCTGACTCTAACCTGGGTAACAGAGCGAATAGTCTGTCTCCAGGAAAAAAAAAGCTTGAGTTATCGTTACATTGCACATGTGTATATTGATAAATCAAGGAGTGCCTGTATTGAGCTTCCACAAAAAATTTTTGGAAAGGTGAAGAAAGGAGCAGTTCCAACATTTTAAAAGACTAATTTTTAAAAGCTTAAAAGATTAATCTGTGCTTTTAAAAAGGATTTCACAACGCTTTTACCTGTTGTATTTGTTCTTGGCTGAGTAACTTCAGTTGTATTGTGAGTAAGAAGTTCTGGTCTGTAAAAACATAGTTGATATTAGTATTATAATAAAGCATTTAGAATAAGTCTTCAGGCCTTACTTGCACAGCTGTGCACTAATTATTATTATTATTATTATTATATTATTAAGATAGAGTCTTATTCTATCACCCAGGTTGGAGTGCAGTGGCATGATCTCAATTCACTGCCACCTCTGCCTCCCAGATTCAAGCAATTCTCCTAAGTCTCTTGAGTAGCTGGGACCACAAGTGCACACCACCACATCCAGCTAATTTTTGTATTTTTAGTAGAAACGGGGTTTTACCATGTTGACCAGGCTGGTCTCCAACTCCTGACCTCAGGTGATCCACCCACCTCAGCCTCCCAAAATGCTAGGATTATAAGCATGAGCCACCATGCCCTGCCAATTTTTAAACATGGTCAATTCTGCTTCATTTTATAGTAAAAAGAAAGAAAAACATTTTGGTGACTTGAATTTTGCAAATAGCAATTTTCAGACATTCAGGTGAGACCACCTGGATATCTCCAAAGTCACCCTTTTTATAAGATAAATATGCAAAAGTCACTTTTCCCCCAAACCAGCTCAATTCTGTTTCTGAGTCTTAGATGAACTGTCCCACAGCACCAAAAGAAGCAGCTTGCTGTATCATCTTAAACTTTCCTCTCCCTTATAACTCAGTCCCAAAGAATATACATAGATGCACAACCCCAATCAATAAGCAAGACTCTACCTACTTCAACGTGTCTTCAATGAGTAGAAAGAGGCCTTCTGTTCCCACCCCCACACTGAAACCACCCAAGCATTACCCTTCAAAATCAAGCAGGATAACCTTTCTAAAGGGCAGATCCAAATTATTTTAAGTGGTATCTGCTATTGAAATACCCTTGCAATTTGGCTATAATGAATAAATTTTAAACAATCCTGACAACTCCATTTTGCCCACCCTGAGCTATGTTTGCCCACCGACTTAAGTATGGCATTATGTCCCGAAAGCTTGCAGTCTGAGACACCTGACATATTTGTAACCAATTTTCTGAGAAACAGGGCCCACCAGCCCTGTACATCCTGTATCTGCAACTGTGTAACTGTTACCGCACACTGCTACCCCACATCCTGAGTTAAAAAACAATTTTAAGTAGAACTTTTTATTAGGCAACCCCCACCTTCCCTTAACCTGCTCCTTCTGTTTCTGTAATAATTGCTTACCACCCTGACCCTAAACTGGTATAAAACTGTGGATCACCCTTTGCTCTTGGCCGAGAGGTTTGAGCGCTAGCTGACTCTTGGATGCCAGCATAAAGGTGGACTCTCAACAAACTCAGTGCGTGGCGCTTCTGTTTAAACTCGCTCGGGTACAACACTATGAGACCATTTAATGACGGCCACTGCTTTGGTAGGCTGTAAGCCTTCCTGCACTTGGCCACACAAGTCTATCTATGCAATCCCACCACACCCACATGGCACTCCTCACTCCACACAGAATGGGTGAGGCATGTGAACATGTGAGCATATTTGACACCTCCCTGCCTTTACTCATATTTGAAACAGGTTCCCTCTCTGTTTTTGCATTTTGTAAGTGAAGCAGATTATGTTGTGGGGCTTTTGTTGTGATGGTGATTGGTTATTGTGTTTAAAAACGATAATGTTCAGCATTCCAGGTTGGGTGATGGAGTGAGACTGTCTCAAAATCAAAAATTTAAATGGTTTTCTTTGATGGAACTTGTAGTACCTTGCTTTTATTTTCTCATTCATCTTTAATGAGACAGTAACTGGATGTGCCATCCCTGCCTTCTTCCCCAAAAACGTTCAATAACTTTTCATTGCATTTTTCTTAGTATTAAGCCTCCCAAGGACAGGGTTCTTGTCAGGCCTAATTTTGCACATCTGATGCTTATACTAAATAAATGTTTGTTCAATAAGTGAATCTAAATATTAATTGTAAATATAAAGAAGTCATGAGATGGGAACAAAGGCCCATCTTCATTAAATTAATCTCTTCTTAATTTGTTTTTGCAGATTATCATCTTACCTTTTCATAAAAATTTAATTCAGTTGCCCACTTGACTGATGTTTTCCAGCCTTGGAATTCAGTATCATGAGGGACTTCTGAAAGGAATGTTTTCTGGTAGTCCTTCCACATACAAATCATTTGCACATGCTTCAAATTTTTGGTCTTGAAAAAGATCTTCAAAGTTCTTAAAAGATAAAACTTTGTTTTCAATACCCTTAGGAAGAGAAAGAAAATTATAAATAATAAAGAATAAAACCTAAATAGTATATTTTTCTGAGATGGAGTCTTGCTCTGTCACCCAGGCTAGAATGCAGTGGCATGATCTCAGCTCACTGTAACCTCCACCTCCAAGGTCCAGGTTCAAGCAATTCTCCTGCCTCAGCCTCCCAACTAGCTAAGATTATAGGCACCTGCTACCATGCCTGGCTAATTTTTGTATTCTTTAGTAGAGACAAGGTTTCACCATTTTGGGCAGGATGGTCTCAAACTCCTGATCTCAGGTGGTCCACCGATCTTGGCCTCCCAAAGTGCTGGGATTACAGGCATGAGCCATCGCACCCAGCCTGTAAATACTATTTGGAAGCAGCCTTTTGCTACTATCTGCTGGTGACCTTTAATAACCCTCCTCCATTGGCTGCTGCACACTGGCACATTTCAGGCTGCACTTTCATCTGCACTGCAACCACGAGATCAATGTCCTTTACCCATTCGATCTTGTGAGTGTGCTATTTTAAAAGAAATAACTTTCCACAAAGAATTCATGGAATGTGAAATAACAATAGTAAGCAGAGGCTGGTTTAGATTAAAAGAGGCATAATAGCCAAAGTTAGAACAAGACGATTCTTTGGATCCAGATATAAAGCAAATGATGAGCTGACACGAAAAAAATCATTGTTAAATTTGTCAGATGTGATGAGATAGTGGCTGTTCAGGGATGCACATTGAACAGATAAAATGACGTGATGACTGTGATTTGCTTCACAATATTCCTGCAAATGGAGGAAAAGAAATAGAACAAGGCTGGGCACGGTGGCTCAAGCCTGTAATCCCAGCACTTTGGGAGGCCGAGGCGGGTGGATCACGAGGTCAAGAGATCGAGACCATCCTGGTCAACACGGTGAAACCCCGTCTCTACTA
>NW_016107703.1:1874582-1876501 GCF_001604975.1 Cebus imitator
CAGAAGGCTGAGGCAAGAGAATCAGCTGAACCCAGGAGGCAGAGGCTGCAGTGAGCTACTGCACTCCAGCCTGAACAACAGATTGAGAATCTGCCTTAAAAAGAAAAAAAGTAAAAATGAATTTAGTAATCCCTGCTCTGAAGCCTCATCCAAACAGAACTCTAAAGAGAAAGATTCAAGCAATTTACATGGTGCTATTTATATACAGACCTCCCTTGCACGTCCAAATGTAACACTGAAATATTCTGCAACATGATTGTTGGGAATGGCTCAAACCTGGGCATGGTAGCACATGGCTGTAGCCCTAGCTACTAAGGAGACTGGGACAGGAGGATAACTTGAGCCCAAGAGTTCTAGTCCAGCCCAGAAAACATAACATGACCATATTTCTTTAAAAAGAAAAGTCAGGGAGCTGACTGATAAATTATTTTGGTGGTATCAACAACTGCTATCAAAACACTACTACAAAATCCAAAATTGTATCTATTGCCAGACCTTTCTCCTTGCTTCCAAACTCATTTACCAAACTGCCTCCTCCACCTTCACAACTAAACTTGAATGTCAAGTTGAAATTAATTAATTAATTAATTACTTTGTTCTTAGATTGGCTTTCCTCTAACATCTAAAGACTTGTCTTAAATTCTTACTTCATGTTATTAGTATCAAATCTGAAGGGCTCCAAGTATAGGAGCTCTTTGACATAAGAAACACACGTGTTTTTGAGAAACCACATAAAGTGAAGTAATCATAGCTGTAAAAAGAAATATGCCCATAAATAAACAACAGTAAAGGATTAGAGGCTTTCAGTTGTACTAGAGACTGATGTTAAATAGAATTATTCTGTTAATTCAGCAAGAAAATATATAAACCTAACTCTGACAAACTTTCTATAAAATAAAAATGAACCATGTGTTGGGGTTGAGAGTAAAAACTGGAAGTTTTAGAAACAGGTGAGGCCAGCTGCAGAATGTGCTCATCACACATCATCAAGGCTGTCCCAATCACACCCTCTGCCTCATTATCCCCCCATTCCACTTATTTCCCGACCATAACCCCTTCTTACATAATAAATATCTCCTACTTACTACACATGTTTCCCTACCAGATTAAATGCTCCAGAATGATGGGGCAGGGCACTGTCTTCCACACTGCCCAGTTTCCAACATCTGACTCACAGGTGCCAAATGACTTCAGGATTATGAGGTTGGAAGTAGTGAGTATTTCCTCAATACTTACAGTGGTTCATAGCAATCAAAATCCTAAGATTTCCTCTCTTCCTTTTGAGGACCATAAAGAAAGCAGCAATACTGTCAGAGGCATTTGAACCAGAGCAACTCCATCTAAAATAGGAGCTCGGTAAAATGAGGCTGAGACCTACCGAGCTGCATTCTCAGATAGTTAAGGCATTCTAAGTCACAGTGTGAGGAAGGAAGTCGGCACAAGATATAGTTCATAAAGACCTTGCTGATAAAATGGGTTTCAGTAAAGAAGCCAGCCAAAACCCACCAAAACCAAGGTGGTGACGAGAGTGACCTCTGGTCATCCTCACTGCTACTACAGTCCCACCAACACCATGACAGTTTAAAAATGCCATGGCAATGTCTCAAAAGGGGAAGCATAAAAATAATGCATTCCTGGCATGGCACAGTGGCTCACACCTGTAATCCCAGCCCTCTGGGAGGCCAAGGTGTTTGGATCACCTTAGGTCAGGGGTTTCAGAGCAGCCTGACCAACATGGTAGAACCCCCATCTCTACGAAAAATTAAAAAAAAAATTATCTGGGTGTGGTGGTGCACACCTGTTATCCCAGCTACTTGGGAGGCTGAGGCAGGAGAATCGCTTGAACCCAGGAGGCAGAGGTTGTGGTGAGCTGAGTCTGTGCCACTGCACTCCAGCCTGGGTGATGGAGCAAGACTCCA
>NW_016107703.1:1876576-1887032 GCF_001604975.1 Cebus imitator
AAAAAAAAAAAAAAAACAAAGCCAAAATATTTTCCGATGACTAATTATGTGAGCAAAATAACTCAACAGCCTCTTCCTCCTCCTATCAGAAAGAAGTAAGCTTGCTTGATGGTAAGCACCAATTATGCTATTAGGTTTAACTGTTTCTTTTTTTTCTGTTAGAGAAAGAGTCTTGCTTTATTGCTCAGGCTGGAGTGCAGTGGCCTAAATATCCTGGGCACAGGCAATCCCCCTACCTCAGCCTCCTGAGTAGCTGGGACTACAGGCACATGCCACCACACCTGGGTAACTGTTAAATTTTTTTGCAGAGATAAGATTTCACTCTGTTGCCCAGACTGGTCTCAAACTCCTGGCCTAAAGCCATCCTCCTGCTTCAGCCTCTCAAAGGACTAAAATTCCAGGTGTGAGCCACTGTGCCTGGGCAAGTTTAGCAGATTCTTCTTACCATGCTCAATTTCCAAAAACACAGGAGGGCACAGGTGAGGCCTCTCATGCAGATCCTCCTCCTCAAGTGTCATCTTATGAATCCTAGTGAGATCACTGTGACATCAGTAATGATAATGTTCACCACCTGATCTGTTTTATTACATCACTCGGAAACATAATGACTTAGAATATGGGAAAGATTATTGACTGGCTGATTTATGATCAGATATAAGGGGAGATAAAATATCACAAAAATGCTGATGAGGAAAAGAAACTTAACATTTTGACTTTGTTTAATCTATTAAGTTCTTAGAGAGGTAAAATAGGGAAAGCAGTTAAAACATCAGGTACACAAATTCTGCAAATAGCATACAATTAGTGGCCTATGTTTGTAGTTGCCAACTGAGTTGCACCTAGAAGATGGTCTCTGAAGACTCAGTGAGTGCCATGTACCTCCTTCAAATCCACAGGGAGGGCAAGGCTCCTCACCCAGGAGGCTTGGCTTCTGTCCACTAAAACTCAAAGGGTCTGTTTTGAGAGAAGATGAGGGCCCCAGGGTCATGGAAACACAGATCCCCACTGCAGTTTTCCTTGCTTGTGACAGCTTGTGACACTTCTGGATGTCATGCCTGCAGTCCCTCCTGTGCCTATAAGTGTCACAATGCATGCTTACATGACCAAAAGCCACAGACATTTCTGCCAGCTTACAGTACACTTTAATGCCATGGATTCATTCTATGAATATTTCTTGAGGACCTGCCTGAGAAGTAAACAAGACAGGCATGAGCCGGGCTTTCCTCCCACTGTGCCACAGCAGGAGGTAAAGGTCAGCCAGCAGTGCTCTGTGAAAATTAAAGGGGGGATGAGTCAGCGAGCCTCAAGGCTGAGGTGAGACAGTGCTCAGTGAAGACATCTCCAACATGGTGATGTTTCAACTGTGATGCTAATAGAAAAGAGAAGCACAGAAAGCCCTCAAGTTTGTGGTTTTTATTCCACAAACACCAGCCCTCAGTGCAACAGTGCCAGGAGGCTGTGACCTGAGAGGAAGAAAGGCACACAAATGACCACAGTGAATGGCACAGAGCAAGGCATCCACAGAGGGCATGTGGGAAAAGCAGAGGAATGGCAGCAGGCAGCTCACTCATGCCCGTGCAGACCCAATCAGGGGCTATGAGGTTTACTCCAAGTACAGTGGAAGTCACTACAGATGATAGTCCAGAGAATGACAGGCTCCACCTCCTACTTTCAATGAGCCTGACCTGGCTGCTGTGGCATGGCTCTAACTGAGCACTGGAGGGCAGTGAAGGAGGATGGGGTAGAATCTTGGCTTTGTGTTCAGGGCAGAATCAGCAGGCCTTGCTAGGCTGGATATGGGAAGGGAGACAATCATACCTTAGGGTAACTCCTGGGCAGCTGGTAGACCCTGAGAGGAGCTCATGGAGAGGGTAATGGGGACTCTGCCCCGGGACACATGAAGCCTGAGGATAGGTCAAGCAGATAGGCAAATATAGAGGTCTGGTATGAGGAGCATCTTCAGGGCCAGGAATGAGAGTCTCAAAGACACAGGCAATATAATATTTTTAAGAGATGGGTAGGGTGAGATTATCTGTAAGGAAGACATAGTAAGAAAAGAGAAAGAGGCCAGGTGAAGTGGCTCATGCCTGTAATCTCACCACTTTGGGAGGCCAAGGCAGGCGGATCACAAGGTCAGGAGTTCAAGACTAGCCTGGCCTACATGATGAAACCCCATCTCTACTAAAAAAAAGTAGAAAAATCAGCCAGGCATAGTGGCAGACATCTGTAATCCCAGCTACACAGGAGGCTGAGGCAGCAGAATAGCTTCAACCATGGAGGCGGAGGTTGCAGTGAGCCGAGATCGTGCCACTGCATTCCAGTCTTGGTGACAAGAAGAAGACTCTATCTCAAGAAAAAAAAAAAAAAAAAAAAAAAAAAGAGGGTTCAGGATGAAGCTGCTGGCTGGCACTCTCCAGTATAGAGAGGATGAGGGCAGGGGCCTCAAGAGACTGAAAATGAGACAGAGAGGAGCCAAGGAAGAGTCTACAAGATTTGGACATTTTTATAAAAATAGTTTTAAAAAGAGTATTGGGGAGAAGAGGACAATAACCTAGAATTCTGCTGAGAGGCAGAATAAAACCGGAGCAGAGAGCAACTTTGGGTGGCAAAAGATGTTGAATTAAAAATTAAAACTAAGTATTTTGAAGTGTTGATGAAATGTTTAAGGAGCAAGATAGAAAAGATAGGTTGGCTGAGGCTGCACCTTCAAATGCCCAGCAGTGGCTACTGCCAAAGCTCTCTCTGATACTACAGAGTGGCACCCAGGCACAGCTAAAACCCAAAGAAAAGAAGCTTCCCAATGGTGCCAATCCTCCTGCAGAAAACCTTTGACTGTACAGAAAAATTTACTCAGTAAAAAGCATATGGGGTTCCATTACCTGACTCTCTCCTCTTATGTAAGATAAATATTTCCATAATCCATGCATATTAAAAACTGTAGGACAGTCAGGCATGGTGGCTCATATCGTAATCCCAGCAATTTGGGAGGCTGAGGCAGCTGAACCACCTGAGGTCAGGAGTTTGAGACCAGCCTGACCTCCATGGCAAAGCCCTGTCTCTACTGAAAATATAAAATTAGCCAAATGTGGTGATCATGCTTGTAATCACAGCTAGTCAGGAGGCTGAGGCAGGAGAATCACTTGAAACTGGGAGGTGGAGGTTAGAGTGAACTGAGATCCTGCCATTGCACTCTAGCCTGGGTGACAGAAAAAGGCTCCAACTAAATTTTTTTTTTTTTAAAAAGAGAGAGTCCAGGTGTAGTGGCTCATGCCTGTAATCCCAAAACGTTGGGAGGAGGGGGAATCAACTCAGGTCAGGAGTTTGAGGCCAGCCTGGCCAAAATGATGAAACCCCATCTCTACTAAAAATATAAAAATTAGCCAGGCATGGTGGCAGTTGCCTATAATCCCAGCTACTTGAAAGGCTGAGGCAAGACAATGGCTTGAACCTGGGAGGCGAATGTTGCAGTGAGCCAAGACTGTGCCACTCTGCACTCCAGCCTGCACAACAACACTGAAACTCCATTACACACGCACACACACACACAAAAAACCCAGTAAGAGAAAACTGGAGCTGAGTCCTACTCATTGTATTTACTTTGGGAGGCCAAAACGTAGGAATCACAAAATAAGGAGTTCCAGACAAGCCTGGCCAACATGGTGAAATCCATCTCTACAAAAATGAAAGAAAAGGAAGGAAGGAAGGAAGGAAGGAAGGAAGGAAGGAAGGAAGGAAGGAAGGGAGGGGAAAAAGAAAGAGAAAAAAGAAAGAAAGAAAAAGAAGGAAAGAAAGAAAGAAAAAGAAAGAAGAAAGAAAGAAAAAGAAAGAAAGAAGAAAGAAAGAAAGAAAAGAAAGAAAGAAAAGAAAGAAAGAAAGAAAGAAAGAAAGAAAGAAAGAAAGAAAGAAAGAAAGAAAGAAAGAAAGAAAAAGAAAGAGAAAAAGAAGGAAAGAAAAAGAAGGAAAGAGAAACAGCTAGCAGGTGACATTTACTATGGGGAGACTAGGGACATGATCTTGCTGGCAATCCTCCCATTTTAGTAAATCTAAACAGTGTGATTCCATTCTGTTTTGTCCCCACTCCACACCAGAGCCAAAACTAGTGAGAAAATCAATTTTATTTCTTTGAAAACACATATAACAATTAAGACACGATATGCGTGGCTCCATACTCTAATAGGAAACCTCCTTATGTCCTGGGTATCATGGGCATTTGATGAATGCTTGTTCAGTTGACTGGTTTAGACTTCAACAATAAACTGTTCCATGCACTATGCTAGATAAATCTTGCATCTCAGAAGTAGGACAAAGATTGTTATTTTACTTCTGCTTACCCATTAATCCAGTATCTACATGTATGTATAATATGTTAATACAAAGAAAATGAGTTGACTGTTTTACAGAGTATTAGAATTTTGACAACATGAATTCTCTTATCCTGGCAAATAATTAATAGTTAGAGACATATTATTTCATGTGGAAGGTACCATTAAAGAAATCAATGTTAATCATTAAATAATTATTGCACGTAACCTTCTCATCTGACTTAAGACTGAAGACCTACCTCTAGAAGCTGATTTACCAAGTTGTAAATCTTCAGTTATTGAATTCAAAAGTTTATGTCTGAAAGGTCAGAATAAATATTTAATATTCACTAGGCAATATTTAGCAAAGTAATATCCATTAGTACATATTTAATACTTGATCACCAAGGGAGGTTTTGAAAAGAAAAGGCAGGATGGGCACGGTAACTCCTGCCTGTAATCCCAACCCTTTGGAAAGCTGAGGCAGACAGATCACAAGGTCAAGAGTTTGGGACCAACCAGGCCAACATGGTAAAACCCCATCTCTACTAAAAATAAAAAAACTTAGCTGGGTGTGGTGTCAGTCACCTGGAATTGCAGCTACTCAGGAGGCTGAGCTGGAGAACTGCTTGCACCCAAGAGAGGGAGGTTGTAGTGAGCTGAGATCACACCACTGCATTACAGCCTGGGTGACAGAGCAAGACTCCATCTTGGAAAAAAATTAAGAAAAGACAATCTAAATGCTTGAGCACAACTAAATCTTCAGTTGAGGTTTCTACAGAGTAACAACAACAACAAAAAAAATTGCAAATTGTCTCATAAGTTGCTTCATGGAGCATGCGTCCTCACAAGTAAAGTGGTAACATGACAACACACAGCTCTTTTAAGCATATTACAAAAGTCTTAAATGGGATCCTTTAATATTGTATTACATTCAAGGTTATCTTCCTCTACATATCTACAAAAACAATCATATATTCCCATATATGCTTTAAAAATCTCAGGCCTAAATGCAAGATATGGATACTATTTTCTTTAGCAAAAGTAGCAGAAAATTGTAAAAGAAAATGTAAGTTGCATGCCAGTCAGGTGTGGGCAGTGTTCATGTTTCAACAGCTAACCCTGGCATGACTGACTCAAAGTTGGATCCCGATAAATTAAAAAGGGGAAGATAAAAATACATAAAATAGGCTAGGCGCAGTGGCTCATGCCTGTAATTCCAGCACTTTGGAAGGCTGAGGAAGGTATATCACAAGGTCAGGATTTCAAGGCCAGCCTGGCCCATATGGAGACTGAGGCAGGAGAATTGCTTGAACCCAGGAGGCAGGGGTTGAAGTGAGCCAAGATCATGGCACCGCACTCCACCCGAGGTGACAAGAGTGAAAACTCCATCTCAAAAAAAAAAAAAAATCCTCTGGGAAGTCCTTCTATGTAAAGATCTTCAACATGAGACTGGAAAAAAGGGGTATAGGATCATCACCAGACCTTTGGCTTTTACAGTTTGAGCTATAAGGACAAAAAGAAAAAGGGAGATCCTTTAAACATAATTTGTAGAAAAGAATAATTATTGAATCTGTATTGCTCTTTAACTTTTTATTTTTCAGATGGAGTCTTGCTCTGCCACGAGGCTGGAGTGCAGCAGTACAATCTCAGCTCATTGCCACCTCCATGTCCCAGGTTCAAGTCATTCTCCTGTCTAAGCCTCCTGAGTAGCTGGGACTACATGCGCCCGCCACCATGCCCAGCTAATTTTTAGACTTTTAGTAGAGAAAGAATTTCACCATGTTTGCCAAGATGGTCTCGATCTCCTGACCCCCATGATCTATCTGCCTTGGCCTCCCAAAGTGCTGGGATTACAGGCATGAGCCACCAAGCAAGGTATTGCTTTTTAACTTTTATAATTTCATCTTTACTTCTGTTATTGTAATTCAGTCCAAAGAAAAATCATGTGAGGAATATAAAAAGAACACCAAAAATGCTAATATTCTGTTTATCAGTTTGCAGTGAAATATCCCATTACAGCCAGACAGGATGACTTACCCCTGTAATGCTAGCACTTGGGAGGCCAAGGCAGGTGAATCATCTGAGGTCAGGAATTGGAGACCAGGCTGGCCAATATGGCAAAACTGCATCTCTATTAAAAATACAAAAATTAGCCAGTTGTAGTAGTGGGTGCTTGTAATCTTAGCTACTTGAGAAGCTGAGATAAAAGAATCACCTAAAACCAGCAGGCGGACGTTGCAGTGAGCTGAGATCACCCCATGCACTCTAGCATGAGTAACAAGAGCAAAGCTCCAGCTCAAAAAGAAAAGAAAAGAAAAGGTAGGTAGATCCCATTACTTTAAGGCAATGTAGATACAGCCAGACATTCTACAGAAATCTGAACCACATTATAAAGTGAGAAAAATATACCAGCTAATATTATTTAATACACATAGTACTAAATGGAAGAGGTAATATTTCCAAAACATAAACATTAGTGTAAACTTATTTGGCTTATAAAAATATGTATTTTTTAATAACAGAAACAGAAGATTCCCTGAACTGCAACTTTTAAGCTAGCATTTATTTACTGGAGATTCAACTAATAGAACAGCTATAAAAAGTCAAGAGCTGAGCTGGGCATGGTGGCTCACACCTGTAATCCCAGCATTTTGGGAGGCTGAGGCAGGCAAATCACCTGAGGTAGACAGTTCCAGACTAGCCTGACCAACATGAAAAAATCCCATCTCTAATAAAATACAAAATTAACCATGGCACATGCCTGTAATCCCAGCTACTCCAGAGGCTGAGGCAGAAGAATAGCTTGAACCCAGGAGGCAGAGGTTGCAGTGAGTTGAGATTGAGCTATTGCCCTACAGCCTGGGCAACAAGAGCAAAACTCTATCTCAAAAAAAAAAAGTCAAGTGCTAGCCAGGTGGGGTTGGCTCACACCCATAACCCCAGCACTGTGGGAGGCCAGGATGGGTGGATCACCTGAGGTCAGGAGTCTGAGACTAGCCTGGTCAACATGGTAAAACCCTATCTCTACTAAAAATAAAAAAAATTAGCCAGGCATGGTGGCACTCGCCTGTAGTCCTAGCTACTAGGGAGGCTGAGGGAAGAGGATCAATTCAACCTGAAAAGTGGAGGTTTCAGTCAGCTGAGATCGCACCACTGCACTCCAGCCTGGGTGAAAGAGCAAGACTGTTTCAAAGAAAAAAAAAGAAAAGTCAAGAGAATAGGGAGTATTAAAATCAAACATAATCAACAGTCTCCCATCAAAACAGCTCCATTTTTTCGCTATCATTATGTGTTAAGGTCGATTTGCTAAACATTGATATTTGCACTAATGTTTCAAGTGCACCATATAACACATTAGTTCTTAGATTTAATATCCTTTGCTGTACACTAAGCTTGAATATCATACTTTTATACTATAACAAAAGTATCTTTCCCTAAGGCAACTACCATTAATATTGCTTTAAAATTATAAAATGTGGATTGTTTTTATAATTTCAGTTTTTATAATTTCACAACAGCTGAACATTATTGTCTTTAAACAAAATAATCTAATAAACCACCATCACAACAAAACCCCCACAAAATAATGTTTCACCTTATAAAAGCACTGACATTTGTAAAAATTGTCATAGTCAATTTATAAAACAGTCAATCCATAAAACCTTAATAGCAAATGACTTTTACTCAGAATAGCACTAAATTAACAATATCATAAAAACATAGGCCAGGTATAGTGACTCACATCTGATATTCCAGCACTTTGGAAGACCAATTTCTCACGAGTGGATCCCTTGAGGTCAGGATTTTAAGACCATTCTGGCCAACATGTTGAAACCCTATCTCTACTAAAAATTAGATGAGCATGGTGGTGCATGCCTATAATCCCTGCTACTTGGGAGGCTGAGGCAGAAGAATTGCTTGAAACCATGAGGCAGAGGTTGCAGTGAGCCAACATCTCATGCCACTGCACTCCAGTCAGTGCAACAGAGCAAGATTCTGTCTCAAAAAATAAATAAATAAGTAAATAAAAACATTAGGAGAAAACATTTATCATGTATTTATATGCCCAGTATTATGTGAAGTACTACAGTATCTTATCAAATCTTTCAGATAGATCTTCAGTTCTCATGACCACAAAAGAACATACTAAGGCTCAGACAGGATAAGAGATGTGGCCAAGCTGACCTCGTGATCTGCCCACCGTGGCCTCCCAAAGTGCTGGGATTACAGGCATGAGCCACCATGCCTGGCCAAATACCGAATTTAACAAAGCAGATAAAGAGAAACAATTCATATATATATATATATATATATATATATATATATATATATATAAAATCCCTAAGATCCAGGGCTTTATAATAAATATGTAAATAAATCCCCAATATCCATGCTGAAAGTTTGAAAGAAATGCTAACTGATAATTTAAGAGATACAACTTTTCCTTAGCTTTGTAGTAATCTAGAAACAAAGAATGTTTCTAATATTTAGGCACACACTACAAGATGAACAGTGACTCCACTGTGTAAACACTCATGAACAAAGTATTACAGGACTTTTCCAGTTCAGACATACCATATTTTCTTTCAGATAATTCTTCAATGTTTACACAGATCAGCAATACGATCATTCCATTTCTCTGAAAATTGAGCAAAGCTTGATTCTCAATACATCCCTATGTCAGAGCAACACTAACATATAATGACTTATTTCCTATATTTTACATCTCAACAGTTCATATCATTTTACTGCTTTTGAAAAAAAAATTTCCCTTTTTTGGTGGTTCTTATAATTAGTTTAATTGGAGACTAGAAGAAAGTTTTAAAGTTTAGTACCTCTTTTTATCCTTTTAATTTCTGAAAAGCAGGAGGGCAGAAAAGATCCATCAAATTAAATATGGTAACAGGGAGGCCACAATGAGAAGGTCTCCAGGGTTCTTTTAGCAAACTTCCTAAAACATGTCTCAGCTGTGTGGAAATAAGACTTCACAGCAGCCAGTGAGGTAATGAAGGCCTGTAATCCTAGCACTTTGGGAGCAGAGGTAGGTGGATCGCTTTGAGCTCAGAGCAACATAGAAGAAACTTCCGTCCCCTTTTCCACCTTCCACTACCCCCTCCTTGCCCCTATCTCCTCCAAAAATACAAAACTTAGCCAGGTATGGTGGCAGGCACCTGTAGTCCCAACTACTCTGGAGGTTGAGGTAGAAGAATCACTTGAACCCAGGAGGCAAACATTGCAGGGAACCAAGACTGCAGCCAGCCTGTATGAAACAGCACAACTCCATCTCAAAAAAGAAAAAAAAAAACAAGTTTAAGAGGAATCCCAAAGCAAAAAATCCCAACCCTTTTTCTCCCAATTACTGAAACACCAGGAAGGTGAAATAGTTTTGCAGCATACCTCTAGTAGGCGGATAGTGACCCCCTAAGTTGCTCATAACCTAATCCCAGGAAGCAGTGAACATGACCTCACATGGTAAAAGTTTTGCAGATATAATAAGTTTAGAATTTTTGGCTAGAAAGATTATTCTGTGTTGTCACAGTGGGGTTGATGTACTCATCTGGATCCTTATAAGAGCAGAGCAGGTGATGGAGAGCTGTGGGAAGTGTAGTGATGGAAGCAGGAACCTCGAGTCATTCAAGAAAGGCAGCACAAGCTGAGGAGTGCAGGCTGCCTCCAGGGCCAGGAAACACACTCTCCTACAGAGCCTTGGAAGGGACCCACCGTGTTCCCACCTTGAGTCAGTGGGACTGGCTTTAGAATTCTGGCCTTCAGAACTGTAAGGGAATACATCTCTCTCTCTCTCTGTGTGTGTGTGTGTGTGTGTGTGTGTGTGTGTGTGTGTGTGTGTGTGTGTGTGTGTGTTTGAGACAGAGTTTCACTCTTTTTGCCCACCCTGCTCCCACCTTGAGTCAGTGGGACTGACTTTAGAATTCTGGCCTTCAGAACTGTAAGGGAATACATCTGTGTGTGTGTGTGTGCGTGTGTGTGTGTGTGTGTGTGTGTGTGTGTGTGTGTTTGAGACAGAGTTTCACTCTTTTTTTCCCATTTATTTATTTTATTGCATTTTAGGTTTTGGGGTACATGTGAAGAACATGCAAGATTGTTTCATAGGTACACACGTGGCAGTGTGATTTGCTGCCTTCCTCCCCATC
>NW_016107703.1:1891122-1892797 GCF_001604975.1 Cebus imitator
GCACACCGATGGGTTTTGTCTTTTTATCCAATTTGCCAGTCTGTGTCTTTTGATTGGGGCATTTAGTCCATTTACATTTAGGGTTAATATTGTTATGTGTGAATTTGATACTGCCCTTTTGGTGCTAGCTGGCTGTTTTGCCCATTAGTTGATGCAGATTCTTCATTGTGTTGATTCTCTTTACCATTTGGCATGTTTTTCAAGTGGCTGGTACTGGTTGTTCCTTTATATGTGTAGATCCTCTTTCAGGAGCTCTTGTGAAGCTGGCCTGGTGGTGATGAAATCTCTGAGTACTTGCATGTTCACAAAGGATTTTATTTTTCCATCACTTATGAAGCTTAGTTTGGCTGGATAGGAGATTCTGGTTTGAAAGTTCTTTTCCTTAAGGTTGTTGAATATTGGCCCCCACTCTCTTCTGGCTTGTAAGGTTTCTGCTGAGACATCTGCTGTGAGTTTGATGGGCTTCCCTTTGTGGGTAACCCGACCTTTCTCTTTGGCTTCCCTTAGCATTTTCTCTTTCATTTCAACCCTGGTGAATCTGACGAGCAGGTGCCTTGGGGTTGCTCTTCTTGATGAATATCTTTGTGGTGTTCTCTGTATTTCCTGGACTTGAATATTTGCCTGCCTTGCTCGTTTGGGGATGTTTTCCTGGATAATATCCTGAAGAGTATTTTCCAGCTTGGATTCATTCTCTTCGTCGCATTCAGGTACACTTATCAAACGTAGATTAGGTCTTTTCAGATAGTCTCACATTTCTTCGAGACTTTGTTCATCCCTTTTTGCCCTTTTTTCTGTATTCTTCTCTTCCCATTTTATTTCATTGAGTGGATCTTCGACCTCTGATATCCTTCTACTTGGTCAATTCGGCTGTTGATACTTGTGCACGCTTCGGGAAGTTCTTGTGTTGTGTTTTTCAGCTCCATCAATTCACTTATATTCCTTTGTATTTTGTCCATTCTTGTTAGCATTTCGTCAAATCTTTTTTCAAGGTTCTTAGTTTCTTTGCATTGGGTTAGAACATGTTCTTTTATTTCACAGAAGTTTCTTACTACCCACCTTCTGAAGTCTGATTCCATCATTTCATCACACTCATTCTCCATCCAACCTTGTTCCCTTGATGGTGAGGAGTTGTCATCCCTTGTAGGAGGAGAGGTGTCTGGTTTCGGGTGTTTTCATCCTTTTTGCGCTGGTTTCTTCCCATCTTTATGGATTTATCCACCTGTCTTCTTTGTAGTTGCTGGCTTTCAGTTTGGATCTCTGAGCGGACTTTCTTTTTGTTGGTGATGAGGTTATTTCTGTTTCTTGGTTTTCCTTCTGACAGTCTGGCCTCTCTGCTGTAGGTCTGCTGAGGTCCACTCCAGGCCCTGCTTGCCTGGGGATCACCTGCAGCAGCTGCAGAACAGTAAGGGTTGTTACCAGTTTTCTTCTTCTGCTATCTTTGTCCCAGAAGGATACCCGCCAGGTGTCAGTCTGATCTCTCCTTTATGAGGTGGCTCTTTGGATATACAGGGGTCAGGGAGCTGCATGAGGATATGGTCTCTTCTTTATAGGAGCTGAAATGCTGAGCTGTGAGCTCCGTTCATTCAGAGCTGTTAGGCAGGTACGTTTAGGTCTGCTGCAGCAGAACTCATAAACAGTTTTTTATTCCCAGGTGCTCTGTCCCAGGGATTTAGGG
>NW_016107703.1:1893446-1924090 GCF_001604975.1 Cebus imitator
GTGTGCCCTGGAATCTACTGTCCTGGTTCTCTGCTCAGTCCCCTTTTTAAACAGAGGAATGTGTGACTTCCCATGGCTCCAATCACCAGCCAAAAGGGCACCGGGACTGGTGTATTTTGTACAGAGAAGTGCTGCTCCAGGGCGCCGACAAAGCAGCCACACAGGGCAAAGCAGGGGCGCCAGCCAGCACAGTCGTGCTGGCCAAAACCCACGCTGGTGACCTGTTGGAGCTCCTCCACCTGGGAATTTCCTAGTCTCTGGGCAATAAAAATGCAGTGTCCATTCACCCTCTGCGCTTTCACTGGGAGCTGCAATCCTGAGCTGTTCCTAAACGGCCATCTTGGGTTGATCCCGAAACCCAGAGTTTCACCCTTTTTGCCCACCCTGCTCCCACCTTGAGTCAGTCAGACTGACTTTAGAATTCTGGCCTTCAGAACTGTAAGGGAATACATCTGTGTGTGTGTGTGTGTGTGTGTGTGTGTGTGTGTGTGTGTGTGTTTGAGATAGAGTTTCACTCTTTTTGCTCAGGCTGGAGTGCAACGGCATGATCTCAGCTCACTGCAACCTCCACCTTCCAGGCTCAAGCAATTCTCCTGCCTCAGCCTACTGAGTAGCTGGGATTACAGGCATGCACTACCACACCCAGCTATTTTTGTATTTTTAGTAGAGATGGAGTTTCTCCATGTTGGTCAGGCTGGTCTCGAACTCCTGACCTCAGGTGATCTGCCCGCCTCAGCCTCCCAAAGTGCTAGGATTACAGGCATGAGCCATCACACCCAGCTGTATCTGTGTTGTTTTAAGCCACTAAGTGTGTGGTAATTTGTTGCAGCAGAAACAGGATCTAGTATTGTAGTGAAGCCTCAAAACCCACATGAAGGGGCTGGGTGCAGTGGCTCATGCCTATAATCCCAGCATTTTGGGAGGTCAAAGTGGGCAGATCACTTGAGGTCAGTAGTTTGAGACCAGCCTGGTCAACATAGTGAAACCCTGTCTCTGCAAAAAAATTAGCTAGTGTGGTGGCACATGCCTTAATCTCAGCTACTTAGGAGGCTAAGTCATGGGAACTGTTTGAACCTGAAGAATAGGAGGCAGAGGTTGCAGTGAGCCAAGATTGTGTCACTGCACTCCAGCCTAAGTGAGAGAGCCAGACCCCATCTCAAAACAAACAACCCAACATGGAGAAAGTTTCCAGTTCTGTCAGTAGTCCCCCACCCAACCTCCAGAAGTAGACATTTCTTCATGGTTTTTTTGTTTGTTTTTTTGGGGGGGAATGGAGTCTCACTCTGTTGGCCAACCTAGAGTGCAGCGGCATGATCTTGGCTCATTGCAACCTCTGCCTGCCTGGATCAAGCTATTCTCCTGTCCCAGCTTCCTGAGTAGATGGGATTACAGACAAGTGCCACCACACCTGGCTAATTTTTATGTTTTTAGTAGAGACAGGGTTTTATCATGTTGCCCAGGCTCTACTCAAACTCCTGGCCTCAAGTGATCCATCCTTCTCAGCTTCCCAAAGTGTGGGATTACATGTGTGAGCCATGGCACTCAGTACTCACCAAGGCCTTTGATAGCATGCTTTTCCAGGTGATCAGTCCTTGTCTGGCCTGGCTATGTCACATTCTTCACTACACCACGTTGGAATCCCTAGCTACTTTTTAGAAGAGGAGAGTGTGTACTTTAATCCCAGCTCGGTATGGTTCAGGTCTGCATTTAACTCATGGAACCTGGCTGCTCCCCAGGCCTTGGAGAAAAAAAGGGTCTCTCTGTGAGTATGATACAGGATGGGCCAAGATCATGCCACTGCACTCCAGCCTGGGCTACAACAGTGAGACTCCATCTCAAAAAAACAAAACACAAAAAACAAAAACAGACTCCATCTAAAAGAAAAACAAAGACAAAACAAAAAACAAAGGTGGCATGTCAAAGAAAATAATTACTGTGTTAAAGATAATTTCATAGAAAATAAAAGACAATACAATAAGCTGTCTTTTTAGATGAGTATAATTGTTATTCTTATTTTACAGCTAAAGAAATGAGCTCAGGGCAAGTGTGGTGGCTCACACCTGTAATCACAGCACTTTGGGAGGCTAAGGCAGATGGATCATGAGGTCAAGAGATCCAGATGATCTTCGCCAAAATGGTGAAACCCCATCTCTACTAAAAAAAACAAAAATTAGCTGGGCGTGGTGGCACAAGCCTGTAATCCAAGCTACTCAGGAGGCTAAGGCAGGAGAATCGCTTGAACCCAAGAGGTGGAGGTTGCAGTGATCCAAGATGGTACCACTGCACTCCAGCCTGGCAAAAGAGCAAGATCTTGTCTCTAAAAAATAAATAAAATACGTAAAAGAGAAACAGGCTCAGAGAATGTTATTTGATTGGACCATGTTGCATCTCTGGACAGTGAAGCTGAGATCAGACTTTATGTGTAACTCCCCTAGCCTACCAGGATGCCTTTCATAAAGGTAAGACATATAAATTTGGCCTAATATAGAAAGATGCTGGAACAGCACTGGGTCAATTCTACATACAGTACGTCCATGTTCATCAAGGGAAACCTTAAGGGAAGGTGAAAATGCTTCTAGAAGGGACTGGACACCAGTGCCCTTACTTGTTGCCTTTGGGCTCTTCCTCCAAGGCTAGCAGTGACCTGAAATTACTGACTGTTCCAATCAACGGGAGACAATGGTACCAAGGTCACCAACATCAGGCAAATTCAGGATGTAGCTCTGTGCTTTGACAGACAAAACCGCCTTTGTAAAGGATACTGTATTTCAGAAAAACATAATCACATTAGCAACTAATAACACTGTAAAATGCTGATGTATTGAATGCTACTTTAGAAAAATATGCTCAAATGTAGGAAAAGATTCTGATAGAAAACTATGTATCAATTATCTAGCTAGCTATCTAGAGACATGGTCTCATTCTTTTGCTCAGGATGGAGAGCAGTGGAATGATCCTAACTCACTGCAGACCTGCTACTGGCCTCAAGTGATCCTCCTGCCTCAGCTTCCTAAGTAGCTGGGGCCACAGGTGGACACAGTTATACCTGCCTTTTTATTTGTTTGTTGTGTAGAGTCAGGGTTTCACTACATTGCCCAGGCTGGTCTCAAACTCTGGAGTCTTGCTCTGTCACCAAGGCTAGGGTGCAGTGATGTGATCTCGACTAACTGCAACCTCTGCCTCCTGGGTTCAAGCAATTCTCCTGTCTCAGCCTCCCGAGTAGCTGGGACTACAGGCATGTGTCACTACATGTGGCTAATTTTTGTAGAAACCAGGTTTCATCATGTTGGCTACACTGATCTTGAACTCCTGACCTCAGGCGATCCACCTGCCTTGGCCTCCCAAACTGCTGGAATTACAGGTGTGAGCCATCAAGCCAAGCCAAGCCAAGCCAAGGACTTTGTTATTAAATAGCCTAACCCAAGCGGGGCACCGTGACTCACACCTGTAATCTCAACAACTCTGAAGGCCAAGGTGAGAAGATGGCTTGTACCCAGGAGTTTGAGACCAGCCTCGGCAACATGGAGGCAAGAACCCCCCATCTCTACAAAAAAATACAAAATATTAGGTCAGGTATGCACCGTGCCTGGCTAAATTTTGTGCCTTTTGTAGAGACAGGGTTGTGTCATGTTGCTTTGGCCAGTCTCACACTCCTGATTCCAAGCCATCCTCCTGCCTTGGCCTCCCAAAGTGCTGGAATTACAGGGCCCAGGCAGCCTCAATTTTTCTTTAAGCAGTCCCCCAATGTCACACGCTTGGATAGTTTATATTTTTAGACAGGGTTTACCTCAGTCTCACAGGCTGGAGTGCTGTGGTAGAATCATAGCTCATTGCAGCCTTGAACCTTGGGGTTCAAGTAGCTGGGAGGATGAGGTGGGAGTACAGAAATAGGGTCACACCACTTTGCCAGGCTGCTGTTGAACTCCTGGCCTGAAGAAAACTTTTCGCCTCCCCAGCGTCCAGACACAATTTTTCTATTTTTGACCCACATAACACTGTGCTGGGTCAGAGTTTGTTACCTACCCTTCTCCAGCCAGCAACACACAGGATGCAGCGGGAGGTGGAGGTTGCCAGGATCTGCTCTGCGGAGAAGACAACCCAGCTCCTAGGCAACACACCTCCGTGTAAGGTCGCCGAAGGTCCGCCTCTGTGACGTCGCCAGAGGCGCGCCTCTGTGACGTTTTCAGAGGCCCGAGCCTCACGTGGAGCCAATCAGAAGTCGAGGCGGGGCTGGTGGTTCTTCCAGGAGCACGCATGCGTGGGCTGGTGACGGAAGCCTCTGCAGAGGTGGCACTTCCGTGTCGACAGGCTCCAGCCTGGCTGCAGTCACCTACAAGCTCCAAAGAGGAGTTTTAAGATTTCCCAGTCTGCAGGGCCAGGAGCGGCAGGGACAGAATGTAGCGACCAGGTGCTGCATACCAACCTCCTGGCGACTGGTGGGCATGAGTGCAAGGTCGCTGAGAAGAAGCTCCTCAATGGCCAGTGAAGGGCTACCAGCACCACTGTTACCCCGGCCATGTATTCGCCTTGCCTCAGCCTGGGTACGTGCAACTCCCAATACCTTTCCCAGCCAGGGACCCCAGGAGCGGCCTTCACCGCTGCTCATCCTGGGCAGGGTCAGCACTTTCTGAGGCTGCCTCCCATTAGGAAGCTTCACCCCCCAGCTTGACCTTTGATGGCCATTGCAATAGCCTTAAAGCCTTTGCAACTTTGAGGTGGGTACTAGGGAGCTAGGAAACAAAGAAAACAGCTTTATAAAAATGTAAGGGATTGGCCAGGTACTGTTGCTCACACCCATAATCCCAGCACTTTGATAGGCTAAGGCGGATGGATCATAAGGTCAGGAGTTCAAGACCAGCCTGCCAGCATGGTGAAGCCCCGTCTCTACTGAAAATTAGCCAGGTGTAATGGCAGGTACCCGTAATCTCAGCTACTTGGGAGGCTGAGGCAGAAGAATTGCTTGAACCTGGGAGGATGAGGTTACTGTGAACAATGATAAGGAAATGATGCTGTTCGTTGTTTGTTTGCTTTTGGAGACAGGGTTTTGCTCTGTTGCCGAGGCTGGAGTGAGGGCAAAATTGTGGCTCACGGCAGCCTCAACTTCCTGGGCAGGTGCAAGCAATCCTTCCCCTTTGGCCCCCCAAGTAGTTGGGATTACAGGTGCATGCTACCAAGCTTGGCTAATTTTTGTATTTTGTATAGAAACAGTTTCACCATGTTGCCAGGCTGGTCTCGAACTCCTGACCTCAGGTGATGTGCCTGACTCGGCCTTCCAGAATGCTGAGATTACAGGCATCAGCTACTGCATCTAGCCCTAGAGTCACTTTTAAACCTTGAATCCAGAACCATGTTCCTGTTTGGTGGAGTCTACTCACTAGATTAAAGGAGAGGAGCATGTACGTTTTAGAATGGGTACTGTCATGGGATGATGCAAGGGATGGGTGAGAGAGAAATACTAGAGTAGGTCTGGGCACATCCTAGTTCCTCATTCTGACTCATTTGGACAAGTAACTACGATCATTTGAAAATGAAAAGTAACAAGCTCTCATTTGAAAAAATGGGGCCAGGCATGGTGGCTCTTCTTGCCTGTAGTCCTAGCACTTTGGGAGGCTGAGACAGGCAGATCACAAGGTCAGGAGTTCGATACCAGCCTGGCCAATATGGTGAAACCCCATCTCTACTAAAAATACAAAAATTAGCCAGGTGTGGTGGCACATGCTTGTAGTCCCAGCTACTTGGGAGGCTGAGGCAGGAGAATCACTTAAACCCAGGAGATAGAGGTTGCAGTGAGCCAAGATTGTGCCACTGCATTCCAGCCTGGGCTACACAGCAAGACTCCGTCTTCAAAAAAAAAAAAAAAAAGAGGAAAAGGAAAAAATGGGATGGGCCTGGCACAGTGGCTAACACTTGTGATCCCAGCGCTTTGACACCTGTAATCCTAGCACTTTGGGGGGCTGAGGTGGGAGGATTACTTGAGGCCAGGAGTTCGAGACCAGTCTGGGCAACATAACAAGGTTCCATAACTACAAAAAAATTTAAAAAGGCCTCTACAGAAATGGCGAGAGATTTGGGCAACACCCAGGGCCCTGGGGTAGAGAGGGAGGTTGGCAGGGCTGAGGAACTCTGCCCTGCCTGGGTTGACCCCTCTGGACATATAGACTGTGACCCTGGCCATTTCTTTACCTCTAGGAGCTTATTGGCAAAACTGCAGAAAAGCCGTACATGGGATGCAGCCAGAATGACCAGGTGCCTCTAGCCCCTCCACCCCCTGCTCCGTGCTGTCCCAACCTTGGGGAGCCCAGGGAGCAGTTAGAGCTCAGCAGGGTCCTGGCTCCCCAGGGAGGCAACACATCAGCCTCCCTGAGCACCACCTCCTCCTCCCACAGGTGGTCACGGACCTCACACTGTGGATGCGGCAGACCTGCTCCATGCTCTCAGGCCTCTTCTGGGAGCTCATCAGGAAGATGGCAGATTAGACAGAGGTGTGAGTTACTGAGGGACACACAGGCGGCCGAGAGAGGTGTAATGGCAGCCTGAAGAGCAGACCTAGGTGGCAGGGGTGAACAGCGTTGGGGTGCCAGGCCCCGTGGCACAGGGGCATCCCAGAGCTCTAGGATCGAGGCAAAGCAGCCAGGAGTGGGACATTTCCTGCAGGCCCCAATACTCCCATGCCAGTCTAGCTCAGCAGGCAGGAAAGACTCACCCTTTGTGGGGCCTGGTGTGGTGGCTCACAACTGTAATCCCAGCACTTTGAGAGGCTCAGGTGGGCGGATCACCTGAGGTGAGGAGTTCGAGACCAACATGATGAAACTCTGTCTCTACTAAAAATACAAAAATTAGCCAGGCATGGTGGTGTGCACCTGAAATTGAAGCTACCTGGGACGCTGAGGCAGGAGAATCGATTGAACCCGAAAGGCAGAGGTTGCATTGAGCTGAGATTGTGTCACTGCACTTCAGCCTGGGAGACAGAGTGAGACTTCATCTCAGAAAATAAAAAATAAAAAGAAAGAAAACTCACCATTGCAGATTTGAGGGCAGGAAGCTAAGGTATAGCTTGAATATGCCTGGAGCAGCCAGAGTCACTCCCATCCTGCCTGTGCCTCACATCTCCCATCCCATGCTCTGGTCCCCACCCAGCTCACCTGGCAAAAGAAAGACCCAAAGGCTGCCTCCTGCTGGCTCATCCCTGGTTTTGGCTTCTGGGATGTGTTTGGGTTGGGATTTGTTCCTTGCAGACCTGGAGGAGGAGCACTGAGAAGTCACCATGTGTTGTCAGAGACCCCTCCTCTTCCTTAACTCCCTGTGACCCCTGTTTCTCAGACCTGGGGGGAATCAAGGGCACACAAATTGTCACCCTGGAGTTGGGGCAAGGCTGCTAGGAGGAACAGGGAGTGTCTGCTACTGAGTTCAGGGTTTCTTTAATTTTTTTTTTTTTTTTTTTGAAGGGTATTGCTCTGTCGCCTAGTCTGGAGTGCAGTGGTGTAATCTCTCCTACCTGCAAACTCTGCCTCCCAGGTTCAAGTGATTCTCTTGCCTCAGCCTCCCAAGTAGCTGGGATTACAGGTGTGTGCCACTACATGCAGCTAATTTTTGTATTTTTTTAGTAGACATGGGTTTTGCCATGTTGGCCAGTCTGGTCTCTCGAACTCCTGAGCTCAGATGATCTGCCTGCCATGGCCTGCTAAAGTGTTGGGATTACAGGCTTAAGCCACTGCGCCCTGCCTCATTTTTAAATTTTTAACTTTTCCTTTTTTTGAGACGGAGTTTTGCTCTTGTTGCCCAGGCTGAAGTGCAGTGGCACTCGGCTCACTGCAACCTCTGCCCCCAGATTCAAGTGATTTTCGTGCCTCAGCCTCCAGAGTAGCTGGGGCTACAGGTGCATGCCATGCTCAGCTAATTTTTGTATTTTTTAGTAGAGACAGGGTTTCACCATTTTGGCCAAGATGTTCTCAATCTCCTGATCTTGTGATCTACCCATATCGGCCTCCCAAAGTGCTGGGATTACAGGTGTGAGCCACTGCACCTGGCCAAATTTTTAACTTTTTAAATTGTCTTTAGAGACGAACTCTTCCTCTGTCACCTAGGCTGGAGTGCAGTGGCTCCATAATAGACCACTGCAGCCTCAAACTCCTGGGCTCAAATGATTCTCCCACCTCAGCTTTCTGAGTAGATAGGACCACAGCTGTGCACCACACCCTGTGAATTTTTAAAAATTTTTGTAGAAACGGGTTCTCACTATGTGGCTCAGTCTAGTTGAACTCCCAGCCTCAAGTGATCCTTCCCTATTGGCCTCCCAAAGTGCTGGCATTACAGGCTTAACCTGCCATGCCTGGCCTTGAGTACAGAATTTCTTTAAAGGGTGGTGAAAATGTTCTAAGATTGGTGATGGCTTTACACTACAGTGTAAACTTTAAATGGGTAAATTGTGTATGAATGATATCTCAGCAAAGCTGGTTTATTTAAAACAAAAAAGGCTGGGTGAAATGGCTCATGCCTATAATTCAAGCACTTTGGGAGGCCGAGGCGGGTGGATCACCTGAGGTCAGGAGTTTGAGACCAGCCTGGCCAACATGGTGAAACCCTGTCTCTACTAAAAATACAAGAAACTGGTGACTTGAATGAGGGGCAGGGCCTTCTACCTGCTCAGAGAAGCTCTTTATGAGCCCCAGGTATTTCTTGGGTCCTCAAACGAAACTTCCCATGGCCAAGTCATACCTGACAGAGGCCTCCTCCCCTGTTCTGGCCGCCACTCAGAGATGCTGAGTGACAGAAGCTCAGGCTTTGGGTGTTCCTGGCAAAGCCTCACCCCAGGAGCCCCACAGCTCAGGCCCAGTGTGTGGTTCACACGGCCCCACTTCCAGCCTCTTTTTCCCTTGAGAGCGATTTGTCCCTGGGAGATCCTGGATCCCTCATTCAGGTGCAGTGCTGCAGGGCAACACTGCTTCCCAGGGGTGTCCCAGGCCTGCAGGGTCCCAGTGTCATTGGCAGACCTTGCCTGAGCCTTTCCCCAAGCTGCTTCTCCTCCTGTCCCACAGGGAACACGATGTCTTCTTCCCGGGGTACACGTACCTGCAGAGGGCCCAGCCCATTCACTGGAGCCACTGGATTCTGAGGTGAGCTGGGTGTGGTGCAGGGGCCATGCTGGAGGGGAGGACCCAGCTGCCCTGACCCTCCTGCCCCTGGCTTCCCACAGCCACGCCATGACACAGACCTGAGACTCTGAGTGGCTGCTGGAGGTGTGAAAGTGGATCAGTGTCCTGCCCCTGGGGAGGTGGATGAGGCTCCAGTGCCCCCAGGGCCTGGTGGGGTTGGCTGCTGCATAGCCTTTGGGATTCACAGATGAGCTGGGAAGGGTGGACTGGGACAGAAAGTCGGGTTATCTGCTCAGAGGGGGACCTTGCATGCAACCCCAGCTCTTGCTAAGATGGGGACATCCAAGCCAGTGAATGCTTCTGAGCAGGGACAGAGCTCTCCAGTGAGGCTCCTGGCCAGCCCACTCTGCTGCCCTCAGCCTGACATATAGAGACATGGGTCAGGAGACCTGCACACATGGTGACTCAGTGCTTGGGGATAAGTGTTCTGGGGACACTTGGGGATAAGTGGGCACCCAATGCGACTGGGTCAGGGAAGAGGCTGAGCTCCAGGTGGTTGCCCTGGCAACCAGGACTTGGTTCTGTGTGTGGCATTTGTTTGTGTGTGTCTGTCAGGACTGCCCTTATCACCATGGACTTTGTGTGTGTGTGTGTGTGTGTGTGTGTGTGCACGTGCGGCCTGCCTGCGAGGAGCCCTGGTCACCATGAATCCCTATCCTTCCAGTGGAGCCATTTCAGGGAGTCCCCTGGGTATGGATCAAGAGCTGCTCTGAGCAGATGAGATGCCCTGCCCTTCCTCCCTAGGGGGAGTCACCCTCAGCATTCGCCATTACACGAAGACACACCTGAGACCAGAGGACAGGGTCCTGTGGCTCCTGGTGAAACCTTCATTTATTGCCTGTAGGCACTGAGGTCTTCCAGGCCAGGGGTCACCCATGGCAGGGGTGCCTGGTACTGAGAGACTAAGGGCTCCTGCCTCCCTCTTGGGACTGTACAAAAGATCCCTCTCCTCAGCTCCTGTCCTGTCTGCCCTGATCCTCTTTCCACGGTGAGGGGGCTGGGCAACCTGGTTGGGGGAGAGGAGGCCACTCCCTGTGATCTAGCCCAGCCCTGCTTCCTCCCACCCCCCAAGAACTCAACTTTGAGGCCACCACTCTCAATAGCATGGATGCCACCAGTGAGGGTAACTTCATGGGTGAGTCTTGGGGAGCCATTCCCCTGCCCTGTGACTCACTTTTGCTCCCCCCAGCACAGCTTATCTGCATTCTTCTCCTACTCCTGTATGATCAGGCTTGTTGTGATGATTGTACACTAAAGTGTAAATTAAATAAGTAAATTGGGCAGGACACAGTGGCTCACACCTGTAATCCCAGCACTGTCCAACATGGTGAAACCCTGTTTCTACTAAGAGTACAAAATTTAGCTGGTTGTGATGGCAGGCACCTGTAATTCCAGCCTCTTGGGAGGGTGGTGCAGGGGAATCACTTGAACTGAGACTCAGGCTGGGATAGGATGTCTGGTCCTTATTTCTCTAGGCAACTGCAAGCCTTCTGCATTTCTCCAGAGCCCCAATCCCACTCTGATGTGCACACCCACCTGGTGTGAGGGCACTGAGAAACCCTGTGCCCTCTCAGGGCTGTGGCTCTGGCTGCATGCTGGGAGGATGGTGTCCTTGCTCATCTTCCTCAGGGTAGAGGAGTCACAAGAGAAGTGGGTCTTTCTTTTCTTAAAAGTGGTCTCTTGAATAATGCCCCTGTGTATTTTTCTTGATGGACCCCTGTCCCATCAAGGGTGAAGATGGGGACAGATGGAGAGGGTTGTGCAGACTGCTTTGCCACAGTGAGACATGGTGTGTGATGAGAGGGAGAAGAGCCCTCGGGCCCACACGTGGGAGTCAAACTGTGGATGTGTGAACAGTGACTGGTGAATGGCAGAGACCAGCTGGGCTTTCAGGTCTCTGAACCATGGTGGAGTTTGTGGCCTGTGACTGGGAGAGGCATGAGGGGATGGCCCTGTGGTCCCTACACAGCTACTCAGTAAAGACCATTCACTCCAAAGAGCCAGGACCTTAGTGCTGGACCCTGGGCTCACTGGTGGGGGGGACTCAGTAGCTGTGTCCTCTCTGGCCCAGCAGAGTCCCTGAGCAGGGAACTTTGCATGGTCTTGGCAGGTGCTACCTCTCAGGGCTCCCCCAACAGATAAAGCAAACCTTCCACCTCCTGGGTCTGCAGCATGAACCCAGCCCCAGCCACAGGTCTCAGGGAGGGCTGGGCAGTCCCAGATGGAAACACATCTGCAGAAGCAACCCCTCCTCTGGAGAGGGTGGAAGCAAAGGAGGCCTGGGCATTCCAGCCCCATGGCGGGGTCAAGGGCTGAGTCCACCAGGGCCTGGGCTGCTCTCCTCATGCTCCTCTCTCACTGCACAGGTCAGGGCAGGCCTTGGAGAACAGGTTTCAGTTCCCAGCTTGTGTCAGCTCCCCCATCTCAGACCCTGTGAGAGTTACACCAATGGGTGCCCACACTCACCCTGTCTGTGCCTGCAGGCTCCCTCTCCTGGTCTGTGCTGACTCATCTGCCCATCTGCACCCTGTGCTGACTCGGCCACTCCCCACCTGTGCATCCCTGGGGTTGTCTCAGGCTCACCGGCACCCTGTGCTGACATGGCTGCTCCCCACCTGTGCTTCCCTGCTCCCCGCCTGGGCATCTGCTCACCTGCACACTGAGCAGTGGCTTCCATGTTGGTGACTATATAACATGCTGGGACACATCCCTGGTTTCTCCTGAGATATGACCCAGACTCAGGCAAGTACCAGGGCTCTGGACTGAATTTGATTTTTACTATGCCACTGCTCTTGGCAGTGGAAACCTCTGGGCCCAGAGACCTTGGCTGTGAGCGTCTTTCCACTAAGAAGCTTCTGTGGAACCCCTGAGGAGCCACCTGCCTCTTAGCAAGACATGCCCACGAGCAGGAGAGAGACAAGCAAACAGGTGGTGCCTTATCGCAAGGCAGCCTAGGGCATCCCAGGAAGGCACAGATAGATGAGACAATACAGCCCAATGTCCAGCTCCCTAGGATCTGGACTAAACTAGCAGGAGTGAAAACTTTTCTGTGCCTGGAAATTCTGGTCAGTACAGCCACATCCATCAGCGCATGCACTTCAGCATCTGATTCCACACAGGGAACCTGTTGTCTTCAGTGATACATCCAGGGCTGACACATCAGCACTCACCCTGCACATGGACACACTCTTCTCTCTCCCAGCCAGACTACATGTAGGGGGACACGGCCACTAACCACCCTCACTGCTAACATCCCCCGGACTCACCCTCCTCGTCTCTCCATGGCTGTTGCCTTCCTCAGGCCTCTTGGTCTCTCCTAAGAGCTCTCAGGTCTTAACCCTGCTCCACGTGACCCAGCTCCTGCTGTGGGTTCCCTTCTCCAGGGACTCCTCTCTAGGGAGGATGATCTCCAGACATCAGAGCAGCACACGGCCCTTCATAGCCTGACTCCTCCTCCCAGCCCCATGGCCAGGCTCTCTGCTCCACATCCTTGGCCAATCTTTAATAAGACAGTAAATTCTTGCTTATTTCCTAAAAATGCTGTGTTCCTCCAGCCCAAGAGTATTTGCAAATGGAGGCTGTTGATGCATTTCTTCATTAATTTTCTTTTTTCTGTCTTCTTTCCAAACAATTACTAAACTCTCTTGGAGTTGCCGCAGGCCCTACACAAGGTGAGAACTGAAGTGGTCAGCAGATGGAGGATGGGCAGCGTCACTCACTGAAGGGCATTGTTATGTTTTTGCTCCAGAATTAGTTTCCCTACATCTCCCAGGACAGCACCTCAGCCACACAAACCATTTGGCTCAGGCCCCTGAAGTCCCTTGCATGAGCCCTTTTAAAATATAAAAGTAGAGAATCTCTCCTAGTCACTTGCTGAGAGACATCTGGTGATGGCAGGGCACCATAGGCGTGGCTGTGGTGTGGGGAGCAGGAAGGCGGGTCCACAAGGTCCCCACTACCCTGAGCTTCCTGACACCCAAAGTCCCCACAGCTGTGGGTCTTGCACCTGCAGTCCAGACCTGCAGGGAAGACAGTGGATGGTGTCTGGCACTCTGCCGGGCCTGGCACTCTGAGGAGGGGGAATTGTTAACATTTGGCTCATCTGCTCTACATTCCTCCTCCCTACTGAAACCATAAACTGCTCTGAGACAGGACTCACATAGAAGAACCAGCCCAGAGATGGATGTGCATGGAGAGCTGCCTCTGGGTGTGGGGAAGTGCTGAGAGGAATGGAGGCCACTCACACCTGCCTTGGAGGGAACGGCTCCTTGAGGCCACAGGGCATGGTCATTCCTCTCTCCCTCTCTCACCCCCACACACCCCTCTCTCCTCTCTGAGCACACACTGTCCTGGACTCTGCAGTTTCCAGCTTCTCTGTCCCTCCAGAAGTCAGGTCTTAGCCTGTGCTGACCCAGCAGTTCTCAGAGTTGAGCCTCCAGGAGGCAGAATCTCTGCCCACAGAGAACACCAGCAACATCGGGGGTAACTGGGGTCCTGCTGCCAGGACAGCAGGGAAATCCCTCAACATCTGCTCTGCTGGGATGAGCCTGCTTTGAATCCCAGGGCATGTCTAGCTCCAGTCAGCAGCTCAGCCTCCCAGAGCTTCTCTGGGCCCCAGTAAGTGCAGGAGGCTAATGATGACATTGACCCAGGACAGCAGCCTCAGTGCTGATCACACAGTGCTTGAGACCTTGGGAATGGAAGCCCTAAATTCCCCTGTGCTGTCAGGGACAGGCTGTCCCTCACTCCAGCCAGGCTGCACCTCTGCTGAGTTCTTCCACCCCAACGCAGTGTACAAGGCCTGACAGTCCTGAGAATGCCATCCCCTTTTTTCTCCACCTCTCCATGACTCGGCCTTGGGCTGCTTTGATGCAAATAGTGCAGTAGTTCTATTCTATGTTTAAATCAATGTTATTGAGGTAGGCTTCATATGAACTCATATGTGTCTATAATAGGAGCACAGCTTGTGAGAAATGACTAATATATAGAAATGGATGAAGAAATTTGTGTGTGTGTGTGTGTGTGTAGAGAGAGAGGAAAAATCTCTTAACTGCTCCACAATGAACATACAGACTATCCCACCCACCCTGGCCCCAAGCACCAGGAATTTGCTTTCTGTCACTATAGATGAGATTTCTCTTGTGTAGGATTTCATCTGGGTAGAAACATGTAACACATCCTCTGTCATAACGACCTTCTAGCACTCAGCACAACAGCTTTGAAATTCACTTGCATTGTTGTGTGTCTTGTTATGTTGTGCAGGGCTCCATTGGATGGACATATTTTAATCTATTTATCTACTGGCAATCACTTGGGTTGTGTCCAGTTTAATCCATTATGAACAATCCTGCAATGTCCCTTCCTTTAGAAATCATTATGTGGACACACATTTTTGTTTTTCTTGGGTAATTCACTAAGGCTAAAATGTAATACCTTAGGAGAGAGTCTATGTGAACTTTGGGAAAAGTGAGCAAGCATTTGCAAAGCGGCTTCATTCCTGGCAGCAGGTCTCAGAGGTGTGCTTGTCCATGACCCATCAAGAGTTCTTCATGCCCAATTCCCTCTGGGCCATCATTGTGTTTGTGTAATGAGATAGCATGATGACTTAATTTTCCATATCAGACCCACAATGATTAATACATGTTATATGCTTAGTGGGCATCTGCACAGATTCTCTGGCCAAGGGGTCATGCAGCTCCCTTCACACATCTCCCTGAGCAGTCTCTCATTGTTTCACCAGTGTTGCTGCTGCTCTTCTTCCTGTGTCCTACATGCTGGCCTGTGTGGTGCTCACTGGAAAAGGAAAGGCCTGCAGGAGCAAGGGCAGCACCCTATGCCACTGGGACCACAGCGGACACCTTGAGCCTGGCTCTGCAGACCAAGGATAGTGGGAAGGCTGCTCCAGGCCTAGGTAACATGAGCCCACAGCAGCTTATATGCAGCAGCTTGGTAATGGAGACTCTCTCAGGAGTCCCCTGGAAAGGAGCTGCTGTGTCTGAGCCCCACCTCTCAGGGCTCTCGTGTGACCACAGGCGCTGGGGGTGGCCCTGCAGGAGCATGTCTAGAACAGCACCATGTTGGGCTGTCTACACTAAGGCTGGGCTCCTCCTGCTCATGGTCCTGGCTGCCTTTGTAGCTTGGGGGAGCTTCTGTGCTGGGGGAGGGCAGGCAACACTGAGCCTTTTTGCCCCATCTCCCCTCCCAACCTTTTGGTCTCACATGTGTTTTCAGGAGCTGCCTCCCAAGCTGTGGTGACTCAGGAAGCATCACTGTCCACAGCAACTGGAGGGCTGCTCACTCCCCTGTGGCTGCAGTACTGGGGCTGTCATCACCAGCACTCTGCCCTCTGCATCCAACAGAAGCCCAGTTGAATCTATTAGCCCAGGGACTCATAGGTGACACCAGCAACTAGGGCCCAGGGGCTGGCACAGTGAGCCTCTTCACATGACACAGATGGCCAGTGCAGGGTGCTATAGTAAAGTCCTGTAAATTAGGCGGCGCATGTGCAACAGAAATTTACTTCTCACTGTTCTGGAAGCTGGTAAGTCCAACATAGAGGCACTGGGGAGGCGATGCCTGGGGAAGGCCTGCTTCCTCCTTTGTGGGTGGCTTTCTGCTGCATCCTTGCAGGGCAAGGGTGGGAGAAGCTATGGGAGGCTCTTTTGTTAGGCCTCAGCCCTTATGACCTTATCACTGCATAGAGGCTATGCTTCCTGAGGCCATCACACTGGGGGTTGGATATCCACACATGGCTTTGTGGACACACATTCAGTGTCCAGCTGGGGCAGCTTGAATGGCAGTGGAGGAGGAAGAACGTGAGCCTCAGTTACCACTGGAGACCAGCAGGGCCTACGGCTCCTTCCACTGATGACCTCTTGACATTTTTTTTTTCTGGGAAAAAAAGGCAAACATTCCTGGAGAAACTACTCCTTGAAATGAGTGTGTGTAAACAGTGCAAGGGGTGGACATTAGCGAAGTTGGTGGTGTTCATCACAATGCCTCTTCAGGGCCGATTGTGATTTTCTAAATGCCTGAATATTACTGGTCAACCATTGTCATTGGAGATGCCATATGGGTCTTGCAGCTGGATAAGGGGTCACTCACAATTGCACTTCCAGGGACCGCCTACACTCCAAGACTGAGTTGTGTGCAGTGATGAAGCCCTAGCCCCTCACCCAGTTGAGGACTTGGAGGGACCATCCCAGCACCAGAGGTTATCATAGAAGGGACTGAGTTTGCTATAACTGCTCTACATTGAGGCCGATTCTTGAAGTTCCACAATCACAGAAGTGTCGTTAAACCAGGAGTAAGGAGAGGAAACAGAAACACCAAGTTGCTGCTATAAGATCTAGGAGTGCAGTGCAGACAGGAGAGGTCCACTTCCAACCCTCACCTGACACACTCGGAGAGCTCGGTTCCAGATTCTAGTGCCTAGGAGAGAGCTGTGCCCATGGATATCCCGAAGTTCAGGCCACCGCCACCCAGACCAATAGCTTTATGCTCAATTCTCAAGAGATGATAACTGACAAAACCCAAGTGTCTGATATTTGGTGGTGGCAGAGGCAGAAAAGATCAGGTCATATGGCAAAGATAATCTTTGAGAAGCAAAGCAAGAGAAGATAATGACAGACATGACACTCAAAGGCCATAGGCATAATCACTTCTTAAACTGTATCATTAGCATTTTACAAATTACACATGTTTCCTTTGTTTTTCTGATTTCATCCCCCTAATTCTTCCTCATCTCTGAAGCAGCAGACCTGGCTGGGCTGCCCCTGGGAAGCCTCTTTTGGAATTCACTTGGAGTGGCTGGCAAAATATTAGGGAAATATTAGGGAAAGTTACAGATTAGTCTCAAACCTTTTGGAAGGCTGAACGGTTTTATTGGGACAGGCTGAACACAGCTGGTCCATTATGTTAGGGAAAAGATAGAGACGATGAGAGGTTTTCCAAGTTAAGTGTGTTTATCCCACATCCTTTTGTCGCTAGTATTTTTCCTCATGTAAACTTTGTGCTGGATGACCCTCTCAGGGAGAGGTGAAAGGGGAATTACCCATTAATGGTGTTTACTCTGGGCCCTGGAACCAAAAGCTTTTCTAGTGATAAAACCACTCTTTTCACCATGTTAATTATCCACAAGCATATTGACTTAGAACCCCTGTTATGAAATTCATACTGAATAAATGTGAGGATGGACAGGGGTCTGGTCGATTGGCTGCAGTCACCCTCTGCAAGCAGCCAATGACTATCCCTAGCCTACTTGAATCACTGAAGCAGGTGTGAGAGTGCATTTATTCACCCATCATTGAGTCAGGGACCGCAGGACAGACCTCTGCTGGTGGTGGTTGACATCTCAAGCCTCTTCTGTGGTGCCCTCTCTCCAGTGTGTGCATCTGCCTGGAGTATCTTCATTGTCACTGCTGGAATCATGTCTCCTGTGGCCAATCAACCTCTGGAGACACAAACACCAAGAAAGGTGTTACCCAGAGGAGCTTACCCATCCTGCCTGCTGCAGGGGAGGCCACACTGGCTCCCACAGGAACTCCCTGCTCTATCTTCTGTGTCTCAGAACTTATCTGGGCTCTCTGGCATCAGAGGCCTTCATCAAGTAACTGCTCACATTTGCAAACTTTCACATTAAGAGAGGACCCCCTTTCAACATGCCACTCCCCTGTCCTCTAGATCATTACAGCTCTCACTGCCAGCCTTATCAACGTGGGGCTCCAACCACTATTTGCAGGCTTCAGGTCAGTGATCCAACAACCAGATCCTTTGCCAGGTTAGAGCAGCTGCTGCAGATGGGAATGTTCTCTATGCATTGTGTGCAGGGCTACTGAGTGCTGGAAACATGCCCAGTGTGATGAGGGACTAGATACTATATTTTTAAAAAAACTAATTAAAATAGACACCCCAGCTAATGACTGCCACCCTGGAGAGCATAACATTGGGGATCCAGAGATGTGGGAGACATTATCCCACCTCCCCTGGTTTTTTCTTGCAGAGTAGCTATCAATGGACAAGTGCTATCTTTCATCTAATAGGTACTTCCTGTGCACAGGCACAAGTACTGGCCAGTTTGTGAGGCCCTGGGGTTGCTAAACAGTGGGTTGTAACCAGGTCCTAGTGGGATTCACAGCTAGGGGCAAGTTGTAAGCAGAGTGAAGAGTATGGCCTTGCAAACCTGTGCTGGAAAATCGGGGAAGCTGCAGCAGAGGTGAAGGGACAACTCACTGTCCCCAGGAGCCCACCCTAATCTCCGCTGGCCCTGGCCACAGCCTGGAGTGTCATGAACTACACACATATGAAGTGTAAAATTTGATAAAATTTATATATATATATATATATATATATATATATACACATATATATATGTATGTGCAATCATGGAGATGCGAGTTTTTCATTTGCAAACTGACAATAGTGGCTGTGCTACTAGAGGGGATATGAATGCAGGGCCCCCTAGACAGCCATACTCAGAGACCAGTGGGTGCATTCACACATAGTGTGCCCATCCTGTTCACCAGCCTCTCACCATCCAAAGGGGAGTACAGCTGCTCCCAGAAACGTGCCCATTACTCTTTATCTGGAAAATCAGCTTCCTTCACCGCTTCCCTGATTCTCACCCCTAATAGGAACCCAGAATCAAGGAGCCTCTTCAACCAAAGCCAAAAGGAAAGCTCCACTTTCCACATCACCTCCACTTCTTCTCAGCAATGGATTCCAGAACATGCACCACGTTTACTCTTGGGATGATCTGTAACTGAAACGGGAAAGATTCCCTTGTTCCCCTCACAGGGCATGTGATGGGGGTGCAGCTCACTTATTCAGTTGGGCAGGTTGTGGGGCTCTGACCCCATGGCAGTGTCTAGAGGTGAATGTTGGCATTTGAAGCACCAGTAGGGGTGTGTTACAGAGTGCTCTTTTAGTTTGCTGTCTACAGGTGGCTCATGTTAACCCGCTCAATTAGACCCTCTACCTTGTCACAAGAACAGACAGCTTTCTCATTCCCAGTGTTTCTTACCTTGGTGTATGGAAAGAATCAGATCACACGTTGACTTGGAGTATGAGTGCAAGGTTTTATTGAGTGGGAGTAGCTCTCAGCAGATTGGGGAGCCAGAAGGGAGATGGCTTTCCCCTAGAACTGGGACATTGGTGACACAACTCTTCTCCAGTGGTGGGATTCTTCTTTGACCACTCTGGCCAAACTCCACATCATTCTGCTTCTGCCAGTGGCCTGCCTCATACTGGCACCTGAGAATGGATGATTCTCAATGTCCAGCCACCTCGGTGTTGCTCCACTGATATGCTTCTCTCAAAGTGGTGAGCCAGGATAGCCTCAGGAAATGCAACATTTGGGCATGAAGGCAAGAGTGCTTGTCCTCACCTAGGTCCGGGGGGGTGGAGCCCTACCAGGGACCTCACCCTCCTCTACCCAGCCCTTCCCTTCCCTTCCCCTGTTTTGTATCATTTAAAGTGACCACACTCTTCCCTTCCCAGCACTTCTGTATCATAATTACAGAACAGGTTGCTTTAGAAAAACAGAGGGGAAACTGTAGTTCAGTCAAAGACCTGCAGTGAGTGTGAGGACACCCATAGGACATGCAGGAGCTTTCCCTGGAGGGTGGGTCTTCCAAGTCTATTTTGGCTGGCAATTGGAAAATTCTTAGTCCCAGAAGAAGGAAGTACAGGTGCTGAGGGCAGGCCCTCTCCCAGTTTGTTTATAAGCTGAGGCTGCCATTAGTGACTGACACTGTCTTGCCAGGAAACAGTATGTATCACATGTTATGTATATTACCATGTGGTACACATTTCCACTGAGCAGTTGGCTACAAGGGACCCCTCAGCCAACTGACACCTAACTGTATTAGACTTTCTAATACCCAACTGTATTATAAAGCAATATTCTAAACTGTCTCATGACTGCTTACCTTCCCTCCACTTGACTAAATCTGGGTGAGCAGTTAATGCCCTTTAACTGATAAGGGCACCTGGGCTGGAGTGTCCGTGGCTTGATGAATTCAGTTTATAAAGCTTCCCACCTGACAATATTGATCTGAGCCACTGTCTGTACAGCTGGATTAAGGCCTGGCTGAGGATGGGCAGTGGCTGCACGAGCACAGAGTGGACCTTTCTTCCTGTTCATTTCTTCCAAACCGAAGGTCAGCATCTTCAGACTCCTATTTTATCCTGAGCACTGCGAGGAAAATGCACAGAGTCCCTTATCCTCTTGGAGGGACCCCTCCACAGATACACCCTGGAGACCCCACCCCAGGACTGTCCCTGGGGACCACCCAGGCTCTTCTTCCCTTTGTCACCAAATGTCCATTCCTCTAACCTGATGGCTCTGTCTCTTCTCACCATGTGCCCCAGCAACACCCTAAACAGTAGGGATCCTGTCCTCATCCCACCGCATTTATATCCACATCAAAACCCCAGTCTTTCCTTTATAAAACCAAAATGTGGCACATATACACCATGGAATACTGTGCAGCCATAAAAATGAGTGATTTCATGTTCTTTGCAGGGACATAGATAAAGCTGGAAGCCATCATCCTCAGCAAACTAACACAGGAACCGAAAACCAAACACCACATGTTTTCACTCATAAGTGGGAGTTGAACAATAAGAAAATATGGACACAGGGAGGGGAACATCACACACTGGGGCATGTCAGGGGTAGGGGACAAGGGGAAGGAGAGCATTAGGACAAATAAAGCATGTGAGGCTTAAAACCTAGATGACAGGTTGATAGGTGCAGCAAACCACCATGGCACATGTATACCTGTGTAACTAACCTGCACATGTATCCCAAACTTAAAGTAAAATTAAAAAAACAAACCTCAGAGTCAAGATTCCTAATGTATTGTGTTGGATTTTGGCAACAGTATTCAAAAGATTTTGACTTTTAATTCACCTGTCCTGTCATGTCTTTTACAGGATTTGCTATCATGAGTTTCCCAGTTAAAAGAGAGCAGTATGAGTGTATTCTTGTACATATAAAATTGAAGTTACTTCTATTTAAAATATGAGATAGACTCACAGGGAGACAATAAGGATGGGGTTTGCATGATGGAAAGATATTATTTGCATTAGTTTTTATGTGATGGTTGTTTTAGCTGTGGCACAGTGCACATATATTACATGTGCAGACTGTTGCCTTCTTACAAATGCTGTGTTAACCACCACTCAGATGTAAATCCCCTGACTGTTCCTCTTCAGCTAATTTCCAGGCAGAAACCCCAGGAGATGCCTACTCTGATCATGACCAACATATTTTAAATTTATTTTTAAACATCATATAAATGCAAACCTACAGTATGTACTCTTTTGTTTTTGGTTGAAAATTATATGTGAATATGTGATTTTCACCCATTTTCCGTTGTGATGAAACATTTGTCATGTTGTACTGCTGGGTCAGTATATAACATTGTAGAATGTTGGCACAATTAGTTTACACCCTCCGTGTTTTCTACATTCACTCTGATGTTTTTCATGATGGTTGCTTGAAACAATGCTTCTGTGAAGTCCCCCAAGTGGACACCAATATCCTTGGCTCGTACATGTCTCTTGGACATAGATGGCAGGAGTGGGACTGTAAGGTCACAGGTACTGATAACTGTAGTACATACTAGAAAGCTATTTCTCAAAATGGTTGAAACTAAGTATGTTCCCAGAGTAACATGAAAGTTCAAGTTTCTCCACATCCTCACCACCCTTTGCATTTTTCTCTTTGATAATGTGCCTATTCCAGTGGAGAAACTTGTTTCAATATGCACTCTGCTAATGACTTGGGATCAAATGCATTTTCATGTGCTGAACTTGCTGAGGTTTCTAGGATTTTGACAAATCACATAATCTTATGAGTTCTTGAATGACTATTTAAGGTGCTTTGTTAGAAGAAGGATCCAACAGGCAAAACTGCAGAGGGATATGGAACAATGGAAAGATATTTGCAAGGACAATCCAGATTTCAGAAAACAAAAATAGAAAAGACAGATAAAATGGAAATGTCACTAAAAATGGACAAATATCACAACAAAGCAATCTAGAAAAGACAAAATGTGGATGAATGAAAGTCACATGACTGTGGAGCCCAGCATGTCTGTGTGGGAGGAGCTGCCTGGAAGAACAGAGAGCAAAGCAAAAGGGCTTGGGGGGAGCAGGATGGGAGTGGCAGGAGCTGCCAGAGCCCCCTCAGCAGGAAGCCAGGGAGAGGGTTTGGAGATCAGCCAGCTGGGGTCAGGGGCAGGCAAAACCTATAGGTTCCTGTGGATGCCCTACAATTGTGCACTTACTTCTGAGTGAGGCATGAAACCAGTGAGTGTTGAGCAGATAACTAATGTTGCAATTTTAAAAATAAAAAAATAAATTTCCAGTCAGGCTGTGGAGCTTTGGAATCTCTTACAACTGGGATACTAGCAATGGCAGGATGTCCCTCAGCACATTAAATATGCACCCTCGATGCAGCTAGTCCACTGTGGTTCAGAGATGGAGGGAAATGCATAGGGGGAAGTCTTCTCTGGTAACGCGGTATAGGCAGCAACCTGGCTTCTCAGCACAAGGGTTGATAACTAAAGTGTAGTTTACACAATGCTGACCTGTTGGAAGTAATGGAAATGGTTCATATGCACACATGGATGAAATTAAATGTTTAAGCCTGAGTTTAAATCTCAGAAAAAATAAACCAGATGAGGCCTAAAGAGAAAAAATTATTTACTTAAAAAATGCAAACACATTATGAATTCTTTAAGTATCTCTAGAGATGATTTGGAAGTCAGAGTGGAACCACATTATTTACACTTGAGTTGGTGACTCAGAGATGGGGAAAAACATGATTTCAAATGGCGATAAAGAAAAATATGAAAGAGAGGCCTTTAGGTGGCTGATGGTGAGAATGTTAATAGTGTGAGTAAACTCTGTGCTTCTGGGTCCCAGAAAACACCGACAGATAGAAAGTATCACACACACTCTGCTGGCACAGCTGGCAGGCACAAGTGACCTCCCTTAAACCCACACCCCCTTTACTTAGGATTCCCGGCTGCCCTGGCCTCTCTCTGACATCGTGAGCAGCTTTAGAAAGGAGGATCAGGACAGCCAATGTTCTCCATCTAAGATGCCCTGGTGTGTCAGAGAAGCAGGAAGGTTTTGGGTGTGAGGGCAGTGTGGGACAGTGAGGGACACTCCTGAGATGGCCTCTCTCAGCTGGGAAATGACTCAGAGCCTCCATGGGAGTTTGGCCATCAGGGAGCCCACTGAGTAGGTTTGGGTGGCAAAACTTACCTGCTAGGACACACCTTCACCCCACTGGGTCAGCTGTGAGAACTCAGGGTAGAGGGGCCCAGGAACACACAGGTAGCAGTTCTTATTTAAATGCAGTGGCTCTGCTCCTGTGAAGGTTTTGGGAGATGTAAGGCAGCTTCAGAAAGCTCAGGCTCCACAGCAGAGTGTCAGGAAACAGAGTCACATCTGAACCATACCCGGGGCTCCTGTCTTTACCCTCCTCACTCACTGCACAGGGGAGGGGGCACCTTACCTGGGGACAGGGAATCCATGGTTGGCTCTGTTCTACACACCCACCCTTCTCAGCATGCTGATTCTGGCCCACAGTCCCTCCTTTCTGTCCCATTTAGGGTCTGTGGCCCAGGCAGGCCCAGCTCAGCCACCCTCAGCATCTGAAGGTTCTGAACAAGTGCCACAGCTGTCTGCACTGAGGACAGCAGCAACACTGGCAATGTTGACAGCTGGGTCCAATGTGACACATTCTTCACATGTACATGCTGTGACCATTTTCTGTCATTCTGTGCTTCCTAAGTCATTTTCTTAAAGGGGACTTTTGCTATGCCAGATAGTTTCAATATTTATGCAGACCAATACTTTTTTCTCAAGATTAGTATTTTTGTATCCTAAAACAACTATATATATATGTGTGTGTGTGTGTGTGTGTGTATGTGTGTGTGTATACATATATATATATACAGCTATATACATAACTGTATACATATGTGTATGTGCATATATATACAACTATGTATATATACACATACACACATATGTATATAGTTGTGTATATACACATACACACACTTATATGTTCACATAAAAACATTTGAATTATATCTCAAAATTTTGTTACAAAAATGAATGGCTTGATATTCTAGTGCTAAGGGATGGCTTTATTTAAAATATAAATAATTTCCAGTAGATTCCTTTAAAATGTTATATAGCAGGGATTTCCAGATCACCCCCACTCCCACCTTTTTATAATTTTTGACTATTTTTCAGAGTCTTGAATTCAATGAGGTGAAGGTGGAAGAAGGCATCTAGAAAGTCAGTGGGTTACAGGAGAGCTGGTGTGGGGTGAGGCCAGGTGGGGAGAGATGTTCCTTTAAATGTAAGCCTCTGGAACCCACAGAAAGCAAGCGTGAGGTGGGACAATCTTCCTGGAGAGTTACCAGAGAAAGGCTTTAGGCCCAACGCTCCTGTTCACAAACACAGACAGAGGAATCTGCTTTCTTAAAACAACTCTTTCTATATTGACACAAAGAAATAATTAAAACGGGAAAATTATGGTTTAGTCGTTTCATTAAATTATTAACAAATGACTTTTGAAACAAAAACTGTAAAAGTGGAACTCAAATTACTATGTGTTTAATAATCTAGATCTGTGGCTCAGATAGAGATACAGCAAACCAGACATGGATGATGCCCCACCCATGGATCAAGCCCCCAGCCATGAATGATGCTCCCAGCCATGGATGATGCCCCTGGCTGTGGATGATGCCCCCAGTTGTGGATGATGCCTCAGACATAGATGATGCCCCTGGCTGTGGATGAAGCCCCCAGTTGTGGATGATGCCCCAGCCGTGGATGATGGCCCCAGTTGTGGATGATGCCCCAGCTGTGGATGAAGCTCAGATATCTGTATCTGAGCCACAGATCTAGATTATTAAACACATAGTAATTTGAGTTCCACTTTTACAGTTTTTGTTTCAAAAGTTATTTGTTAATAATTTATGAAATAACTAAACCATAATTTTCCCGTTTTAATTATTTATTTGTGTCAATATAGAAAGAGTTGTTTTAAGAAAGTTGTGGATGATGTCCCAGCCAGAGATGATGCCCCAGCCATGGATGAAGTCCCCAGTTGTGGATGAAGTTTCACGTGTAACTAGTTAGTGTGACTCTGCACACATTGTTGCTAAGAAATTGCCATTCGGCACCTGTGGAGAGAAACTTAGCAACATTTAGCAATGTTGCAAAGCTGTAACAGTTTGGCCTACAATCCAACATCTCAGCATCTTTCCTAAAGGAGACTGGCAAAAATATGAAAAGACTCATGCACAAGACCATTGGTTGTGACATTAGAAAATGTAGAGCATACTTCTAAACTTGAATGTCAATAGAAAACATAATGCAGTTAGATAATACTTATTTACATTGGAAACACAGAAAGACTGAAAGTTAATTAAACATACAACATAAGTTAGAAAAAAATAACATCAGAATAAACACAGATAATATAATGGAAGGATAAGAGGTGAGAAATTGATGAAATAGAAAATAAGGACAATATTAGGGAGAAGTAACAAAGCCAACAGTTTTTTTTTTGAGAAATACACAAGTCATTAGTGAGATTTATCAAGAAAAAAGGGCTGGGCATGGTGGCTCACATCTGTAATCCCAGCACTTTGGGAGGCAGAGGTGGGTGGATCACCTGAGGTCGGAAGTTCGATACCAGCCTGACCAACATGGAGAAACCCTATCTCTACTAAAAATACAAAATTAGCTGAACATGGTGGTGCACACCTGTAATCCCAGCTACTCAGGAAGCCGAGGCAGGCGAATCACTTGAATCCAGGAGGTGGAGGTTGCAGTGAGCCAAGATCGCACCATTGCACTCCAGCCTGGGCAACAAGAGTGAAGCTTCACCTCACAAAAAAGAAAAAAGGAAAATCACAAAAATTAACATCAGAAATTAATAGGAAGACATAACTGGAGAGAGAGCAGAGATTGCAAAACAATGAGTGGACATCATGAATACATAACTTGTTTTAAAGCAACATTTTGTTTCACTTGGGCTGGTGGCCATATGCTGCACTAGCTGGCCAACAGTGAGAGGGCTCCTCATGGAGGAGGCTTGGGTTGAGGCTGAGGGTCTTTAACCCCCGTACACAAGAGAGTTGCTACAAGGGGATGGAAACCAGGCTAACAGCCAAGTGCTTCACAGAGTTTCTACCCTGTCCCTCTCCTCACCATTTTCAGCTGGCAGGATTTGAGCATTTTAAAGCTTGGGAAGGTAATATTACAAATCTACTAAAATACATCACTGATCCTTATATGCTTTGGCCAATTGCTGAGAAATTAACTTCAGAACTGAAGTGGCTTCCAGTCCTCTTAGAAGTTGTGAGTTTGGGGCCTACTGGAGGGTGGATGGTGGAAGGAGGGGGAGGATCAGAAAAATAACTGATATTAGGCTTAATATGTGGATGATGAAATAACCTGTACAACAAACCCTCATGACACACATTTACATATGTACCAAACCTGTGCAGCCTGCACATGTACCCCTGAACTTAAAAAATTTTTAAAAAAGGATCTGTGAGCTGACCCAAACACCTGGGGATCTTTGTGCTTTTCACACTGATGACTATGCTTGTCTGTGGGATGTGCCTGTAACTGCCCTGGGTTGTGTGACGACAGAGTCCACTTTATAATGATGGACAGTGTCTGGGACCTATTAGGCTCGGTGCTTTAGGGCTTACACACAAATGCTGGGCTTCCTTTGTGGTGGCAAACAACCCATGACTAAGTGCATGTCACTAGTTGCCAGTGTCAGCACTGGCCCACACTCCTGGGTTCATGTTTTTACTTTTTCATTTAGAAGCTCGGGAGCTGGGGCAACCCCTTGGCCCTTCATGTTCTCCACCTGAGCAGTGAGGAAAATAAGCCAGACCCAGGTATGACTCTGGTGAGGGTGGAGGAGTCACTGTAAAGAGAGAGTAGAATGGGTGTGGATTTTAGATTTTAGAAGTGGACACTGGCAATTGGGCTGTGTAAATGGGAAATCTCTCCTGGGAAAACACACAGCCTCATGTTCACAGAAACACACACATTCACATCACGTGATGCAGCCTCACACAAGACACCACCAATCCGGAAGCACACAAATCAGTACCACCCAAAAGGGAGCACAGCTGCTGCCTAAAAATTTGGCCATGATTTTTTCCTGGGGAATTCAGGTTTTTAAAAAACATTTTCACTATTCTTGCTCCTATCACAATCCCAGAATCAAGGTGGCTCTTTACATTGAAACCAGCAAGGTTGCTACACCGTTCTTGGCATCCAGATTTTTTTCACGACAATAATTCCAGAATACTTACCAGGGTCACACTTCAGAGGGAACACCAGCACTACCTGCAACACAGAAACAAAGCTTTATAAGGGATACATCATGTTGAAGACTGTTTGCACAAGGTTCTCTTTCTCTCAATGAATATTGAAAACCTGGTCAGAAATTTAGTCAACTGCTAAAGTAATCAAAACAGCATGGTACTGGTACCGAAACAGAGATGTAGACCAATGGAACAGAACAGAGATTCATTGGACAGGACAGAATGGGCACCCACAGAGGCCTGGGATAGATTTTGTATCTCTGCAACACAGCAATGAGCACACTTCATGGCATGCTGATGCTTACTGAATGGTACAACTGAGGACTGGGTGATTCTGCTTGTATCTGTTCTTATTCCAAGAGGCTCAACAACATGCTCTATGGACGCATAATCTTTCAAATGCACTCATCTAACCTTTCAGTAGTTTTTCACTCCTTCAACCAAGAGCTTCTCCATCTGAGTTTCTGCAAGATGAATTTCAAACCCATAAAGCAATGGGTAACACCAACCCCATGAAGCTCACATGCCCAGCTGTTGAAGCAAACTTCATTTTACAGCAAGTCTACTTTGCCACTACAGACAGTGTAGCATGTTAGTTTATAGATTAGCTTTTGGTGTCAGAGGTCCAGCTCTTGGTGTGTCTCATGAATAATTTACTTAATTGAGACTCACATTCCTCAACTGTATAATGAATAGAACCAAACTAATTATGCCTCAAAGTGATTGTGATGCTTCAAGAAGGCAACATAGAGAAATGACCATACAGTATCCAAGACTCAAATTTATGTCAGTTATCCTTTTCATTTTAATAACTTAAGCAGCTGCTTATTGAGTACAGTCATATGTGGCATAATGACGCCTTGGTCAATGATTACTTACATGTCTGTGGTGAGACAGGTGTACAAAAACCTACTGGCCTGCATCATTAGATTAAAACAAAATTTTTGGCTAAAAATTTTAAGTAAGATGCTATACAAATGAAAGACTAACCACAGTGATGGAATTTTTAGGGAGAGATACTAAGAGTTCACAAGGATTTGGAGAAATGTCTACTCACATATGCTGCTATAGGAGCATGAATTAGAAAGCTATTTGGCACTATTCATGACAATAAAAGATATGTTTCCTTTAACAATCTCCTTCACAGAAATGAGTGCCATTATTATTCCAAAACAATTGAGAAAAATACTGAAAGCAGCATTACTTGTCACAGCCATAATTATTCAAAAAAAGAAGAATAAAACAATTATTATGTCAATCAACAGTAGAGTGGATAAACTGTAATATGTGACTACAGTGGAATGGTATGCAACAAGGAAATGAAAGAACTATAGTTACACTTAAGAACATGAATGAGGATAGTGATCCAAGATGGCTGATTAGGAGCAGCTCAGGATTGCAGCTCCCAGTGAAAGCACAGAAGGTGAGTGGACACCACATTTCCAGACAGATTTTTATTGCCCACAGACCAGGAGTTTCCGAGGCAGAGGAGTCCCACGGGTCACCAGCATGGCTGGTTTGGCCAGGCAGCTGCTTTGCCAGTGCACCGGGGCAGCGGTTCTCCGTACAAAATACACGGGTCTGGGCACTGTTTTAGCTGGCGATTGGAGCTCCAGCAAGGCAGAGTCGCCCATTCATTTGATTAAAAACAGGACTTAAACAGGGAGCCAGGCCAGAAGATTCCCGGGCAAAAAAACACCGTGAATCTCAGCACCACTCTTTCAGCTGGCACAGTGGGTTGCCACATGGGAAATCACACAGATCCTGGTGTGTTTTCAATGGGCAACTGGAACACCTGGAAGAGAACCAATGGTTCAGCTAAAAAAAAAGGCTCTGAGTCAGGGAGTCAGGTGATAAGGCTTGGCTGGTCCCCCCCAACACACACAAACAGCAATTGGAAACGCTCTGGGTTGAGAGTTTCACAGCAAGCAAGCTGAACATTGGAAGGTCTAGCCCTGTGGGGGAGGGGCATCTGCCATTACCGAGGCACTCCACCACTATGGAGGTAGTCCACTATTGCTGAGGCAGCCTGCCATTGCTGAGGCAACCCGCGATTACAGAGAGAGTCTGTCATTACAGAGGCAGGCCACTATTGCTGAGGCAGTTCTAGCTACACCCGTATAAACAGGACTGCAGGGAAGTTCACACAGCACCAGGGCGGAGCCTACAGCAGCTCAGCAAAGCCGCTGCCGGCAGACAGTGACTAGGCTGCCTCCTCCCTGGGCAGGGCAGCCCTGAAAAAAGGGCTGCAGCACAACGGAAAATCAAATAAAGCCCTAACTCCTTGGGAAAGAGCGCCTGGGGAAAAAAAGGAGGGGTTTATGAGTTCTGCTATAGCAGATTTAAACATATCTGCCCATCAGCTCTAAATGAACAACAGAGCTCACGGCTTAGCATTTGAGCTCCTATAAAGGACAGACTGTCTCCTCAAGCAGCTCCCTGACCAGCGTATATCCAAAGAATCACCTCATAAAAGAGAGCCCAGACTGACATTTGGCAGGTATCGATCTGGGACAAAGATAGCAGAAGAAACTGGCAGCAACCCTTACTGTCCTGCAGCTGCTGCAGGTGATCCCCAGGCAAGCAGGGCCTGGAGTGGACCTCAGCAGTCCTACAGCAGAGGGTCCAGACTGTTACAAAAAAAAACTAAGAAACTGAAAAAAATGACTTTATCATCAAAAAACTGGACGTCCACTCAGAGACCCAATCTGAAAGTCAAAAATTGCAAAGATGACAGGTGGATAAATCCACAAAGATGGGAAGAAACCAGAGCAAAAAGGATGAAAACATCCGAAACCAGAATTCCTCTCCTCCTACAAGGAATCACAGCTCCTTACCAGCAAGGGAACAAGGCTGGATGGAGAATGAGTGTGATGAATTGACAGAATCAGGCTTCAGAAGGTGAGTAATTAGAAAATTCTGTGAGCTAAAAGAACATGCTGTAACCCAATGCAAGGAAACTAAGAACCTTGAAAAAAAAATTGATGAAAGGCTAACGAGAATAGACAACTTAGAGAGGAATATCAATGAATTGATGGAGCTGAAAAACAAAACATGAGAGCTTTGGGAAGGATGTATAAGTTACAAAAGCCAAATTGAC
>NW_016107703.1:1924285-1929338 GCF_001604975.1 Cebus imitator
ATACTCTTCAGGATATTATCCAGGAAAACTTCCCCAACCTAGCAAGGCAAGCCAATATTCAAGTCCAGAAAATACAGAGAACACCACAAAGATATTCCTCAAGAAGAGCAAGCCCAAGGCACATAATCGTCAGATTCACCAGGGTTGAAATGAAGGAGAAAATGCCAAAGGCAGCCAGAGAGAAAGGTCGGGTTACCCACAAAGGGAAGCCCATTAGACTCACAGCAGATCTCTCAGAAGAAACCCTACAAGCCAGAAGAGAGTGGGGGCCAATATTCAACATCCTTAAAGAAAAGACTTTCAACCCAGAATCTCCTATCCAGCCAAACTAAGTTTCATAAGTGAAGGAAAAATAAAATCCTTTGCCAACAAGCAAGTACTCAGAGATTTCATCACCACTAGGCATGCTTTACAAGAACTCCTGAAAGAGACACTAAACATAGAAAGGAACAACCAGTACCAGCAAATCCAAAAACATACCAAATGGTAAAGAGAGTCAACACAATAAAGAAACTGCATCAATTAATGGGCAAAACAGCCAGCTAGCATCAAAATGGCAGGATCAAATTCACACATAACAATATTAACCCTAAATGCAAACAGGCTAAATGTCCCAATCAAAAGACACAATCAAGCAAATTGGATAAAAAGTCAAAACCCATCAGTGTGCTGTATTCAGAAAACCAATCTCACATGCAAGGGTACACAAGGGCTCAAAATAAAGGGATGGAGGAATATTTACCAAGCAAATGGAGAGCAAAAAAAGCAGGAGTTGCAATTCTCGTCTCTGACAAAATAGACATTAAACCAACAAAGATCAAAAGAGACAAAGAAGGACATTATATAATGGTAAAATGATCAATGCAACAAGAAGAGCTAACGATCCTAAACATATACACACCCAATACAGGAGCACCCAGATACATAAGGCAAGTTCTTAATGACTTACAAAGAGACTTAGACTCCCACACAATAATAGTTGGAGACTTTAGCACTCCATTGTCAATATTAAAAAGATCGATGAGACAAAAAATTAACAAGGATATCCAGCACTACAACTCAGACCTGAACCAAGCAAACCTAACAGATATTTACAGAACTCTCCACCCCAAATCCACAGAATATACATTCTTCTCAGCACCACATTACACCTACTCTAAAGTTGACCACATAATTGGAAGTAAATCACTCCTCAGCAAATACAAATGAATGGAAATCATAACAAACAGTCTCTCAGACCACAGTGCATTCAAGTTAGAACTCAGAATTCAGAAACTAACTCAGGACTGCACAGCTTCATGGAAACTGAACAACTGGCTCTTGAATGTTGACTGGATAAACAATGAAATGAAGACAGAAATAAAGATGCTGTTCGAAACCAATGAGAACAAAGACAAAACATATCAGAATAGAGGACACATTTAAAGCAGTCTCTAGAGGAAAATATATAGCAATAAATTCCCACAGTAGAAGTAAGGAGAGATCTAAAATTGACAACCTATCATCGAAATTGAAAAAGCTAGAGGAGCAAGATCAAAAAAACTCAAAACCTAGCAGAAGACAAGAAATAACTAAGATCAGAGCAGAACTGGAGGGGATAGAGACACAAAAAACCCTTCAAAAAATCAATAAATCCAGGAGATGGTTTTTTGAAAAGATAAAAAAAAATAGACAGACCACTAGCCAGATTAATAAAAAAAAAAAAGAGAGAGAGAATAATCAAATAGATGCAATAAAAAATGATAAAGGGGATATCACCACAGATTCCACAGAAATTCAAACCATCATCAGAGATTATTACAAACAACTCTATGCACATAAACTAGTTAACTTGGAAGAAATGGATAAATTCCTGGACACTTGCATCCTCCAAAATCTAAATCAGGAAGAAGTCAAAATCCTGAATAGACCAATAAAATGGTCTGAAGTTGAGGCTGCAATTAAGAGCCTACCACCCAAAAAGAGCCCAGGTTCAGATGGATTCACAGCGAAATTCTACCAGCCATACAAAGAAGAGCTTGTAACATTTCTTCTGAAACTATTCCAAACAATCCAAAAAGAGGGAATCCTTTACAGATCATTTTATGAGACCAACATCATCCTGATACCAAAACACAGCAGAGGCTCAACTTCAGGCCAACATCCATGATGAACATAGATGCAAAAATCTTCAATAAAATACTGTCAAGCCAATTGCAACAGCACATCAAAAAGGTTATCCACCATGATCAAGTAGGATTCATCCTGGAAATGCAAGACTGGTTCAACACACACAAGTCTATAAATGTAATTCACCACCTAAACAGAAACAAAGTCAAAATCATATGATTATCTCGATTGATGCAGAGAAGGCCTTTGAGAAAATTCAACAGCTCTTTATGCTAAAAATCTCAATAAACTAGGTATTGATGGAACGTATCTCAAAATAATAAAAGCTACTTATGACAAACCAACAGCCAATATCATACTGAATGGGCAAAAACTGGAAGCATTCCCTTTGAAATCTGGCAACAGACAATGTTGCCCTCTCTCACCACTCCTATTCAATATAGTACTGGAATTTCTAGCCAAGAAATAAGGCAAGAAAAAGAAGTTAAGGTTATTCAAATAGGAAAGGAGAATTGTATATTTATAAGACCTCATTGTCTCAGCCCCAAATCGCCTGAAACTGATAAGCAACTTCAGCAAAATCTCAGGATACAAATTCAATGTGCAAAAATCACAAGCATTCCTACACATCAATAACAGACTTAAAGAGAGCCAAATCAAGAATGAACTGCCATTCACAATTGTTACAAAGAGAATAAAATACTAGAAAAACAACTAACAAGGAACATGAAGGACCTGTTCAAGGAGAACTACAAACCACTGCTCAACGAAATAAGAGAGGACACAAACAGATGGAGAAACATTCCATGTTCATGGTTAGGAAGAATCAATATCGTGAAAATGACCATACTGCCGAAAATAATTTGCATATTCAACACTATCTCCATCAATCTACCAATGACCTTCTTCACAGAACTGGATAAAACCACCTTAAACTTCATATGGAACCAAAACAGAGCCCACATAGCCACGTCAATTCTAAGCAAAAAGAGCAAAGCGGGAGGCATCACGCTATTAGATTTCAAACTATACCACAAGGCTACAGTAATCAATGCAGCATGTTACTGGTGCCAAAACAGAGATATAGACCAATGGACAGAACAGAGGCTTCGGAGGCAACACAACATATTTATAACCATCCAAACTTTGACAAACCTGACAAAAACAAGCAATGGGGAAAGGATTCCCTGTTTAATAAACGGTGTTGGGAAAACTGGCTAGCCATGTGCAGAAAGCAGAAACTGGACCCCTTCCTGACACCTTACATTAAAATTAACTCCAGATGGATGAAATACTTAAACATAAGACCTAACACCATAAAAACCCTAGAAGAAAATCTAGACAAACCATTCAGGACGTTGGCATAGACAAGGACTTCATGACCAAAACACCAAAAGCATTAGCAACAGAAGCCAAAATAGACAAATGGGGCCTAATCAAATTCCACAGCTTCTGCAAAAACAAAACAAAACAAAACAAAACAAAAAAACAGTCATTAGAGTGAATCTGCAGCCAACAGAATGGGAAAAAAATTTTGCAGTGTACCCCTCTGACAAAGGGATGATATCCAGAATTTACAGAGAACTAAAACAGATTTACAAAACAAAAATGAACAAGCCCATTCAAAAGTGGGTGAAGGTTATGAACAGACACTTTACAGAAGAAGACATACGTGAGGCCAACAAACATATGAAAAAATGCTTATCATCACTGGTCATTAGAGAAATGCAAATCAAAACTGCTTTGAGATACCATTTCATGCCAGTTAGAATGGTGATCATTAAAAAATCTGGAGGCAACAGATGCTGGAGAGGATGTGGAGAAATAGGAAAACTTTTACATTGTTGGTGGGAGTATAAATTAGTTCAATCATTGTGGAAGACAGTGTCATGATTCCTCAAGGACTTAGAAATAGAAATTCCATTTGACCCAGCAATCCCATTACTGGGTATATATCCAAAGGATCGTATGTTCTACTATAAGGACATATACAATTGAATGTTCATTGCAGCATAGTTTACAATAGCAAAGACCTGGAACCAACCCAAATGCCCAACGATGATAGACTGGACAGGAAAAATGTGGCACATATACACCATGGAATATTACACAACCATCAAAAATGATGAGTTTGTGTCCTTTGTAGGGACATGGATGAACTTGTAAACCATCATTCTCAGCAAACTGACGCAAGAACAGAAAATCAAACACCGCATGTTCTCACTCACAGGCAGGTGTTGAACAATGAGAACACATGGACACAGGGAGGGGAGCATCACACTCTGGGGTCTGTTGGGGGGATATAGGGGAGGGACAGTGGGGAATGGGGAGCTGGGGAGAGATAGCATGGGGAGAAATGACAGATATAGGTGAAGGAGAGTAAGGCAGCAAATCATGCTGCCATGTGTGTACCTATGCAACAATCTTGCATGTTCTTCACATGTACCCCAAAACATAAAATGCAATCAAAAAATAAAAAAGAACACGAATGGATTTCAAAATCATAATGTGAGCTAAAAATCCAGACAGCAAGAAATACATATTGCCTTATTTTATGTGTTGTAGTCCAAACCTGGACAAGCCTAAACAAGTTATTAGCAGTCAGCGTAGTTACCTTAGGGAAGAAGATGATTAATGGTTGTGGGGAAATTGCAGGGAGGAACCAAGGATGTCTTCACTTGTATCGTCTCACCCTCTTGGATGTCAGGGCCCCAAAAGAGGGTGCTAGCATAGTTACGATGGTTCATAAATCTCATGAAGAAAAGCAAATGATAGACAGCATCAAACTCAGTTCTTTTATGAATGTCCCAGACTGGATAGAGGGTGCCCACTTAGTTTTGTATCTTATTATGTAAAATGAGGGTTCTCCAAAGATAAACATGTCATCTGTAGCATGGACAGAGTTACGTGCTGTCAGCACATTTTACTATGTGGAGTTTCCTGC
>NW_016107703.1:1929367-1962673 GCF_001604975.1 Cebus imitator
CAGTGAATAGAAGTTTCAGAACTTAAGTTATAAATATCAACTTAGAGAACAACTGAAGCCTAATTTTTGAAGACAGAAAATAGTGTAATGCCTTCTTCTGTAGAAAGGAACTCTAAGTTTCCCAAAATAATTAGAGAACTGAAGAGAAAGAAGCCTCATCTCAGAATCTGTAGTATGGGTAGGAAGTGGAGGCTGCAAATGTGCTCAAGGTCAAACTTCGCCCCTGTCTTCCCAGGAGACTGGAGATGTGCCAGTGAGCCCAGAGTAAATATTCACTCTGCCATTGACCCCTGGGAGATCCCTTTAAACCTACAGTGAGGACAGAAACATGAACGTCCTAAAACAAATCTTAAAAGTTCAGAGGGTGATCATCAATTCCCCCTTGGCACAAAGCAGAAAAATTTTTTCTCTAAGTTAAAGTAACTGCCTGTGAGAGAGATGTGTCCCACAGATTCCTTCATTACAGATGACACTCAATGCCCAGCCCTACATCCCTTGTGCACAATCCCAAGGAGTGCTGATTAATCCAAACCAAAGATTTTGATGTTTTACTGAACAGAAAAGAGCAGGCGTACTGCAGAGATCATCTCTAATGAACACAGCACCCTCATAGCCCACAGAGACAGTTCTTACCTTTATGACAACAAACTTTGAAAAGAACAAACCAAACCTCACATATATTTTCATTTTCTTTCTAATTTTATACCCCCTTCTTCATCCCCTCAAGCAGCAGGCATAACCAGAAGGCTCTTAGGAACCCTTTCCCATTAGGTCCTACATGGAAAGTAGTTCCCTACCATGGGGGTGGTTCCCTGTCATGAAGACACTCCCCACAATCCAGCCTTTAGAAACAAAAACATCAGGACAAGTCATCAGAAAGAGTGACTCACCCACTCCTCTTCCTCCAGCTGAAGCCATGCTGCCTCACCCATAAATCCCTGGTCTTTGCTCTTAGTAGACAAACCTTCCTACAGTCTCTCTGGCCAGAGTTCTATACTGGAAAAATCACTTTCTCTCAGGATACTGCCAATCTTCTTCCCAGTAGAATCACAGAATCACGTTTCTATACAGTTAAGCAGCAAGTTTGGTCCCTCATGAAGTTGGTTACTTCAGGGTACTTACTTATCACTCTTTCCTGAGATGTTCTCTGCAATTATTCAAAAGAAAACCTTTCATTCCTTCTGAAACTACTCCAAACAATCCAAAAAGAGGGAATCCTTCCCAAATCATTTTATGAGACCAACATCATACTGATACCAAAACCTGGCAGAGACTCAGAAAGCAAAGAAAACTTCAGGCCAATATCCGTAATGAACATAGACGCAAAAATGTTCAATAAAATACTGGCAAGCCAACTGCAAAAGCACATCAAGAAGCTTACCCAACATGATCAAGTAGGATTTATCCCGGGGATGCAAGGCTGGTTCAACATACGCAAGTCTATAATCGTAATTCACCACATAAAGAGAACCAAAGACAAAAACTACATGATTATCTCAATTGATGCAGAGAAGGCCTTTGACAAAATTCAACAGCGCTTTATGCTAAAAACCCTCAGTAAATTAGTTACCAATGGAATGTATCTCAAAATAATAAAAGCTATTTATGACAAACCAACAGCCAATATCATACTGAACGTGCAAAAATTGGAAGCATTCCTTTTGAAATCTGGCACTAGACAAGGAGGCTGTCTCTCACCACTCCTATTCAATATACTACTGGAAGTTCTAGTCAGAGCAATCAGACAAGAAATAGAAATAAAGGGTATTCAAATAGGACAGGAGGAAGTCAAATTGTCTCTATTTGCAGACGACATGATTGTACATCTAGAAAACCCCATTGCCTCTGCCCAAAATCTCCTGAAACTGATAAGCAACTTCAGCAAAGTCTCAGGATACAAAATCAATGTGCAAAAATTACAAGCATTTCTATACACTAATAACAGACTTAAGGAGAGCCAAATCAAGAATGAAAGTGCCATTCACAATTGCTACAAAGATAATAAAATACCTAGGAACACAATTAACAAAGAATGTAAAGGACCTCTTCAAGGAGAACTACAAACCACTGCTCAATGAAATAAGAGAGGACACAAACAGATGGAGAAACATTCCATGTTCATGGTTAGGAAGAATCAATATCGTAAAAATGGCCATACTGCCCAAAGTAATTTACAGATTCAATGCTATCCCCATCAAGCTACCAATGACCTTCTTCACAGAACTGGATAAAACCACCTTACTTTATATGGAACCAAAAGAGAGCCCACATAGCCACGTCAATTCTAAGCAAAAAGAACAAAGAGGGAGGCATCACACTACTGGACTTCAAACTATACTACAAGGCTACACTAATCAAAACAGCATGGTACTGGTACCAAAACAGAGATATAGACCAATGGAACAGAACAGAGGTCTTGGAGGCAAGACAGCACATGTACAACCATCTGATCTTTGACAAACCTGACAAAAACAAGCAATGGGGAAAGGATTCCCTATTTAATAAATGGTGTTGGGAAAACTGGCTAGCCATGTGCAGAAAGCAGAAACTGGACCCCTTCCTGACACCTTACACTGAAATTAACTCCAGATGGATCAAAGATTTAAACATAAGATCTAACACCATTAAAACCCTAGAAGAAAATATAGGCAAAACTTTTCAGGACATAGGCATAGGCAAGGACTTCATGACCAAAACACCAAAAGCATTGGCAACAAAAGCCAAAATAGACAAATGGGACCTCATCAGACTCCACAGCTTCTGCACAGCAAAAGAAACAGTCATTAGAGTGAATCTGCAACCAACAGAATGGGAAAATATTTTTGCAGTTCACCCATCTCACAAAGGGCAGATATCCAGAATCTACAAAAAATGAAAACACATTTACAAGAAAAAAAACAAACAAGCCCATTCAAAAGTGGGCGAATGATATGAACAGACACTTTACAAAAGAAGACATACATGAGGCCAACAAACATATGAAAAAATGCTCATCATTACTGGTCATTAGAGAAATGCAAATCAAAACTGCATTGAGATACCATCTCACGCCAGTTAGTGTGGAGATCATTAAAAAATCTGGAGACAGATGCTGGAGAGGATGTGGAGAAATAGGAACACATTTACACTGTTGATGGGAGTGTAAATTAGTTCAGCCATTGTGGAAGACAGTGTGGCTATTCCACAAGGACCTAGAAGTAGAAATTCCATTTGACACAGCAATCCCATTACTGGGTATATATCCAAAGGATTATAAATCGTTCTACTATAAGGCCACATGCACACGAATGTTCATTGCAGCACTGTTTACAATAGCAAAGACCTGGAACCAACTCAAATAACCATCGATGATAGACTGGACAGGGAAAATGTGGCACATATACACCATGGAATATTATGAAACCATCAAAAACGATGAGTTCGTGTCCTTTGTAGGGACATGGTTGAACCTAGAAACCATTATTCTCAAAAAACTGACACAAGAACAGAAAATCAAACACTGCATGTTCTCACTCATAGAGAACAATGAGAACACATGGACACAGGGAGGGGAGCATCACTGGGTTCTGTTGGGGGGAAATAGGGGAGGGATAGTGGGGGGTGGGGAGTTGGGTTGAGATAGCATGGGGATAAATGCCAGATATAAGTGATGGGGTGGAAGGGAGCAAATCACACTGCCGTGTGTGTACCTATGCAACAATCTTGCATGTTCTTCACATGTACCCAAAACCTAAAATGCAATAAAAAATAATAAATAAATAAATAAAATCTTTTAAAAAAAGAAAACATTATGTGGATGAGATTCTGCTATGCACTTCACATAGATCTGTTAGATCTCCCTTGGCACAGTTAGAAAACCAGGAGTGGCACAGTGGCTGAGCCATAGGTCAACATCCCCAAATTCTATGAAGATGCTGATGGAAAAATAAAGTCTTTATTCACAGAATTTAACTTTAAAGTTGACTGAATAGGCAAACACCGTGCTTAATGCAAGGAGGAAAACATGTTAAGGAAAATGCCTCTGCATTACAGCTGATAATGGATGCTGTCATTTAAAAACCTCCCAGTGTATCATGTATTCGTTGGGAAGACAATCCCACTGAATTTCACTCTCACAAAGAGAATTGCATATGCTGTACATAATGTACATTTTCAGATTTTCATATCATAGTTAACTGAGAAGAATCAGAAAAGCAAAATTTCTTTAGAGGATGAGGAAAAGGAGTCTTACATAGAGTTCCTCCTCCAGGTCTTCCTTTTCACAGGATCCGAGCCCAACTGTGCTCGCCTGGTCATCTGAAGACACTGGAAAGACACAGAGGAAAGCTCAGCACCCTGGTGGTTGGTGACTGTGAGTCACTCTGGGAGCTCTGCTAGATGTGGTGTATGGAGGTGGTTGATTATTAAGCATGGACTGAGTTGATGCTGGGCCATCCCCCTGCATAGAAGGGAGCTGGCAAGGGAGGGGAGCAGGAAAGAGATGAGACATGGAGGTCTCGGCCTTGTACTAGGAGCATAATGCAGCAAAACAAAAGAGTCAACCCAAAATGGAACTCAAATACACACTAAGGTTCAATGGAAGAGTGCCATTCTTCCTCTCACACATTTTGAAGCTCTTCTAAATAACCAGCGTATTCAAGACAATGTCAGTACTCTAGGACCCAATCATGCTGTTGCTACATTTAGCATCAGTTTTAAATAATTTATTACTTGATCAAAAACCTACATTATGGGTGAAATTGATTCAATTTTAGCCAAATTATTCTATTTATCGCACATTCTTTTTTATATAAGTCATTAAATAATTAAACACTAAGTGCTACAATTAAAAATCATAGTGATTCCTTTTGTTAAGTCTTCTTCTGGAACCATGGTGTGTACACACAACTTTTTAAGCTTCTGTGATCAGGGGCTCCAGCAGCTTCTGTGTCACTCTCCCTGAGGAGATTCCCTAAAAATCAGGCTTCATTCGAACTGGCCAAGCTCCTAGAGCCTGCTCTACCTACACCAGTGAAGCTGAGACACATGACTCTGAATACCTTCTACAATGAATATAAGTTTTCAAGTTCAAATACATGCTATCTACTGAAATGAGGAAATGTGTAAAAATAGAAGTGAACAAATTTATAAAACGTTGGCCATGAAAAGGAGGGTGATTTTTTGTTAACAAGTTTACAAGACTTTTTAAACCTGTTTATTCAGACATGTAAAATATTGGTATAAAAAAATCACAAATTTTTATCAGTTATATTAAATCTAATTTATCAGCTATCAATATAAAGATACTCTCATTTACTTTATGGCCTCCAAAAAATCTAGCGCATAGAAAATATGTAATTATATTTATTAGACGAAAACACAGAGAAAGAGAAGATGAGTCAGGCAGGCAGAGAGGATGACCTGGATGATAAGAAACTACATAAGTTTCCGGGATTAATATGCAAAGTTCCCTTTATTTATGCTATCCTCACTTGTGGAAGAAGGATGATAAAGTGAGCAGGAAAGAAAAGAGGAACAGAGTCCTTGGCTTAGTGCTAAAGTTCACCTAATGTAACACAAAATGTCTCCAAATGCTCTGTGACTCAGTTGCAGGGTTTCCTCATTCCTCCTACCTGACTTGAGCCAAATTGCCATTGTCTTTTTCATATGTTGCAAGATCATGCTGCTATGCATTTACATGAGATTTATGCTTGCATCAAAGCTAAATTTTATTTCCATTGGGTTGATGGCTGTCCATGTGACACTAGTCAGTCAAGGGGGAGGTTCTTCATCATGGGGGAGGGAGATGGGTTGAGAGTCTTCAATTCAGATATACAAGAAAGTTGCCACAACATGATGGAAACCAGGCTGATAACCAAGTGGTGCTTTGAGTTCTCATTTGTCACTCTCTTCAACATTTTTAGCTGGCAGGATTTCAGCATTTTAGGATTTCAGCACTCTCTCCCTAGTAGAGGCCATATTACAAAATATACTAAAATACATCATTGATTCTTATAGGGTTTGGCCAGCTGCTGAGCCAAGTAACTTCAGAACTGACAGAGGTAGGCCACACAGGCCTATGTAATCCTTCACACCTCTTAGACTCTGTGAACTGGCTGAAAACATCTGGGTGTCTTTGTGCTTTTTACACTAATGACAATGCCTGTCTGTGGGAAAATGTACCTATCATGACTCTGGATTATGTGACCACAAATGCTGCATTATAATTATGGTCAGTGTCTGGAATCTCTGAGGCTCACTGTTTTAAGGCTAACAGGGAAATGCTGAACTTTTTACATAGAGACTAAAACCTCATGGCTGAGACATAAGTGCATGTCAGTAATTGAGAGCATCTGCACTGAACCACGTGCCTAGGTTCATGTTTTGACGTTTTCATTTGCAAACTTCAGATCTTGGGTCTCTTATCTTGACACTTCATATTCTCCACTTGAGCAGCGGGAATAATAAGGCAAATGCCAGGTGTGGCTCTGGGAAGGGCTGAATTAATTAAAGTACATAGAGTGTTGAAAACCAAAAGTAAAATTTTAAACTGTTCAACTAACTGAGTTGACCCCTTTTCTTGGCCAAGGGCATTCTAAAGAAAACTTGAAACAGGAGTTCAGGCCATAATGGGAATGGGCAGACGGAGACATCTCATTATACTCTTCTTTCTCTGGTATTCAGATGCAACTCACCCACATTCACATTAAAACAGAGACCTTAAGGCTGACAACACAGATGATTTGCAGCCTTAAGATACTAACATGAAAGAGAGAAGATCCTGAAATAAATCAGTCTTTTGCCCCAAAATACATTTTCTTGACATACTTTGAAATGGCATCTTAAAGCTGTCTCTTGTGGGGAAAATCTATATTCTGTAGAGAATACCTTTCCTTTTCTGGGTCTTTTTCCTGATTCAGAAATGAATTAACTAAGTGTCTGGCATTGTTTTTCAAGTCAGACAATCTATTTTCTCTGAAACATGTTACTTGGAGACTTCCTCTACATAATAAGAACCTGGGTCTCACTAACCCCTTATCTGAACCCAGGCACTTTCTTCTATTGATTCCAGGCTTTTAGATAAACTCTTTCAACCAATTGACAATCAGAAAATCTTGAAATCCTCCTTATGTCCTGAAGACACCACCTTCTCCCACTTTCTATTGTACTGTCTTTCCAAACTGAAGAAATTTACATCTTGCATGTATTAATTGATGCCTTATGTCTCCCTAAAACATGTAAAAATCAAACTGTAGCCCCATAACCTTGGGCATATGTACTCAGGACCTCCTGGGGCTGTGTCACCAGCATGTTCTTAACCTTGGCAAATTAAACTTTTAAATTGATTGAGACAGGTTTTAGATAACATTTGGTTCGCAATGTGTAATCATGGTGGGTTTTATTTCCTTTAGGAGAGGACACTAGGGATTTATTGTGTCAAACAGAAATAACAACAATATTTGTTTATATGATTTATATCCCAAAAACATTTTCCATTTATGGATTCACATAAAGGGAAATAGCTGTCACATAAATGGCTGTCACTGTAGTTCTGTTTTTGAGAATTTTGAATCCTTGAATAAAAGCTAAGTTGAACAGACAGATGGATTCAATTCTAGGTAAAACAGTCTATTGTAATTATGTACTAATCTTTTGTTATAGTCGATGATGGAAGAATTGGAAATATTGAAATTATATCCTATAAAATAACCGGTGTTAATCACATGATAGTTTCTTCTTCAGTCCACCTTTCCTTTGTCATGCATGTGTAGTAATTGCCTATAGAGAATACCTATCTTTGTACTTGCCAGTCCATTGAGCATAGTTTATTTCAGGAAGGGAGACATGGGCTGGATACTGATGTGTTTTAACTCTGCAGTGCAAAGAGTTGCAATAAGAGTAGTGAACTAGTAACCCAATGCTCTTTTACTGTTTTAATTGTCATTGTGTCTAATGAATCTTGCAGGATTTGATCATTTCTAGGTCTTGTGGTAATAGAGTTTTCAACTATCTCAAAAATATCTCTATCATCTTATTTGTTTGGGGCCAACTACTGAGGAATGTTCCCAGCACTGAAAGGAGTTTAACAATATTTCTAAGTACTGCTTCCTAATACTCAGAACTTACATTTGACCCTGTTGTCAGAATGTATCTGGGGTAGCTCTGTATTTTTTACACCAATGGCTGTATTATATCTGTCTGGTAGAGGACTTTTGGCCCCGTTCCCCAGCCATGTGGAAAGGGCCTAATTCCCGATAAGGAAGGCCCTTCCTCCCCCACAGGGAGGGTCCCTTATCTCACTCTATCCTGGCCCAGCCCAAGACCAGCAACCTTCCCGCCCAGCCGCCCACTGAACCAATCATCATCCGCCCCATCAGCTCTCCCGTAACCTCCCGTCCCACAAGCTCCCGCCCGGCAGGCTTCCTGCCCAGCAACCAACCTAGCCAATCACTACCCGCCAGGTCAGCTCTCCTACCACCCCAGGCCCTCTGTCCCTATAAAGTTGACCGAACAAAGAAAGCATGCGCGATTCCTCCCTTCCCGCTTGAGTCGCCCGGAGATCCCAATAAAGTCGGTACCGGTCACCACGCATCCTGCCTCGAGTCTATTGAGCGCCTGCCTCCGTGGGTCGGGGTCCCACAGCCGGGGTCGCACAAGGTCCCACAGCTGGGGTCGCACAATATCCTGCAGTTACATTTACTGTTGTCTGCCCTAAGCTACATGACTGCTGCAACCACCTTGTAATCATAGACAGTGTTTGGGATCTCCATAGACTCATGTAAATCTAGGACTTGCATGTGTGAGGGAACCAACCTGTGGCTACCTGTGATGGCAGGGTTGAGAGCAATCCTTCTCAGGGTAATAATTGTAATTCAATAATTCATTATCAATGCAGCTTTATGGTTATATCCGTAGGTATACATCCTGCCTCCTTCCCTTAGGGGCTTTGAAGCATGGGCACATTCATTAGCCCTTTGGTTTCTCCATCCAAGGAGTGTGTGGATAGTAAGCAATCACTGTTTAGGTGAGGTCTGTAGTGAGGATTTTATGGGTTTATTGAAATAAACTGTGTATTGTAGATCTTCAGGATGGTGAATTCAAAATGAACTGACTTGCTTGATATCTCACAGCTTAATGTGTTCCAGAGTTGCATGCAAACCCAAGAGATAAGCTCCCAAGTCAGGGGTAATGCTATAATGCACAACTGCTTTGTCCAAAAATAGTCATTTCAACTTAACTCTAACCTTGTGGCAAAAAAATGAGATACGAGTGTCATAAATGCTTTTGGTGACATCCTGATTCTACAAGGTAGCTGCTTCTGAAAAAAGAAAATTAAGTGCCTGTTGTCTACAAAATGAGCCAGTGACCTGATGAAAGATCAGGTCAAATGGTATGAACACCAGTATACTTAGGGAGGAGAATTATCTACCATAATGAAAGGTTCTAAGCATATGAAATCATATCCTGTATGATTTCTTTCTCTTAAACATAAAGTAGCTCAAATTGAGCCTGTTGCCAAGTTGTGGAGATGACTACAGCTTAGCCTTGGAAAAGTGCTCTGGATGGTATCATGGGAGACCTGGTTTGTGCATTCCTTACTTCTGAGGAGGGTCAGGTTGGGTGAAAGCATATTATCAATCTCTGTACATAGGAAATTTTGAAAAATCCATAAAAATATGTTTAAAACTATGTTTTGGTAGGTAAACTGGCCTAGACACCGATATTAGCAGTATATATTTGGGAAAATGTGTGATATGAGTAGAAGCAACAAGCTCTCAAATACTGTGAAATAAACATGCATTTAGGCTGATGAAAAGAGGGAAGCAACGGGAATATCAATGTCAGGTCTCTTTCTTGTGCATTTTCCCTCACATTTCCACATTCCAGATTCACTTCAGATTCTGAAGTCTAGCACTTAACACTTAAAAGATCAATGATGGTGGAAAAACAGAAGCACAATAGACATTCCTATATTCTTCCAGTCAACACCTAAGAGGGAAGTTAGGTATGCAGAATCTAATCAGAAATACTACATTTTACTCTATGTAAAATTAATAAATACAATAGCATGAACAAAGAATTAAAACTATAAATTATGGAATAAGTAGAAAAAGTATTTCTTGAACAACCTTACTACACCATTTGGAGGGACATTAGTCAGTAGGTGAATATGAATCGACCTTCACAGTAACAATATACTTGAGAAGAGAGATATGAAGCTGAGAACTTCTTTAATACTTTGCATATAGAAAATCTGAGATAGTCTACAAGAATGCCATTCATGCTAACAAATTCATTAATATTGCAGGGTACAAGGTTAACACTCAAATGGCAGTTGCGTTAATATGCATTCAATATAAGCAATCCAATAGGAAGATGACAAATGTAGTCCCATGGATAATAACCTCTGAAATAATTAGATACTTAGATATAAATCTAACCAATGAGGTGAAATAGTTGTAACCTGGTAAGAAGAGAATGTAACTGAAAGGAAGTAGAGAAAGTACAAATAAATGAAATGGCATCCCATATTCACAGACAGAAAGACAAAACCTGGCTAATACACAATACTACAAAACAATTCACAGACTCAGGACAACCACTGTCAAACTGGTAACAGCCATCTGTACAGAAATGGAAAAGATAACCCCAAAATTTTTATGAATTCTTATATGTCTCAAATAACCAAGATAATGTTGAAAAAGAACAGCGTTGGAAGAGACCTTCATGAGATTGAAATCTATGGAAGCAAAATATCCAGAAATTCAGACAGCATGGTCCTAGCATGGGGGTACCCATAAGTATCAGAGATATGGAATAGAGAGCCCCAAATTAAATGCATGTATATACAGTCAAGTGATCTTCAACAAAGGTGCAGAGAATACACAATGAGTAAAGGAAGGTCTCTATCAAATTATGGTAAGACTGCCTATTCTCACTTAAAGACATTGAGCAGTATGCTCAAGGTTGTTCTTATTCCTCCATTTCCAAGACACTGGAGCCCAGAGTGAATTTTCATCCTGTCTTCCATGCCCAGAGAGAGCCCTTGATATCAGGAGTAAACAGCAAGGACAGACAAATGAATGTGCTGCCATGAAACCTAACAGTTCAGAACGTGAGAATCAGTTTCTCCCAAGCATCTGGGCATACTGTGGAAGGATTTTTGTCTCTAGGCAAGAAGAGGTGATCACAAACAGAGGGTACTCATATTCCTCACCATTATGACATTAAACTCTGACAAGAACAAACTTCACCCATGTTTTCTTTTTCTTCTCTTTCTACATGCTTCCTCAGCCTCCCAAGAAGCAGGCATAACTTGAGGACTCCTGGGAAGCCTGTTTTATTAGATCCCACCTGTAATCTTGTTGCCTACATGGAAAGGCATCTTCTTCACTGTTGAGCTTTTCCAGAATCCACTCTTTAGAACCACCAAAATCAGAAGTCAGAGAGAGGTGAACTCACTTCTACTCCAGCTGAAGCCACATTGGCTCAGACAACATACCCTGGCTGATCCTCTGGATTAACATGCATTCATACAGCCCCTCTGATCATAGTTATACGCTTGCAAAATTATTTGCTCTCACCAAACACCCAATACTCTTTAACCAAAGCTCAGGATCAGGTATCTATATATTGAAACCAGGAAGTTTGTTTCTCAGCAAGTGAGCTACCTCAGGGTGTCACCATAGCCAGGGAGTGATGAACTCTGCAATTAGACAAAAGAAGACACTATGAGGATCAGATTAATTCTTCTGCACCCCTCACACAGATCTGTTAGTCTCTTGATGACTTCAGAAAACTAGTTGTAAAACAATGATTGAGTCAAAGGCCAAGAATAAAATGTGCTAGTATAGAAGACACCTGTGGAAAAAACAAGACATTTTCCCACAGAATTTATCTATGAAGTTGATTTACATTGGCAAATGCACAATGCCTAAACCAAGGAGAAAAACTGCTGTTGAGGAAAATTCCTCTGCATTATAGTTGATAATGGATGTTGTCATTTAAAAACATTCTAATATATCATGTATCCAACGGGAAGACACTCCCACTGAATTCCACCCCCACAAAGAGAATTGGACATGTCATACATATGTTGTACACACATAAAAATCTGTGCCTTCTCAGATTTTTATATCAAAATTAACAGAAGGAAAGAAATCAGGAAAGAATTCATTTTTTGTTTTGTTTTGTTTTGTTTTGAATTTTAAGTTCCAGGATGCATGTGCAGGACTGTGCAGGTTTATTACATAGGTAAACATGTGCTATGGTGCTTTGCTGCATGTGTCAACCCATCACCTAGGCTTAAGTCCCACATCCATTAGCTATTTATCCTGATTCTCTCCCTCCCCATTCCCCACCCCTGACATGGCATTTTTTAGAGGACAAAGAAAAGGGTCCCTACCTCATCATCATCCTCAAAGTGGTACTCCTGCAATCCTTAGGAGGAGCTGGAGGGAGACAGAGTAAAAGTCAGTGCCCTGGTGGTTGGAAACTATGAGTAACTCAGGGAGATTTGCTGGGTGTGGCATATGGAGTGTGGGACTGAAGATTCTGAGACCATCTCAGAGAAACAAATATTTTGTTCAAATAGTGACCGTGAGGGAGTCTCACCAGATATCTTGCATCTTAGACAATGCCAAGACCTAATAATACTCTAGTATTCCCAATTCCTGAAGGATATTAACCAATCAAAAATCAAGGCTTTGATGTTTGCTGTGACACAGGAGGGAAAAACTGGTCTCTTGGGAAAAGTAATCATTAAATACCAGAGCAAGAAAGGATGGTTACAAATGCAGCCCACAAAGCCCATGGATACACATCCTCTCATCTCTATCATATTAAAATACAATAGAAACTAGCCTGATTCTACAACTTTCTTCTTTGGGGGGGGGTCTGACTTCATAGCCCCCTTCCTACGTTTCAAAGCAACAGGTATAACAGGTATAACCCTACTGCTTCCAGAAATACTCCTGGGGTGTCATTTTCTACCTGCAGAAATTGTCCTATTGCAGCTTCCCTCATGGATGGTGTCCACTGGCCTATCTTTAGAGACACAAATCTCAGCAAGAAGTTATTTCAGAGAGTGACTCACCCACCTTCCTCCTCCAGGTGAGGTCACATTGGATTACACAAGATCACCCTGAGCTTTCCTCAGTGTTCTCAGACTCTCTTTAGGCTTTGTGGAGTCAGAGGTCTTCAACAAGGCATTGCTCACACTTTCCAGCCTTCAAGTGAGAATGAGGAGCTGAAGGAATCATCTTTCAATTTTTTCCTTCCACTGACCCATTATAGGTCTCACCTCCAATCTCACCACCCTGAGATCCCAACTTTGATGTGCATGCCTTGAATGAGATGACTTCAACAATCAGACCCTGGGCGAGGCTCACAGCAGAAGTGCAAGACAGCATTCTCGGGATGGAAATGCTCTCTGCCTTATGGCTACTGGACCACTACATGGTGGCTGTTGTGATGAGGTTTTGAATTTTTCACTGTATATATTTAAATTTATTTAACTATAAAGAAGCATGTATATGATGGAGAAGCACACTAGATGGTACAGCTCCAGAGATCCAGAAATGAGGAAGACATGACTCCCCTTATCCTGGTGTTTTTTGCAGAATCGTTTGCTGCTCTGATTCTACCATATGTTTACGGTTACTTTCTGGACATCTCACAAAGGACCAGTCACTGTGTGGGACTGGGAATATGACAGTGAGGACAACATCCAGGTCCAGAGGGATTCCAGTAGGGATGCACTTGCACCCAGTGGAAGAGCGTGGCCCTGCTCACCCTGTCTAGATTAGATCAGAGCAGCAGGAGCAGAGGGGTGGGGCATCTCAATGTCCTCAGGAGCTCCCCCTCATCTCAGGGACCCTGACTCAGAAGCTGGTCATGCTCCAGGATGAGTGTGGGGTTCAACAGACTGGACAGGCTGAGAAGAAAACCTTTCCACACCTGCATTAGATCCCAGCCCCGGGGTGACCTAGAACTCATCCCAGGGCTGTGTCCATTGAAACATCAATGGAAACTAATGTGTCCTTCCCAGGACTGAGCTCTGCAGTAAGGACAAATGAGGAAGACAAAGTCACTGCCCTGCTAGTAAACACCTACAGGCAGGGTTCCTCTATTCATATGTGGGAAGACAGAGTTTGATACAGAATATTTTAAACTATCTCTAAAGTAAGTGGAAACTGAGGTGTTATGGATTCCACAGAAGAGAAGCAAGGATGACCTGGACCCTGGGATCAGTCCCCATCCCTTTGATGAGATCACTCTGCACTGGAACTAGTGTCCCTCCCCACCTGCCCTGCTACTTGGGAGTGCTGCAGCTGCCCAGGCCAAGATCTAGGGGGTTCTGTCCAGTTGAAACCCATTTCTGGGCCAAAGAACCCTTGGCCAGCAGTGTCTACTGAAGAATATTTACTCAGGAGATTTCCAGAAGAGGTGAAAAATAAAAACTTATCTGTCCCAGCCCCAGGAAGATCAGGTCTGAGACCTCTGTGTCTGGCTTGACCCTGAGGTCCATTCCTACTGACTTTTGTTCTATCTGCTCTGTGTCAGAAAAGTGGACACCTGATTCCTGTTCTGCCCTTCTCAGCAATTTCTTCTGGTGTCATTGCCATCATCACACAAAGAGATGGAGAAGATGTGGGACAGGAAGGAAGCTCCTTTCTCAAGGCATTTAGGGTGATAGTCACACCAAGCTTTTGACAGAGAGGAAGGACAAGTCCTACTCATTCCTGTTCAGAAGGGCTCTCATATCCTGCCTGGGCCCTGGTGATAATGCTGAACTGATGCTCCTAACATTGCAACCTTGAGATTCTCTTTTATCAATGTCCCAAATGTCCTCATTTTTTCCCTCTGATCCTCTAAATCCTGTTCCCCTTCAGGTCTAGAATGAGGCCCTCTCTTTCTCTCTCCCACTGAGCAGCTGTCCATGAATTCTAAGAACCTCAATGTTGGTAACACTGACATTTTCCTTGAATCATACAAAGCAGCACCCCGGCAGCACCACTGGGAAGCTGTTATCTAGAGATTAAAGATGTCTAGGACAATTTGGTCATGAGAAAATCACTTCTGGGGTGAAAAAGTGACAATTACCAATTAGTTTTATTCTTTCATTCCATTGGAAAAATACTGACACATACAGGGCAATTAAATTATACTGAAAAGTAATATATTTCCAAGAATGCATGCTCCAACAAAACCCTCAAACCATCATGTGGTCCACTTGATATTCATCATGACTTAAAACAACTACCTTGGCTCTCTGTGTGTGAAGGTTTTCAGAAGGACAAAAAAACCTATTTCAACAGTAGCAACAATAGGGAATGATGGAGACTCTCCTGTCCCACAGCCGAGTTCTTCATGGAGCCATCTGTTTCTCGCGCCACACCCCAGATTCTAACAACTATCAATAACCTGAAGCCAGGGATATTCTCCAGAAAAAAGCAAGCAAGAAAATCCCCATGACTCATCACTTAGATTTGTCATTAGGAAGACAGTAGTATTAGAACGTGCGCAATGTTAGAGAGGGGAACAACACAGATTGGGGCCTGCTTGGGGGGAAGTGGGAGGGAGAGCATCAGAATAAATAGCTAATGTATGTGGGGCTTAATACCTAGGTGATGGGTTGACAGGTGCCACAAGCCACCATGCCACACTTTTACCTATGTAGCAAACCTGCACATCCTGCACATGCATCCCAGAAATTAAAGTAAAAATTATATTAAAAAAGACTGCCATAGTAGGCAAATCTAGAGAAACAGAAAGTAGATTAGCAGCTGCCTAGGGCCAGAGGTGTGGGGGTTGGGGAAAAAAGTGAAGTGACTACTAATGACTATGGAGTTTCTCTGAGGGGGATGAAAAGAATATAAATTAGATTGTAACAATGGCTGCACAACCCTGTAAATATAGTAAAAACACTAAATCACCCACTTTAAATAAGTGAATTGTTTTGCATGTCAACTATGTGTCAATAAAGAAAAAGAACACTTATGGTGGTCATTTGGGGTTGTAGAGTTTTGCTGCAACAAGAGGAAAAAAAAAACAAAAACAAAAACATAAGCACCGGATTATGCTAGGTCCTGTTGGCACAGGTCTTTTCTTCACTTGGTGACATTAGAAAACCACATGTCAAACAGTGATCAAGTCACTGGCCCCCAAATAAAGCATAGAAGATGCTTGTGGAAAAGGCAGTGGAGTGTTTTGGAATATTTAGCAAGTGTCCATGTCACCTGCCAAATACAAAATAATTTTTCAAGAAGAAAACGTGCTACTGAGAAATATGCTCACTACCAGTTTGTAAGTGATGCCATTTTTTGACTGACATCGTCAATCAGGCCTCAGTTGGTCATAAACTCAAGTAACTGATCACTAGAGTCCATGACAACTGAGGCCCGAGTCACAATGGCAGTCAAAAATGATATTCACTTGATATTCTGGAAGCTCCAGGAAAAAAATACATTTCTCTTCAAGATGAAGAAAAGCATCTTACCTGGTCAGAGGGCATCTCTTCCTCAAGATCTTCAATTTTACAGTCCTGGAGGACTTCAACAGGACCTAAGTGATACAGAGTGACAGTCAATGCATTGATGCTGCTGAGGAATCTCACAAGGAGCTTTGGGGAATGTGGATGGGGGCTGGAGTGTATGGAGCTGGGTGGTTAATAAGCATGGACTGAGCTGCTGCTGGACCATTCTCCTTGGTGTTCAAGAAAGGCAAAGGAGAGGGGCAGAAAGACATGAAAGAGCCTTGGCTTCCTACCTAGGGCAAACTCATCAATGTGAAATAGTCTAAGAACCAGTGAATACAGAAGGCAATGTACTGTAGAAACAAGAAGTAGATTAGGGCTGCCTAGAACCAGGGGTGTAAGTTTAGAAAAAACAAAGGAGTGACTACTAATGGGGTTTTTTGAGGCGGAATGAAGAGGTTCTAAAATTAGATTGTAACAATGGTTGCACAACTCTGTAAACATAGTAAAAACACTGAATCACCTACTTTAAATGGGTGAATTGATTTGCATGTCAATTGGTTTGCATGTCTCAGTAACTGTTTAAAAGAAAAAGAATACGTACGATTGTGATACTGGGCTGCAGAGTTCTCCTGCAATAAGAGAAAAAAGAAACACTGTAAGGATTACATCGTGCTGGTTCCTGTTGGCAAAGGTCTTTTATTCACTTGGTGACATTAGAAAACCAGATATCAGGCCAGGCATGGTGGCTCATGCATGTAATCCCAAAACTTTGGGAGACCGAGGTGGGCAAATCATGAGGTCAAGAGACTGAGACCATCCTGAACAACATGGTGAAACCCTGTCTACTAAAAACTACAAAAATTAGCTGGGCATGGTGGTGGTATGCTCCTTTAGTCCCAGCTACTTGGGAGGCTGAGGCAGGAGAATTGCTTGAACCCAGCAGGTAGAGCTTGCAGTAAGCTGAGATCACACCACTGTACTGCAACCTGGTGCCTGGTGACAGAGAGATACTCTGTCTCAAAAACAAAACAAAACAAAACAAACAAACAAACAAAAATCACAAAAACACAGATGTCAAACAGTGATCAAGTCACTGGCCCCAAATGAAGCATAGAGGATGCTTGCAGAAAATGCCGTGGGTTTGGATTATTTAGCAAATGTCTATGTTGGCTGGGGAATACAAAATTATTTTTCAAGAAGTAAACATTGCTACTGAGAAATATGCTCATGACCAGTTTGTAGGTAATGCCCTCTTTTGACGGACATTGTCCATCAGGCCTCAGTTGGTCATAATCTCCAGTGACCAGTCGCTAGAGTCCATGACCACCTGAGGCCTTATTTATGATGGCAGTCAAAAATCATATTCACTTCATATCCTAGAATCCCCAGAACAAAAAATTTTCCAGACAAAGAAATGAACGTTACCATATCAGAGGCCTTCTCCTCCTCTTCACTGCCAAGTGTACACACCTGTGGGTGGTGAACAGAAGCTAGGAGAACACAGAGTGACAGTCAGTGCATTGGTACTGCTGAGCAATCCCACAAGGAGGCTTGGGGATGTGGATGGGGACTGAATTAGATGGAGCTGGGCGGTTGGCAAGCATGGACTGAGCTGCTGCTGGACCATTCTCCTGATGTTGAAGGAAGAAAAAGGAGAGGGGCAGAGAGAAATGAAAGAGCCTTGGCTTTCTAGCTAGGGCATCCTCATCAATAGGAAATCATCACCTTAAGAACCAGTTAATACAGAAAGGCACTGTACTATAGAAACAGGAATTAGATTACGGCTGCCCAGAACCAGGGGTGTAAGGTTGGGAAAAACAGAGCGGTGTCTACTAAAGAGGTTTCTTTGAGGAGGAATGAAGAGCTTTTAAATTAGATCGTAACATGGGTGTATAAATATAGTAAAATAGCCTATAAATATAGTAAAAACCCTGAATCACCCACTTTAAATGGGTGAATTGGTTTGCCTGTCAGCTATATTTCAATAACCCTGTGTAGAAAAAAGAATATGTACGGTGGTGATATTGACCTGTAGAGTTTTCCTGCAGTAAGAGGGGGAAAAAAAAGCATCATGAGGATCAGATCATACTCGGTCCTGACTGCACAGGTCTTTTATTCACTTGGTGGTAATAGAAAACCAGACGTCTAACAGTGATCAAGTCACTGATAAATAAAGTGACTTGATAAATAAAGCATAGAGGATGCCTGGAAAAAGGCAGTGGGTTTTTGTCTTTGTTTTTGGACAGATTCTTGCACTGTCCCCCAGGCTGGAGTGCAGTGGCACAATCTCTGCTCACTGCAATCTCAGCTTCCTGGTTTCAAGCAATTCTCCTGACTCAGCATTCCAAGTAGCTGCGACTACAGATGCCCGCCACCACGCCTGGCTAATGTTTGTATTTATAGTAGAGATGGGGTTTCATTGTATTGGCCCTGTCTGCCTTGGTTACAGGTGTGAGCCACTGAGGCAGTGGGTTTCATGGAATATTTAGCAAGTCCATGTTGGCTGCCAAATACAAAATTATTTTTCAAGAAGAAAACGTTGCTACTGAGAAATATGCTCACTACCAGTTTGTAAGTATGCCATCTTTTGACTGACATCATCAATTAGGTCTCGGTTGATCATAAATTCCAGTGTCTGGTAGCTAGAGTCCATGACAACTGAGGCCTGATTCACTATGGCAGTCAAAAATGACATTCACTTGATATTCTAGAAGTGCCAGAAAAAGATATTTCTCTTCAAGACAAAGAAATGCATCTTACTATGTCAGGTGATGTCTCCTCCTGAAGACTTTCAGTTGTACACTCCTCTGTATCTTGAACAGGAGCTAGGAGAACACAGAGAGACAGTCAGTGAACTGGTGATGCTGAGGAATACCACAAGGAGCCTTGGGCAATGTGGACCAAAGCTGCAATGTATGGAGTTGGGCAGTTGACAAGCAGGGACTGAGCTGCTGCTGGATCATTCTCCTTGGTGTTGAAGGAAGGAAAAGGAGAGGGAAAGAAAGAAATGAAAGAGCCTTGGCTTTCTAGCTAGGGCAACTTCATCAATGTGAAATAGTCTAAGAACGGTTAATACAGAAAGGCACTCTATGGTTCAGCGAGAGCTTCTCATCACATCTTCTGCCCATGTGAAGGTCCAGGCAAATCCTCACATTTTATGAAATGTTACAGGATTATTTAACTTCTATGGATTTACATATCCTGCTACTACATTTATCATCTATTCCTGTGTATTTTAAAATTGTAGTAAAACATACATATTTATTATTTTAATTATTAAGTGTACATTTTAGTGAGATTACATTCAGTGAGTTACATTCATGATGCTGTGTCAGTAATGAGAAAAATCTAAATTCATAATCTAGCTGCCACCTTGGGCAATGAAAGAAAAACAGCAGTGTAATGGAAAATAGAGGAAAAATAATTAATGACTGCAGAAATTAATGGAATAAAACACAGGAAATCATCAGAGAAATTCAACAAAACCAAAAGCCAGTTCTTTGAAAAGATCAGTAACATTGCTAAACCTCTACCTCATCTAACCACAAAGGAAAGAAGGAAGTCATAATATACTAATAATATCAGTTCAAGAGGGGTGAAATCAAAAAATAATAAAAAGGAATATTTTGAACACATCTGTGCTCACGTTTGGATATATTGTATGAAATGAACTAATTTTTTGGGTCTATTTTTGAAGGCTAAAAGCCTTCTCAGGATAAATGAATCATCTGAATAGGCCTATATTTATTTTAGAAGTTGAATCAATAATTAATACCTTTTCAATAAAACAAAACGACTACCTTCAAATGATTTCACCAGTAAAGTCTACAAACATTCTTAAAAAGAAACATGTAGACTTACCATACAAGCAAGTATTCATAATTTTAGTATTTCCTTAGTTACATTTTTTAAACTATGTTTCCAAACAAGACACAAGAAGGTTTATAATTGCTGCATTCATAATTGCTCAAACTGAAAGCAAGTTTCTAAACATTTGAGATGTCCTTTACTATCAAATGTGAACCAAGCCTGGGAAACCCATCCCTACAAATAAAGAAAAATTTTAAAAAAGTAGCCTGATATAAAGGCATGTGCATTACAACCATCTGCTTGGGAGGCTCAGGTAAAAGGATCACTTGAACATGGGGAGGTCAAGATTGCAATGAGCTGCGATTGCTTCAATACACTCCTGGCTGACAAAATGAGACCTTTTCACAAAAAAAAAACAAAAACAAACAAACAAACAAACAAACAAAAAGAACTGAACCCTAAGTTGTCAATGTAACTTTACTTGTGTAGTTGCATCAACTATCATTGCTTTAATGCATTTAAATTGGCACAAACAAAATAAATGAAGAACATGACATAGCATTTACTGAGTTTCTCTAATATGGGACAATGGATGAGTAAACTGAAATTATTTGTTTAAATAAACTTAATGATATAGTTTTCACCCTAACTTCATTTCAATGAGACAAATTTTCTTACACCTCCATATTCTTTCTGCCAAGCGCTTGGTGTGGCCAACCAAACCTGCAGGGTAGAGCAGGCTTCTTACAGATTCAGGAAAATGTATTATAATAAAGTCAGTGCTTGACATCTTGCTGACAGAGGACCACAGAGAATTTAGTAAAAACTTATTCACAGATTAAAGTTTTGATCCTAGTTTTCACCAACTGTTTTACAACTCTACCTGAATTACATCTGGATTCTAGGAAGATTTCTTTGTGCAGGCAGATACCTTTATTCAGATGAGACAATATAGAAAAGCAGAAGATCCAAGTTACCAAGAATAGGCTGGGTTCAAATCCTACTTAGAATCTGCACATACCTGGGAGAGGGATATGAACCCATCTGTGCCTCAGTTCCCTATTCTGAGATGTGGAAACGTTAGCAGATCTATGCTATAGACCTACAAAGGTCTATAACGCCAAAAAGATGAAATGAAGATAAAGACTTAGAAAGACTCATTGTTTGTAAATGCCCTAAAATGTTCAATCATTCAACGTCTGGAAAAATAATCCAGATACTTGGTAGTGGTTGACTACAGAGAGGGAGATTGCATGTCTCCTGTGCAGGGGGGGATGGAAAGTGGCTTCACAGTTTCCATGGGCATAGGATTTCCGGCTCATGACAGAGATCTGTGATTTCCTTGAATCCCTACATCAGCCCCAAGGGAGAGGCAGGGAATGGGCTACACAACTCGTATTTTCCAATTCAGTGAATTAAAACTCAGACATTTTGAGTGACTTGCCCAGAGTTACCACAGCAAAGAGTGATAGATCTGAGGTAAGAATGTAGTTGGTTCCTTGGAGATAGAGATCCCTGAACACCTGAGTCCTCTAGATGCCCTGGACCCCGAACTGAGAGCTCTTCTCACAAGCTTTGTCAAATCCTGCTGCCCCAATATTTCTTTGGGAAGATTGATGCTGTGGAGAGGTGGCAGATGGCTTACCGAATTTACTGACCTACTCTATTATCCCTATGTTTTCACTTTTATTACTTTTATGACCCATAAGGCAAACATTTAAAGTCTCTCAGTTATGATGCATGGTCTGAGATTTTACTTTAATACACTCTTTCCAGCCATCAGGTGATTCTCATCTGCTGGCCTAGAGCTGGCCTGCCATATAAGAGGACTCACGCCATAACACAGAGCTGCTGTGTGCCCCAGTCCTGTGCACACTCTTGCCTTGCTTCTGCTTTCCCAGCTCTGACAATCCTAATTCTGGCTTCCAAACCAATTCTGTACTTCCCTCTCGGGTCTCAGACTTGCTTGAACTGTTTGACATTTTAATCAATAATGTAGTGACCATGACTGAACTGTGACATTTCACATACCACAGTATATGTTTATCTTTTTATACATTTCTTAATAGCATTTAACTTTTTTTTCAGACTTTTAGAAACATTTCTGGGCTAGATGTGCTGGCCCATGGCTGTAATCCTGACATTTTTGGAGGCTAAGGCAGGAGGATTTCTTGTGGTCAGAAGTTTGAGACCAACCTGTGCAACATAGAGAGAGACCTCATCTCTACAAAAAAATATTCTAAAAATTATCAGATGTGGTGGTGAGCCCTTGTATCCCTAGCTACATGGAAGACTGTTGTGAGAAGATCATTTGAGCCTAGGAGATTAAGGCTGCACTGAACTATGATCATGCCACTGCACTCTAGCCTGGGTGACAAAGCAAGGCCCTGTATCTTCAAAATAAAAAGCATTGCTGTGTTACAAGTATTCCCATTTTACTTCTCATTATCTAATGTTGCTGTTTTAATCCTGATGCTTAATTGCTTTAGTAAGCTAAGAAAAAGTTATTTTTTTTTCAAAAAGGTGGTATTGGGACAACCCAAGATGGCCAACTACAAACAGCTCAGGATTGCAGTTCCCAGTGAAAGTGCAGAGGGTAAGTGGACGCCACATTTCCAGATGGATTTTTATTGTCCACAGACCAGGAGATTCCCAGGCAGAGGAGCCCCATGGGTCGCCAGCATGGCTGTTTTGGCCGGAGCGGCTGCTTTGCCAGCGCCCTGGTGCGATGGTCCTCTGTACAAAATACACTGGTCTGGGTGCCCTTTTAGCTGGCGATTGGAGACCCAAGAAGGCAGATCGCCCATTTATCTGATTTAAAAAGGAACTGAAACAGGGAGCCAGGCCAGGAGATTCCTGGACAAAAAAACTGCCATGAATCTCAGCACTGCTGTTTCAACTGGCGCAGTGAGTCACCACGTGGAAAATCACACAGATCTCGGCGCCTTTTCAACAGGTGACTGGAACACCTGGGAGAGAGTTGACCATTCAACTAAAAAAAAAAACAAAAACACTCTGAGTCAGAGAGTCAGGTGATGAGGCTCGGCTGGACCCACACCCCCCCCCCCACACACACACACACAAAACAGCAATTGAAAATGCTCTGGGTTGAGAGTTTCGCAGCAAGCACAGCTGAACCTGGGATGGTCCAGCTCTGTGGCGGAGGGGAGTCCGCCATTACCGAGACACTCCACCACTACAGAGGTAGTCTGCCATCACTGAGGCAGCCCACTATTGCCAAGGCAACCTGCCATTACAGAGAGAGTCCGCCATTACACAGGTGGGACACCATTGCTGAGGCAGTTCTAACTACACCAATATAAACAGGACTGCAAGGAAGATCACATGGCAGCTGGGTGGAGCACACAGCAGCTCAGCAAAGCCTCTGCAGGCAGACAGTGACTAGGTTGCCTTCTTGCTGGGCAGGGCAGCCTTGAAAATAAAAGGCAGCAGCACAACAGAAACTCATAAATAAAGCCCTAACTCCCTGGGACAGAGCACCTGGGCAAAAAAAAAGAGGAGTTTATGAGTTCTGCTGCAGCAGACCTAAATGTACCTGCCCAGCAACTCTGAATGAACAATGGAGCTCAAAGCTCAGCACTTGAGCTCCAATAAAGGACAGACAGACTCCTCAAGCAGATCCCTGGCCCCCATATTTCCAAAGAGTCACCTCATAAAGTAGAGAACAGACTGACATTTGGCAGGTATCCTTCTGGGACACAGATAACAGAAGAGGAAACTGGTAGCAACCCTTACTCTTCTGCAGCTGCTGCAGGTGATCCCCAGGCAAGCAGGACCTGGAGTGGACCTCAGCAGTCCTACAGCAGAGGGACCAGACTGTTAGAAGGAAAACTAAGAAACAGAAATAACTTCATTATCCACAAACTGGAAGTTCACCCAGAGGCCCAATCTGAAAGTGAGCAACTACAAAGACAACAGGTGGATAAATCCACAAAGATGGGAAGAAACCAGGGCAAAAAGGATAAAAACACCTGAAAACAGAACACCTCTACTCCTGCAAGGGATCACCACTCCTCACCAGCAAACGAACAAGGCTGGATGAAGAATGAGTGTGATGAAATGACAGAATCAGACTTCAGAAGGTGGGTAATAAGAAACTTCTGTGAGATAAAAGGACACGTTCTAACCCAAAGCAAAGAAACTAAGAACCAGGAAAAAAGATTTGATGAAATGCTAAAGAGAATGGACAACATAGAGAGGAATATAAGTGAATTGATGGAGCTGAGAAACACAACACAAGAACCTCGTGAAGCATGTGCATGTTTCAACAGCTGAATTGACCAAGCAGAAGAAAGGATATCAGAGGTCGAAGATCAACTCAATGAAATAAAACGGGAAGGCAAGACTGGAGAAAAAAGGGTAAAAAGGAATGAACAAAGTCTCCAAGAAATGTGGGACTATGTGAAAAGACCTAATCTACATTTGATAGGAATACCTGAATGTGATGAAGAGAATGAACCCAAGCTAGAAAACACTCTTCAGAATATTATCCAGGAAACCTTCCCCAACCTAACAAGGCAGGCAAATATTCAAGTCCAGGAAATACAGAGAACATCAAAAAGATATTCCTCAAGAAGATTATGTGCACATAATCGTCAGATTCACCAGGGTTGAAATGGAAAAAAAAAAAAAATGCTAAGGGCAGCCAGAGAGAAAGGTCGGGTTACCCACAAAGGGAAGCCCATCAAACTCACAGCAGATCTCTCAGCAGAAACCCTATAGGCCAGAAGAGAGTGGGAGCCAATATTCAACATCCTTAAAGAAAAGACTTTCAACCCAGAATCACACATCCGACCAAACTAAGCTTCATAAGTGAAGGAAAAATAAAATGTTTTGTAACAAGCAAGTACTCAGAGATTTCATCACCACCAAGCCTGCTTTACAAGAGCTCCTGAAAGAGACTTTGCACAAAGAAAGGAACAACCAGTACCAGCCACTCCAAAAACATACCAAATGGTAAAGAGCATCAACACGATGAAGAATCTGCATAAACTAACAGGAAAAACAGCCAGATAGCATCAAAATGGCAATATCAAATTCACACATAACAATATTAACTCTAAATGTAAATTGACTAAATGCCCCAATCAAAAGACACAGAGTAGGAAATTGGATAAAAGGCCAAAACCCATTAGTAAGCTGTATCCAGGAAACCCATCTCACATGCAAGGAGACCCAAAGGCTCAAAAAAAAAAGGGATGGAGGAATTTTACCAAGCAAATGGAGAGCAAAAAAAGCAGGAATTGCAATTCTCATCTCTGACAAAATAGACATTAAACCAACAAAGATCAAAATAGACAAAGAAGGATATTACATAATGGTAAAGGATCAATGCAACAAGAAGAGCTAATGATCCTAAAAATATACGCACCAAATTTAGGAACACCCAGATACGTAAGGCAAGTTCTTAATGACTTACAAAGAGACTTAGACTCCCACACAATAATAGTGGGAGACTTTAACACCCCACTGTCAATATTAGACAGATCAACCAGACAGAAAATTAACAAGGATATCCAGGACTTGAACTAAGACCTGGACCAAGCAAACCTAATAGACATTTACAGAACTCTCCACCCCAAATCCACAGAATATACATTCTTCTAAGCACCATATCACACCTACTCTAAAATTGACCACATAATTGGAAGCAAATCACTCCTCAGAAAACGCAAAAGAATGGAAATCATAACAAACAGTCTCTCAGAACACAGTGCAATTAAGTTAGAACTCGGAATGCAGAAACTAACTCAAAACTCCACATCTTCATGGAAACTGAACAACTGGCTCTTGAATGTTGACTGGATAAGCAATGAAATGAAGGCAGAAGTAAAGATGTTCTTCGAAAGCAATGAGAACAAAGACACAACATACTGGAATCTCTGGGACACATTTAAAGTAGTATCTAGAGGAAAATATATAGCAAAAAGTGCCCACATGAGAAGCAAGGAGAGATAGAATATTGATACCCTAGCATCAAATTTGAAAGACCTAGAGGAGCAAGATAAAAAAAAAAAACTCAAAACCTAGCAGAAGACAAGAAATAACTAAGATCAGAGCAGAACTGAAGGAGATAGAGAAACAAAAAAAACCCTTCTAAAATTCAATAAATCCAGAAGTTGGTTTTTTGAAAAGATCAACAAAATAGACCACTAGCCAGATTAACAAAAAAGAAAAGAGAGAATAATCAAATAGATGCAATAAAAAAAGATAAAAGGGATATCACCACAGATTCCACAGATATTCAAACTATCATCAGAGATTATTACAAACAACTCTATGCATATAAACTAGTAAACCTGGAAGAAATGCATACATTCCTGGACACTTCCTCCTCCCACCTGAACCAGGAAGAAGTCAAAATCCTGAATAGGCCAATAACCATGTCTGAAGTTGAAGCAGCAATTAAGAGCCTACCACCCAAGAAAAGCCCAGGTTCAGATGAGTTCACACCCGAATTCTACCAGACATACAAAAAGAAGCTGGTACCATTCCGTCTGAAACTATTCCAAATAATACAAAAAGAGGGAATCCTTCCAAAATCATTTTATGAGGCCAGTATCATCCTGATACCAAAACCCGGCAGAGACTCAACAAGAAAAGAAAACTTCAGGCCAATATCTATGATGAACATAGATGCAAAAATCTTCAATAAAATACTGACAAGCCGATTGCAACAGCACATCAAAAAGCTTATCCACCATGATCAAGTAGGCTTCATCCCAGGGATGCAAGGCTGGTTCAACATACACAAGTCTATAAACGTAATTCACCACATAAACAGAACCAAAGACAAAAACCACATGATTATCTCAACTGATGCAGAGAAGGCCTTTGACAAAATTCAACAGCCTTTATGATAAAAAATAAACTAGGTATCAACAGAACCTATCTCAAAATAATAAAAGCTAGTTATGACAAACCAACAGCCAATATCATACTGAATGGGCAAAAACTGGAATCATTTCCTTTGAAATCTGGCACTAGAAAAGGATGCCCTCTCTCACCACTCCTATTCAATATAGTACTGGAAGTTCTAGCCAGTGCAATCAGGCAAGAAAAGAAATAAAAGGTATTCAGATAGGAAAGAAGGAAGTCAAATTGTCTCTATTTGCAGACGACATGATTGTATACCTAAAAGACCCCATTGTTTCAGCCCAAAACTGATAAGCAACTTCAGCAAAGTCTCAGGATACAAAATCAATGTGCAAAAATTACAAGCATTCTTATACATCAACAGACTTAAAGAGAGCCAAATCAAAAATGAACTGCCATTTGTAATTGCTGTAAAGAGAATAAAATAACTCGGAATACAAATAACAATGAACGTAAAGGACCTCTTCAAGGAGAACTACAAACCACTGCTCAACGAAATAGGAGAGGACTCAAACAGATGTAGAAACATTCCATGCTAATGGTTAGGAAGAATCAATATCATGAAAATGGCCATACTGCTCAAAGTAATGTACAGATTCAACACTATCCCCATCAAGCTACCAATGACCTTCTTCACAGAACTGGAAGAAACCACCTTAACCTTCATATGGAATGAAAAGAGAGCCCGTATAGCCAAGTCAACTCTAAGCAAAAAGAACAAAGCGGGAGGCATCACACTACCAGACTTCAAACTATACTACAAGGCTACAGTAATCAAAACAGCATGGTACTGGTACAAAAACAGAGATATAGACCAACGGAACAGAAGACAGGCCTCAGAGGCAACACAAAATATCTACAACCATCCGATCTTTGACAATCATGACAAAAACAAGCAATGGGTAAAGGATTCCCTGTTAATCAATGGTGTTGGAAAAACTGGCTAGCCATGTGCAGAAAGCAGGAACTGGGTTCCTTCCTGACATCTTACACTAAAATTAACTCCAAATGGATGAAAGACTTAAACATAAGGCCTAACACCATAAAAGCCCAGGAGATAATCTAGGCAAAACTATTCAGGACATAGTCGTAGGCAAGGATTTCATGACCAAAACACCAAAAGCATTGGCAACAAAAGCCAAAATAGACAAATGGGACCTCATCAAACGTCACAGCTTCTGCATGGCAAAAGAAACAGTCATTAGAGTGAATCGGCAAGCAACAGGATGGGAAAAAATTTTTGCAGTCTACCCATCTCACAAATGGCTGATATCCAGAATCTATAAAGAACTAAAACAGATTTACAAGAGAAATACAAGCCCATTCAAAAGTGGGTGAAGGATATGAACAGACCTTTTACAAAAGAGGACATACATGAGGCCATCAAAGATGTGAAAAAATGCTCATCATCACTGGTTATTAGAGAAATGCAGATCAAAACTACATTGAGATACCATCTCATGCCAGTTAGAATGGCAATTATTAAAAAATCCAGAGACAACAGATGCTGGAGAGGATGTGGAGAAGTCGGAACACTTTTACACTGTTGGTGGGAACGTAAATTAGTTCAACCATTGTGGAAGACAGTGTGGCGATTCCTTAAGGACCTAGAAATAGAAATTCCATTTGATCCAGCAATCTCATTACTGGGTGTATATCCAAAGGATTATAAATCGTTCTGCTCTAAGGACACATGCACACGAATGTTCACTGCAGCACTGTTTACAATAGCAAAGACCTGGAACCAACCCAAATGCCCATCGATGATAGACTGGACAGGGAAAATGTGGCACATATACACCATGGAATATTATACAGCCATCAAAAACAATGAGTTCGTGTCCTTTGTGGGGACATGGATGAACCTGGAAACCATCATTCTCAGCAACCTGACAGAAGAGCAGAAAATCAAACACCACATGTTCTTACTCAAAGGCGGGTGTTGAACAATGAGAACACATGGACACAGGGAGGGGAACACTACACACTGGGGTCAGTTGGGGGGAAATGGTGGAGGCATATTGGGGGTTGTGGAGTTGGGGAGAGATAGCATGGGGAGGAACGCCAGATATTGGTGAAGGGGAGAAAGACAGCAAATCACACTGCCATGTGTGTACCTATGCAACTATCTTGCATGTTCTTCAAATGTACCCCCAAACCTAAAATGCAATAAAAAAGGAAAAAGGAATACCAAAAAAATAATTAAAAAATTAAAAAGAAGCAGCTTTATAACACCTTTTTATTACTTCATAACATATAATTCAACAGACATTTGGTAAGCAGGTATGGTGTAGGGCTCATGTTCCCTTCTACAACCTTGTTTCTTTTCACAATAGTCTCTTTTTGTGTGTGGGAAACTGAGTCTTTCTCTGTCACCCAGGCTGGAGCATAGTGGCACTATCTTGGTTCACTGCAACCTCCACCTCCCAGGTTCAAGTGATTCTCCTGCCTCAGCCCCTCCCCACTGCCCGAATAGCTAAGACTACAGGTGCACACCATCACACAAGGCTTATTTTTTGTATTTTAGTAGAGACAGGGTTTCACTCTGTTGCCCAGGTTGGCGTAAAACTCCTGAGCTCCAGTAATTCGTCTGCCTTGGCCTCCCAAAATGCCAGGATTACAGGCATGAGCCACTATGCCTGGCCTACAATACTTTTTAATGGTTGCATAGTATTTCATTATCATATGAATCAGAAATACAGTTTTTAAGTGACATTTATTTTTCCGTTTTCATATACCAAATAATGCTATGATGTATTCCTTTGTGACCTTGTAGTTGAATTTTCCCCATTGATGAGTATTTTGTTAAAACCATGCATTCCCATTCACTCCTTACTCTTTGGAAGGGATTATAAGTCTTGTTGAGCCAATCACCACCCCACTGGAAATGTGGTATCAGTTTACCCTGACCCTGGCTGTGCATGAGAGTACCTGTTTCTATTTATGAAAATTTGATGTAAAATTAGATCAATGGGTATGAAAGAAAACTGAGGCATAATTAAGCTCTATGGTTCGCTGACCTGAAGGACTGGCAGCCACTCGCAGATTTGAGAGAGGAGAGAGCAGTTGGGGACATTGTTGTTCAGTTAGTTGTGTGGTCCAAGAAAAGATGAGAACAGCATCTCTCAGGTGGAGCCCTTGCTAGTCAGTTAAGCATTGAGCAAAATGCTCTCTAATTGGATAATTCAATCTCAGCAACACTTTGGAGGTAGGGACTTTTTTAGCCCCATTTTACAGAAGCAGAAATGGAGGGTTAGAGAAACTGTAATTTGCACAGAATCACAAGGCTACTCTATGGCAGCGTTGGGAGCTGAACCCAGGTACCCTGATGTTCAGCTTCCTGCTTTTGTCCTAGGATATTAGAAATGGAGGTGGAAATCTGGATGCAAGTGCCAGCACCAAGCCCAAGTCAAGGGCAAACGTGGGGGAAGGCCACCATGGAACCCTTTAGTTGGAAAAGTTACCAGGTAGTTGGAAAAGAAAATCTGGGGTTTTGTTGAACACAGGAAGGTGAGGAGGTGGAGCCAATGTAGGGAGAGGGTGCAAATTCAAATGGTAGATATGCAGCCGTGGAGACAAGAGTCCTGAGACCACCACTTTCCTGCCTAAAGGTTTACATGCATTATCCCACTTAATCGTCAAACCATTCAAACCATTCCATGTTGTAGGAAGTATCATTACCTCTATTTTGCAGCTGATGAAACGGAGGCCCAGAAAGGTTAAACAGGGTTGGACCATGAGTAGCACAGTGAGAATCAGACCCCAAGCAGCCAGCTTCCAAAACTCTGCCAAAGCCAACCACAAACTAGGACTCAGTGGAGAGTTTGCAACGTGGGATATATTTGTTGGAAGTGATTGCTTCCTCCTTTTGAACTTTGCAGCAAATATTGCCTGTAGAATTCATCTGGCATTAATCATGTACTCCCTATGACAAGGCTCTTATTGTCTTGAAATGTTATTTAAATCGCACATTGTTATTTAACTTCTCCCTCTGAGAGGCAGACTGTGCCTGGGTATCCCCCACCTTACCCAATGCATGTGCACCATAGTGCAAGAAATGTTTGCTTTCATTTCACTTGAGAGGCTTCCAGGTGGAAGTGGTAATCTCATCCTTTAGACTTTAGACAGGTGATATTCCTGGAGGGGAAGAAGTCGGAGAGGAAGGGGGACGATGCCCACAGTTGTGATTCAGAAGAAAATGGGAGAATTGATGGGAGACAGAGAGAGTAATAGAAAGCATCCTTCTTCTACAGACTGATAGGAGTACTGAGTGCATGCATCATCTGCCATCATAAACCCCCTCCTTGTCTCCTTTCTTAGGGGAGGTGTCCCATATCATTTCCAGGCTGCACTACCAGGGGTGACTGGGATCCTTGCTTTTCTGCTTCCCAGATTTGCCTGACTTCAAGCAAGAAGCCAAGGGTTTTAGACAGTGGGAGGCAATGTAGAGGTTCCAATAGAATTATAATCCTTGTATTCCCAGTTTGGCTTTATTTTGGGAACACTTCCAAACATTCCTACATTTCCTGTTTGAGCTGTGGGAAAAATGGTACTCAGCAGTGTTCAGTGGTGGTTAAGGAAGGAGGCTTGGGTTTCAGAAAGAGTTGCCTCTGTCACTTACTGGCTGTGGTCTTGGGTAAAGGACTTCCCTTTGCCAGCCCCGGTTCCTTTATCTGTAAGATAATAGCATTTACTCTTGCCACAGTTGTAAGGCTTAATAAGATGGTGGACGAAAAATTGAGGAAAAATTACTTTGAGGGAGTGGGTCAGATGAGCATGGCTGGGCTGGGTAACCCATTCCCTGCCAAGTCACCTGTCTGCTCAGACAACTAAAAGCTGAAATATGCTTGATGACTAGTCACTGGCCAACATCATATTAATTTGAAATTTCATTTCTGCTCCTTTTAAGTTGTGGGAGATTGTGTTCCTTGGTGGGGTTTTTTGAAAGTGCTCCAAGTATTTTATTGATTGGATGATGTAGCGTGGAATTCTCGGCTATCCCCTAAAGTGTATTTTTTCTATTTGAGGCATAAAATTGTGACATAGTATTGTTCAAAAAGATGAATTCAAATGCCTTCATTTTATAGAAAGGGAAACTCAATTTCCGAGAAAGTCACTGACTTGCAAAACATCTCAAACAGTTGTTGGCAAAGCTGGGATGGCATTGATCTTCCTGGGAATTTGTGATGTGTACTCACCGCATGGGTTTTGTTGCCCTTCTGCTGAAACTACCTGGAAATTCTTTATTTTGGTTCTTTCTTGATAGGAAAGAATCTGAAAGTCAGGAAGAGTAGCTGCCTCCAAATGCCCTTGGCACCTTCTCCTGACCCCCAATGCAGTGTGTCTGCAAAGTGTGTTATAACCTTAAAAACAAGTCTACTGAGTATGTTTGTACTTTGATGCCTGTATGTTCCATACATGATCTGGCCTGAATGATGGATGAGGCTCCATACAGGCATACTGTGTCTTCTCCCATTCTCCCCTCCCTACAGTGCCATATCTGATGAAACGATAACATCCAGTCACTGAGGAGGTTTATCATAGTACAGTGCTACAGCCTTAATTTTTTTTTTTTAAGACAGAGTCTCATTCTTTCTCTCTCAGGTTGGAGTGTAGTGGTGCTATTTTGGCTCACTGCAACCTCTGCCTCCTGGGTTCAGGTGATTCTCCTGTCTCAGCCTCCCAAGTAGCTGAGATTACAAGCATGCACCATGACCAGCTAATTTTTGTATTTTTAGTAGAGATGGGGCTTCACCATATTGAAATTCCGTTTGTTTTTAACTTGGACATAGGCTTAGAAGATGATTTGGGGGCTGGGAGTATTATTTATTTTAGCAAATAATTTGGGCTGTATTTTTATTCCTTTAAGTAATTTGCAACTAAGTGCAAAGGCCTATAGTAAGACGGCTTTTGCTTCTAGCTGGAACATGGGGACCCAGAGGATTCTCTAGAAGAGAGATTTGACCCAACTGCCATGGGACTTCACACTCACCTCTGCAGAGGGGTTCTTCTGATGCCTGTATATAAACAGCACTTTGAAATCCTACTTCAAGGACCACTGGTTTTCTCTCAAGAGATATGTTCCTTTTTTTCCTTCTCTTAACTCATCTGTTATTTTCCTCCTCTTCCAATAATGGAAG
>NW_016107703.1:1964252-1970538 GCF_001604975.1 Cebus imitator
GTGAAAGACACAGGGTTCAGAAACAGGAAGGTGTATGCTGTGCTTTGGGAGGAGCAATGGATTCAAGGTGTGGTCCAGGAGCAAGTTCAGGAGAAATGACCCAGCTCCATGGGAGGTTATTAGTCAGGAGAGAATTTGAGAATTCAAGTTTTAGAAGTAGAACAGTTCTAAGGGATGGCGAGACCCATGTGTCAACCATGTCCTCAGATGTAGAGGAAGTGGTGATGATTAACTAGCATTTATTAAGCCTTTACTGTGTAAGAGCAAATACCAACCCAGCTTTCAGATGTGGAGGAACTTGTTCAAGGTCACAGCTAATAGGGGGCAGAGCTACGGTTGAACCCAGGCAGTCTGTTTCGCAACCCATACTCATAGCTCCTGTGCTGTGCCACTTGAGTGGACTAGAAGCTTTCAGGATTAAGGAAGTTAAGATAAAACAGGCATATATTCACTTACTTAACAATTTTTTTTTTTTTTGAGATGGAGTGTTGCTTTGTCACTCAGGCTGGAGTGCAGTGGTGCTGTCTTGGCTTACTGCAACCTTTGCCTCCTGGGTTCAAGCAATTCTCTGCCTCAGACTTCTGAGTAGCTGGGATTACAGGTGCTCACCACCATGCCTGGCTAATATTTTTTTGTATTTTTAGTAGAGACAAGGTTTCACCATCTTGACCAGGCTGGTCTTCAACTCCTGGCCTCATGGTCCACCCACCGCAGCTTCCCAAAATGCAGGGACTATAGGCATGAGCCACCAATTTTGTTTTTTTTTTTGAATGCTTTATCCTTATCAGCCCTGATGTAACCCTAGGCCAGGCTGTTGGAAGCACCATTCTTTTGGGCTACTGAGGTTGACAGAGGTGACCACACTGCAGGGATCTAGACAGAAATTGTGACCCATATACAGGTTGAGTATTCCTTATCTGAAATGCTTGGGACCTGGAAGTGTTTCAAATTTCTGATTTTTTTTTTTTTTTCGGATTTTGGAGTATTTGCGTTTTGTAGACTTAATGATTGAGCCTCTCAAATCTGAAATGTTCCAATGAGCATTTTCTCTGTTTTAAAAAAATTTATTGTTTATTTTTTCAAATTTTTTATTTTTCATTTTTATGGGTACATAGTATGTGTATATGTTTATGGGTAATGAGGTATTTCTATACAAGGCAGGTGGTGTATAATAATCATGTCAAGAGTATCCATCCCCTTAGGCATTTATCCTTTGTGTTACAAACCAGTCAGTTATACTCTTTTAGTTATTTTTAAATGTTCAATTAAATTATTTTGACTATAGTCACCCTATCGTACTATCAACTGCCAGGCCTTAATCTTTCTTTCTATTCTTTTGTACCCATGCAGTGAACATTTTCCTCAAAAGGGCATGTTAGTGCTCAAAATGTTTTCACCTTTTGGGTTTGATGCGATGGTTCACGCCTGTAATCTCAGCATTTTGGGAAGCCAAGATGGGCGCATCACAAGGTCTGGAGTTCAAGACCATCCTGGTCAACATGGTGAAACCCTGTCTCTACTAAAAATTCAAAAATTAGCTGGGTGTGGTGGCGAGAGCCTGTAATCACAGCTACTTAGGAGGCTAAGGCAGGAGAATCTCTTGAACTAGGGAGTCAGAGATTGCAGTGAGCCAAGATGGTGCCACTGCACTCCAGCCTAGCAACAGAGCAAGAGTCTGTCTCAGAAAAATATAAAAAATGTTTTCACCTTTTGGTGCATTTTAGAGTTCAGATTTTTTTTCATTAGTGATGTTCAGTCTGTACTAAAATACCTGAGAAAAGTGTAAAAGAGCATCCTTGACCTACCTTCCTTCCTCCCTGCCTCCCTCCCTCTTCCTTCCTTCCTTTTGAGACAGAGTCTTGCTCTGTTGCTCAGGCTGCAGAGACTTGATCTTGGCTCACTGCAACCTCAGCCTCCCAAGTAGATGGGATTACAGGCACTCGCCATCACACTCAGCTGATTTTTGTATTTTTATTAGAGATGGGGTTTCACCATGTTGCCCAGGCTGGTCTTGAACTCCCGACCTCAGATAATCCACCCATCTCGGCCTCCCAAAGTGCTGGGATTATAGGCATGAGCCACCATGCCTTGCCGTCCTTGATATTTAGCAGTAACTGCCAATTGGCAGGGCAGGGAGCAGTGGTTCCCTTGCATGTGACTTAATAGAAAGGTTTCCATGGATTTCCATTATTCTTGGAATAATGGTGGAGGAAGGCGATGGTATTTTCCTTGAGGGTAGGTAATAGACGAGGTGGGCTGTTAGCAAAGGAACAACTTGGTCATAACAGGAATTGAAGAGAGGCCAACTCTTTCTTTTTTATTTTCCTGAAGTTGTGAGATGTGGAACAAGTAGCTTCTGGAAAAGGAGGGGACATCTTTAAGAATAAAAGGCAAGTCTCTCCTTTCATCCAGATGATAGTAGTGGAAGGTGGTGGAGAGAGGTGAGCACTGAGGCTCAGGGGAAGGAGGAGTGGAGTTTCTTCAACACAGAAAGGAGATTCTGGCCAGAAGTGGTAGCTCACGCCTATAATCCCAGCACCTTGGGAGGCCCAAGGCGGGAAGATTACCTGAGATCAGGAGTTCGAGACCAGCCTGACCAAAATGGAGAAAACCCCATCGCTACTAAAAATACAAAATTATCAGGGCATCCTTGCAGGCACTGTAATCCTAGCGACTCGGAAGGCTAAGGCAGAGAATCGCCTCAGTCCAGGACATAGAGGTTGCAGTGAGCCAAGATCATGCCATTGCACTCCAGTGTGGGCACCAAGAGCAGAACTCTGTATCAAAACAAAACAAAACAAACAAAAACAAAAACAAAAAACAGAAGAGAGATTCCAAAGAGGGCAGGATAATGGTCTACCTCATCCCCGAAGAGGAGAAGTGATCAGTAAGGGCAGTTGTTCTCTACAGCAGGGTTTGGACATAGATGGAGGAATGGGGCAGACAGATGCCACTGGAAAAATCTCACTAGCCTGTGAGTTTCAAGTGGAGTATTTAGAAGATTGTTAGTGAAAAAGAGAGCAATAAACAAACAAACCAAAAAAGGTTTCAGATTGAGCCTCAGAGCTAGAAAAGTAATTACATAGAATGGTCCCCATGTGTTCCAATTAATCTAGCAGGTTTACTTAAAAAATAAGCCCTCTGGTGAATTGAAATAAATCTTACTAGTGGAATATTAATTAAAGAAATAGTGATTGATTAGTTTTACGGAACTTCATTGAGACAAAGTTAGATAAATGGGCTTGCCCAAACCATGGAGGTTGCTGTAGTGACCGATTGGTTAAATCTGGTGACCATTTTTTACCGGAACTTTATTAGAACTTAGCTCTAAAGACAGATGCTTATTTAGGGTCCATTTGAGCTATTATTATTATTTTAAACACAGAAGTGTTATTTGTTCTTCTTTTCCTAGCCTATGAATCGAGGTGGATTGGCATTTTATTTATGAGCTGACAACACATACCTTTTTTGCAGCTGATATGCTTTTTGAACTGGGTTCAGCATTGTCAGAAAGTTATTCACAGAGAGTTGGTGGTGGAGCCCGCTCCACCCACTTCTGTTCCCTTTCTATTTTGGTGCCATTTGCAACAAAGGAAACTAAGCTTGTAAATTAGAAAAGGATTGAAGCTCTCACACATGCACTTCTTATCAGGTTGTGTAACAGATTAGACAGAGTGGGCTAACTCTTCCTGCGGCACGTGAGACCCGAGGAAACATCCATACAAACTCCATCAGGTGGCCCTGCCCAGGGGGCTCCCAGGTCTTCTGGCCAATCTGATTTAGCTGTGCTTAAAAACAAACAGCTATGAAGATGCATATAGCTGTATGTCTGTAGGTTCTTATGTACACATATACACTTGTGTGTGTTTATATGTGCGTGTATAAAATTGCATTCTCAAACCAAGGGAGATCTAGTGGGCAATACATTTAATTTGACTTTTGTTATCAGGGTCCCTGACGCAAATAGATGACTTTTAATTCTCCTAGTCCTTAAGTGGACCAGGGGAGGGAGAGGAAGGCTAAAAGAACCCAGAGAGAGTAGTTGTGTGGAGAGAGCTGCCTGGCAGGTCAAAGAGGAGTCAGAACCAGAGAAATGAATACCCCATCTTCTCTGGCCTCCTGGGAAGAGAGCTCCCATTGGGTGGACAGAGAGCAGCCTTCTGGGACACAGAGCAGGGTGGGGTAGAGTGGGCAGAGCATCTGGAGAAGCAGATGGAAGCTATCCAATGCATTTTGTTCTGGAAACAGCTATGCAAGGTAACTCCCATAACTCACTGAGGTAACCCTTGGGAGAGGTCAGGGTGGAAAATGAATTGCTTTCTAGATCTTCAGGATGGCTACAGAGATTCTAGCTTTAGAGCACTTGTTCTCAAAGAATGGTGCCCAGAATGGTAGCATCAGTATCACCTGGGAACTTGCTAGAAATTCTCAGGCCCCACCTTGGACCTACAAGAGTGCAAAACTGGAGGAGGGGCCCAGCAATCTGTGTTTTACAACCCCCACTGGAGATTCTAGTACTTGGTCAAGATGTCTATGAGTTGCTGGAAGCTCAGCATATGATGTCAGTTTGCTGAGGGGGCCTTTGTTGGCAAGCTCAGAAATGCCCATGATGAGCATGTCAGCCATATCAATCCACGGCTTGAAATTCTGCAGTCCCTCAATTCTCTTTTTTTAGGATAGACATTCTTCAATAGAAATGGAATAGTTGATTATATTTAGGCCGTGGAGGCCAATACTCAGTGCAGTTCATTCCTTTAATTTTTCAGTTCTTTTCTCAGCTATGCAGGCAAGTTTCAGGGCAGACTTTTGGAGGTTGTTTTTGAAAAATAGATGCAAATGCTGTCTATGCTGTTGTTGTTTTACTGGTGACTGGCAGTGTTTGGTAAACAACTTGATTGCTAGGTCCCAGCCTCAGGGAACCACAGCTGCTCTTTCCAGCTTGCTGCAAACTTTTGTAGGGAGCAGGGATTGTTTCAAGGAAAAATAAACAGGGGAGAACAAAACAAGAAAACATCACTTGTTTTGTTGCTGCTTCTATCTGTTTTCCTTGAGCTGTTTTACAACCACAGGCCCTGGGATTTGGGTTCCATTGCTTTACAAAAACAAAGCAGGCCCCGATGGCATTCCACACTTCTCTCTTCATGGCTAGACTGTGGCATTTGGAGTAGCCACAGGACTTGGAAAGCATTGGAAAGGACCTAGTAGCCACTGCCAGAATGCATGCATTTTTAAATTTGTAAACTGAAAAGGGAGAAAGCTTCATTCTTTTTAATGACCCCCAGGATGGTAATCCGGCTTTTCAAATCTCTAGGAAAACAGATTGAATATGGCACAGTTAATGTTTCAGCACTTCTAGGCTTTTCTCTGAAATATTTTAATGCACTTTTAATTTATTGCAGCTCTTGATTAGCAGGGTTGAGGCAGAGTTACTGCTGACCTCCTGGGCCAAGATACTCCTGTGGCTGTAGTTATGTGGAAAGAACAAAGATTTGATAGTGTTCTTAGCTGGAGCCTCCCAGGGCTGAGTCCCTGGGGGTTCACTGAATAATTCCTTCCCCTAAAGTAGTCAGAGAGCAATGTAGTGTTCTTCAGATCTTTATCAGAGTTACCTGGGGCATCTGTTTGGTAGAACTGCAGATTCCTGGAACATGTTTAAGATGGTGGTACTGCTACGTTGAAAAAAATTTTTGAGACTTGCACATTATTAGTGCATTTACTTTTCACTAATTCTACTTCACAAGTTGACTGTTCCCTACCTTCTTAAGTCAAAAACCTTTCTTCCAGAAATGGTTTCTTTCTGGCCTGAAACAAGTCTTTTAGAATGTCCTTATAGAGAGGTGATACACTTCTGTTTGTCTGAAAAAGCTGTTATTTCACCCTCAGTTTTAAAAGACAGTTTTTCTGGGTATATAATTCTACGTAGGCAGGTAGGAATTTTTTTTTGCTTTTGCCTCTGCACTGTGTAAAGGGTAATTTATTTGGGTATCTATCTTCTAGTGTTTTAAAGTTTTTCAATTGCTGTATTTTTTATTTCTAGAGCTCAGAACAGTTAAGTATTTTAGTTAGCTATTGGGTTCCATGCAGATGAAACTCAGTCCTATGACTGTTGAATTCTTAGCAACACACACACACACACACACACACAATTCCACAAACTCACAATTCCTCAAACCACAGTGATGATTCACCTTTTAGTTTTAGGTATGCCTGGTTACTTTAAAATATTAGAAGTCAGAGAAGACAGCACTAATGACCATACACATAGAGCATTGTTTTTTTTTTTTTT
>NW_016107703.1:1976603-2007229 GCF_001604975.1 Cebus imitator
GGCAATAAAAACACGGCGTCCACTCACCCTCTGCGCTTTCACTGGGAGCTGCAATCCTGAGCTGTTCCTAAACGGCCATCTTGGATCCACCCCCACATAGAGCATTGTTTAACCAATTTGTGTCTTAGCTAGAAAGCTGCTACTACTCCATGAATGAAAATTAAACTCCTACATGAAATCTCCCACTGGCCTCTGTTCACAGCTGATCATTGCTGTTGACTAGCTTACTCCCCACCCTCAAGCCTTCAAATATGATATTCTGAGCTGTGAAATGTTTTTTCCACTCAATCTTCCAATTCCTTCCAAAATCTCAAGAAAATGAATTCTTCTAGAAAGCTCTTATCTCCCCAGACACCTACTGGGTTTCTCTGTGTCATCTGTACAGCTTCTCTGTGCTTCTGAATCACTCTGGAATCATAAAACTGGAGACAGTGACTGACCTCATCCATCATTTGCTACAGGGATTGCAACTTTTGGTTTTGTTTTGTTTTGTTTAAATATAGCTTATTTTAAAAGTTAGCTGCTATCTTTGAAAAACCTCTGAAATTTCACTAAATCGAAATCTAGATTATTGCCTTTATTTGTAGAATTGAAAGCTCTTGTGGCTCTGGGGGTATGTTCCCATGTGGCAGTAATTGGAAAGGGAAGTACATTGGTTTCCCCCTTTAAGCTGATAAAGTGAGGATTTCCCAGCTTGCCACATTCCTTTCCTCTCCCTGTTACCTTACATCTGGCCTTCCTTGCTCATTTGCATTACCTGCCTGTTCCCAAATGTGGTCCATGATTGGTAGTGTCAGCATGGTCAAGGTAATGCAAATGAGCACAAAAGGCCAGGCATAAGATGGGGTTGCCTTAGTTTTCCTGGTTTAAAACAGGAACCTTAGGTACAGAAAGGTTAAGTGTCTTCTACAAGGCCACACAGCCAAAATCCACTTGAGCAAAGCTGAGACAGAAGGGTATCTCACAAAAACTCAGCATTTCTTTTATATTAAGGTATTGGCTGGAAAAATACAGAGTTCTTGTGAGCACAAGCTTTATAGATTCAGGCCACTAAAACTCTCTATGCCTCAGTTTTCTCATCTGTATATTGAGTTTACAATAATAATATCTACTAAGAACTTTGTTTTAAGAATAGAATTAAATATTGATTGTAAAAGACTTAGTATCCAGTACATAATGAGTTTTCAACAAATGGCAATTATATTTTTAAAGAGTGCCGAAAAGTTATTTCTTTCAATTGTTGAATCATTTATTCACTCAAAAGATACATATGGAGTACCTGCTATGAGCCAGGCATTTTTCAGAAATTTTGGAGTATTGTGATGAACAACAACAACAACAACAAAATAGTTCTTTTATATAATTGAGCTTATATTCTAGTGGGGAAGACAAGTGAATAAATATGCAAAAAAGTGTGTAGATCATGGCGAGAGCTATGTAGTAAGCACATAGGATGATACAATTGAGAGTAACTTGGAACCTAACTCAAGTAGGTAGGCAGGATACATTTTTTGAAGCGGTTTTTGTCCCTAAGACCCAATACTGAGAAGGGGCCAGTTTTATAAGGAATAGGCTCATGGCATCTTGGGAAGCGGAGATAGCAAGTGCACCAGCCCTGAGTCAGGAAGACACATGCCTTGCTTGAAACAAAAGGAAGGCCACTGTATCTACATTGGTTGTAGTTTGAGATTGGGTTGGTAGTTAAGGTACTGTCAGGAAAGTAGAGAGTAAGTAGATTATGAAAGGCCCTCAGGCCAACACCATGGAATACTATGCAGCCATAAAAAATAATGAGTTCATGTCCTTTGTAGGGACATGAATGAATCTGGAAACCATCATTCTCAGCAAACTGACACAAGAACAGAAAATCAAACATTGCATGTTCTCACTCCTAGGCGGGTGTTGAACAGTGAGAACACGTGAACACAGGGAGGGGAGCATCACACACTGGGGTCTATTGGTGGGGACTAGGGGAGGAACGGGGGCGTAGGGAGGTTGGGGAGGGATAACATGGGGAGAAATGCCAGATATAGGTGATGGGGATGGAGGCAGCAAACCACACTGCCATGTATGTACCTGCGCAACAATCCTCCATGATCTGCACATGTACCCCAAAACCTAAAGTTCAATAAAAAAAAAGTTTGAGTTTGATCCTAAAGATGGTAAACAAATCCAGCCCATTTCTTTTTCCTCCTTTTTTCTTTATTCTTTTCTTTTTTGCTATGTGACATAGGCCACTGGCTTTAGGGAACATGTCTGAGCCTTGGAGGTACTTATTGGATCTCAACACTGCTTGGAGGCTTGGAGAACAGGACTTTGTCATTTGACACAAAGTGTGATTCATGATTGGTAGTATCAGCATCTCCTGATAGTTTTTTAGAAATGTGGAATCTCAGGCCCACTCCAGACCTAGTGAATCAGAATCTTTAGGGATGGGTCCTGGGAATCTGTATTTTGAAATGCTCTCCAAGAGATGCTTATGTACACAAATTTGAGAAGCATGGATCTAGAATACCTCTGGACAGATTTCTACAGGACTTGGAGCTATGCTCATTGGAGAGGAATGGAAGCCTTCCCTGGGCACCCAGGGGCTGCTACCAGCCACCGGAGATGCTGGCTCAATAGGACTAGGCACTGGTGCCAGGGTTAGCATTCCAGGCACCTGAAAAAGTCACCAGTCACAGCACATCTTTGGTGTTGATGGCAGATCAGGATAAGAGTGAATCATGGTCAAAACAAAACAAAAACCAAAAACCTCTTTTTAATCAGGAAGCTTAACAGAGAAGTTAATAAAGTACTCAGAGTAAACATGTTTCTTTGAAAAAGACAGAAGCTTAGGAGTGGAAGAAACTTGAAGAGAATTGGGTAATGCCCTGACCCTACAGACTGGAATCTGGAGATGATAAATGGCTCTCCTGTGGCCACACTAGTGACTGATGCACCACTGGGTGCAGAACTCAGACTTCTCAGCTTTGGAGCTCTGACCATCGCATAGTACATGCTTTCTGATGGAAACATCTTCATAAGTATTGCTTCTTATGTAATCTGTAATCATTTTTAGAATAAAATAGAATTATTTTGGAGAAAAAAATTAGTGATAATTACCTTTCCTACTAGTTTTAATGTTCATTATTACTATTATTATTTCCAAAAAAATTTAAAATTCTTATTTAATTTTTTTTACATTTCTTCAAAAAAGATCATTACTTAATAAGGCATGGTACATTTATCTGTGTGAGAGTTTAGTTAAAACCGTTTATTGTTACCTGAACACTTGATAATGGGAAGCGGTATTTTCATATGCTAAAGTATTTAAAATATTTGGTTCAAATCCCATAATAAATAACAACTTTTTAGTGTACATGTTGAAGTGATTAGTAAATGTATCTTTGAAAACAGTATTTCCAGTTCGTATTTGACAGGATCATACTTGATGCATTGACATAACCTGGTTTGAACGGTGTTTTCCCCTACCTCAAGAATCTATGTCTGTCTTGCTGTTTTCAAGTGTAAGGAAGTGGTGGTTTTAGAACTTACATCTTAGTTATGTGTGAAAAAATATTTTTGTGTTGCAGCATCCCAGAAGATTTTGTTGACAATTCCAGTTTCTGAACAAAACATTTCGGCAATGGTGAGGGCATCGCTCCCTTCTCTGATTTGCTGTTGGCCATGAAAGGATGGATGTGATTCCTGCTAGCCAAAACGGTGAGTGAGTGAATGTTTGTGATTATTCATCTGAAAATTCACAAGACAAAAAGTCCATCAAGACAGTTGCGCACCCAGAATGAGAGCTTCTCATCTTGAAAGAAGGGACAAACTCTGTCATTGTTTTCTGGTATAATCTTTTCAGATAATTTGTATAGTGATTGAGGGTCCATAAAAGGTGTAATAAGACCTAAAATAACTTTCTCTCTTTGCTAGTTTAATTGTACTCTGAAGGGTGGACTATCTCAATTTTTGGCCATGTGCAATATTGAATGAGTAATTGCTTTTTAGTTCCCATGACAGCTTGGTGTTAACATGAGCCACCGTGAAATAAGACAATAACTTTTTCATCTTGAATTTTAGGAAAAATTTGAGTCTAACTTGTTCTTTGAGAGAGTCCCATCCCAAACTTTTGGTATGATGAGGACTTTTAAGAAAGCCAAAGGGTTGGAAACTTTGGATTTTCTAAGATTTTTTGAAAGACTTCTGAGAATTTTTTCCAATAATAATTTACCTCATTAGATTGTTCACTTACTTTTTAGGGGGAGGGTAGAGGGGACATGATGATGTTTTTCTCTAATGTGTGTTTTCCATCCATCGTGTTCCTCAGCAGTCAATGACTCGCATGTAGTAATGAACACTGGGACTTATCATTTACCAGAGACAATGATTGGTTGAGGCCAGGCATTTGGGTGACAACTCTGACATCATTTGTGGTAGCTTTGTCATTGAGTGAGGTCAATTTTATGCAGAACCGTATCATTTCAGGTTTTGTATTGAATGGCATTTAATGGTAAGACCCATTGGAATAAACTCATAATTTATCTTTTTCTGTCTTAGTGCGGCAATAGTGGAAACAGATTCTAAATAATGGAGAGAAGAATACTGAAGCAGAAAGGGCACTGTATTGGGAGTTGGGAGACCTAATATTTACCTGGCATGGGGCAAATTAGTCTCTTTCCTTGATTGTTTTTTTTTTTTTTTTTTTTTTTTTGAAGCAGAGTTTTGCTCTCATTGCCCAGGCTGGATGCAATGGCATGATCTCGGCTCACTGCAACCTTCGCTTCCCAGGTTCAAGTGATTCTCCTGCCTCAGCCTCCCAAGTAGCTGAGATTACAGGCACCCACCACCATGCCCAGCTAATGTTTGTATTTTTAGTAGAGATGGGGTTTCACCATGTTGGCCCAGCTGGTCTCGAACTCCTGACCTCAGATAATCTGTCTGCCTTTGCCTCCCAAAGTGCTGGGATTTACAGGCGTGAGCCACCATGCTTGGCCTGATTTTCTATATCTAAAACAAAGCATGTAGGTTAGAGGATCCTATCCTGTCAGTGTTATCTAGGCCCTAGAAATTATCTGTTTAAACACCTCAGGTTACAAATGGGAAAGCTGAAGTCCATGAGTCTATGTGGGATGGCCAAATCCCTGGGGTTGGTCTGGACTGGACCATAGTTGTTTGGTCATCAGTCAATGGTTCTTCCTAGCTTATTTCAATTACAAAGATTCAGATATTCTACCCATTTCACCTTTTAAACCTCTTCTGAATTCCATTATTTGGGCCAGATTTGTAAAGATTTTATAGCTAGAGGTCATTTGGACAAGTCCCTCCCATTTTATACATTAAAAACTGTTAGTGTTATTGTCCAGAGAAACTGTGTTCATAGTGAAGCAACTAGCTCAAATATTCGAGACCAGATGATTTTCAAATAACTAGTGTCTTGAAAAGGCACTTCCTGCCACAATTTGTTAACTGATAACTTGTACAGTATATTCTGTTCTGCCAGAGCTAGAGAGAGAGGAAAAAAATCCAATCTCCTATCTTCCCTACAGTATTACCTCTGTCAGTGGCAAGAAATAAGGCAACTAGTAAGCAGTAACACACAGGCAAGGATGTCCAGAATGAAAAGAAATAGTTAATGGAGTCATGAAATTTTACAGCTGTTAGTGATCTTTGATCTTTTTAGTGGGTGGCCTTGGGCAAGTGCTTTGGCTCCCTCACCTGTGAACTTCTGAAGCTTTCCGCTGCCGTGCATGTATGATAGACTTTTGTGGATGGTCTGTAGTGAACAGGCAGCACATGTTAAGAAAAGTTGTATCTTGGCCAGGCGTGGTGGCTCATGCCTGTCATCCCAGCACTTTGGGAGGCCAAGGCAGGTGGATCACCTAAGGTCAGAAGTTCAAGACCAGCCTGACCAATATGGTGAAACCTGGGCTCTCATAAAAACACAAAAATTAGCTGGGCATGGTGGCAGGTGCCTGTAGTCCCAGCTACCTGAGACGCTGATGATGAGACAGGAGAATTGCTTGAACCCAGGAAATAGAGGTTTCAGTGGGCTGAGAACATGCCACTGCACTCCAGCCTGGGTGACAAAGTGAGACTCTGTCTCAATAATAATAATAATAATAATAATAATAATAATGAAAAGCCGCATCTTTAGGAATTCAGGTAGAGTTGAGAATAAAGCCTGGGTCTATTTTGTGTACACATGAGAATTCATGAAAGTGTTTAGAATTCTGAAGTATTGAAATAACAACAAACATAGGTTTTTGGTTACCTGTCATCTCTGTCTTTGGTATTGAGAGAGTCTGACTCAATCTTACTGTTATAAAATTGATGTATGAAATTTAACAAAACCACATGAATGGATTTGTTGAAAACGAGGCTCATTTTTTTCATTAATTTCAGTTGGGTTTGGCCCATTATTTGAAAAATCAATCTGAAGAACTATAATGAAAATGATACCTGTTTTGGAAAAATAGACTTTTAGGCCTAGTGGAATACAAATTTGTTTTTTTTTTTTTTTTTTAAAAATAAGGAAGTTCTTAGTATTTATCAGACTGTAAAAAACTTCCCTTCTCTGTATTTTTTAGTAAACGGTAAAGGTCTCCAAAATCCTATGAGCTGGACCACATGTTCTGATTTTCTATCCCCCTCATTTTCTTTTCTTTTCTTTTCTTTTTTTTTTTTGAGACAGAGTTTTGCTCTTGTCACCAAGGCTGGGGTGCAGTGACACAATTTCAGTTCACTACAACCTCCAGCTCCTAGGTTCAAGCTATTCTCCTGCCTCAGCTTCCTGAGTAGTCGGAATTATAGGTGCCCACCATGACACCCAACTAATTTTTGTATTTTTTAGTAGAGACAGGGTTTTAAGCATACTGGCCAGGCCAGTCTCGAACACCTGACCTCAAGTGATCTGTCCGCCTCAGCCTCCCAAAGTACTGAGATTACAGGCGTGAGCCACTGTATCCAGCCACATTTTTTTCTCAAGGTGCATTTCCAAGGCTTACTCAAAGGACTGACTCTCTCCCTGGGTGCTGCAGTGACTGGCCTTCCATGCATTATGGACCTGATAATTAGGTCTTCCATTGTCAAACATTTGTTCACAGTCCTGTGCCTTTTAGAACTTCACAGTTTATTGAATAACCAAAAGGAGCACCAATTAATTGTTACAGCTGATAATCTGGAGTCTTTAGGCTTGAAATAAACTCTAATTCTGAGTGAAGCGTTTCGTGGTAAGTGTCCTCCTGGTAGACCAGGGTCAGAATCACAGAGGTAGGCAGCCAGAACAACAAATTGCCTCAATCAAACTCAAGGAAATGAAACCATGAAATAAAAGGTTTGCACAAATAGATCATTATGGCCAATTTTTTTAAGGTCAGAAGATGGGAAATGTACTCGATTGATGCTGGCAATAACTATGCTTGCATAATAAATTAACTTAGAGGCAGGAGACAGAGGAAGAAGGGCTGAGCACTTCGTGTTTCTCTTTGTGCTGTGGTTCTTTAATGCCACCGTTCACCAGGAAGGAGTTGGAGTGGGCTCCTGTTTTCTGGTATGAAGCTTTAGTTGACACTGGTAGCTATAGGATGCACATCACAGGACTTCCAGAATGCAGCGTGGCAATGCCTGCTACATATTGAATAGGCAGTCAGCCATAGTGTTATTAATAAATGTGATCATAACAATTTGCATTTGCATAGAGTTTTTTTGAGAAGGGCTGACTAGAGAGATGGTGAATGTGCTAGCTTATTTGTTCATCTCTGCCCTGTCATTGCATGGTTTCTACCAATAATTTGTCCCTTGCTGATAGATCTGATGAAAAGACATAAGCGTCATGTGACATTCATTGTGTGTTATTTGCTCACAATTGTTTCCCCTTATTTGCTCAGCCTTCCTCTTTTGATCTCTCTTACAATCAAATTGCTACCTTTTGACTTACTAGGAAGAGATAAAAACATGGGAAAATGCATCCTTCTCACTGAAGACTTCGTGAAGGGCTACCTTTTGGCTGGAAGTTTCTTTCTTTTTAAAATAAAACTCTAGAATATGGACTTTCTGTGACGGGTTTTGGGGTGGGGCGGTGGTGATGCAGCATCCAGAAGGTATGTGTGGCTGGCAGGCACCTTGGGCCAGGAGAGCCAGCTGACAGGTTTCCTTTCTGGTCTGCCTTGTGCTGCAGCCTGTTGGGGACCAACCCACTGTGTTGTGCTTAAACTTCCAGTCTTTGGAATTTTGACCTTGTAAAGTAATTTCAACAATTTAATAAACTACATAATATGTTTTATAAGCTGGAGCGAATGATCTTAAGTATTTTGGTCTCTTTCATAACAAAATGAACCCAATATTGGTAAAAATACAGATCTTCACTCACACCATAAAGAGAGGCTAGGTTTAATAAGCAGTGATGAGTGCTGGCAGCTGCCTATCAGGTTGCATCACTCGGGCTCCCACATGCGAGGACGGTGTCAACTTACATTTTATCTGTGAAGTATTTTCAATGCGTTTATTTTACCTTTCTCTCTAGTTCTTAACCCAATATGAATAATGTAATTGTCTAAATATTTTCCACATAGCTAACTGGCTAGGGGCCAAGGTGGAAACCATTACCTGGCTTGATGAAGATCAGAAATTAACATGACATTTATGTGGAGGTAATGGAATATATTAGTAATGTAGTAATTCATGATGGTGAGAGACAGTGTCCATCCCTTCCTGCCCATAAGCAGCAGGAGGTGTTCAGCAGACGATGAAAGAATATCCACACCCCCATCCCAATTCCCTAGTACCACACAGCAGTGGTCAGCCCATCCCTGTGTCAAATTTGCTTTTAAGTTTTTCAGACAAAACTTGAAGACAAACTAATGAATTATTCCATTTGTCAATTGAAAAAGAAAATCCACCAACTCCTATTTTAAGATTAAATTCCAATTAAAAGATTCCATTTGATTCAGAAGCTATAACATTGTTTTAATGAATTCTGTTGGAGGTGACAGCTTATGTGAGATAAATTTATATGGTATAGATAGATATAAATTCATTGGATAATATTAAACATGTTACTTCATATGTATTAGCTGTCAAATTTATTTCTTCTCTGGTTATGTCCCTAAAGATATATAGAGTCAGAGGGAAAAACCTATCTCCAAAGAAAGAACCCTTTCTGTCCTTTCAGATATTTTCTCTAAAACAGCCTTTTCTCACTTTTATTTAAATAAATCTGTTAAATTTCTGCATTAACTCAATTTATGATTCTTGGTGTATGCTATTTATAAAATTGAATATAGGTTTTATGATATAGGAAATTAGTCTAGGAATGAGAATATGATCCAACTTTGTAATAAAGGTAATCTGCATTTATATTGCAGATATTTTCCTTTCCTCTCTAAGCCCCTTATGGGATTATACACACATTTTTCTGGACATAAAAATTCACCATAAACTTTTAATGTATTGGGCATACTTTTCTTCACACGATACCTACACAAAACATCAAACCTTTTGGCTAAATCAGAGGTGGCAAACATTCTTGACACAGTTTCGATTTTATAGTTCCCCTTTTCCATGCTTATCCTGTGCCCCAGCAGACATAATTAAATTGATCATATTCTTTATTTTACTGAGTGTGAATGTTGCCGCAGATTTATTCCACCTAAATCATTGGAGGCAAGCTTACAAAATCACCATTTACATGTGTATGGCCAATGTAGTGTATAAAGTATAAATTTGGGGCTTTTGAGTGATCTTTGTAGTTTGCCTTTGTATAACCAATACTTACCCTGATATCTGGCAGACAGTTTTTAAACAGTTCATATTTCATATACTAATGAAAGAATCTGGGCTGGGTGCTGTGGCTCATGCCTGTAATCCCAACACTTTGGGAAGCCAAGGTGGGAGGATTGCTTGAGGCCAGGAGTTTGAGATCAGCCTGGGTAATAAGTGTGCACTACATTGTCTGATTCGTTAGGTTATTTTCTACACTTCAACTGTTTTTTGTGTTATGTCTGTGAAATATTATAGTTTTGTAGTGGTTTCCTTTTTCCTTTTTTTTTCTATTTCTGTAACTTTGGAAAAGACAAGAATGAGTCTATGTCACTCTCTTTTTACCTACGTATCAACCTTTACTGTTTAAAGGTTATTTTATTAAATATCTTCAGTTCAAGGTTTCATTGTAACAAAGCTATGAAGGGTCTACCAACATTCAGAACAAACACTATTTTTAAATTATTTCTATGTCATGCAAAAATTCTGCATCAAATGCCTTCCTTTTCTTGTTTAAAATGTGATTTTTCTTCATAGCCTATTGTCTATAGATGCTGACATTATCCCCAGAAGAGGAGTAAGAATGCTAAGAAGTAGGGCTGGAGCAGCCATATGAAGCTATGGGTCTCGATAAAGACCATATGTCTTCAAACCAGCAAAACGAAACCCTGTGGTAAAGGGATCTGCATGTTGGCACTGCAGACTGCAGGGCAGGAAAGGGCTAGGGCCCAGGGGCTGGGACATGCATGAGGTGCTCAGAGGAGCCTGGCTAAATCCAAGCACCAGCGCCTGTAAGTCTGCTCTATTCTCAGCTGTCTCCCAGGTAAACCTGTAGCTTTGCCTCTTCTCCCAGCTCTTGTGCCTCCTGAAGGTAGTCCAGAGAGCTAGAATCTACCCACCTTTACCCCAAAAGTGCAGATGTTTGTGCAGATAAATCTGCAGCATTGCTTTGAGGGAAACCAAGGCCATCACCAATTGCTCCTCCATTATCTTCTCTGCTATCTGCTTAGGGTATACATCTCTTCCTCCTGGAATGGAACTCCTTGAGCACAGAGAGGGACAATGAAGGTAGAAGCCTTGGCTCTGGACACCTCTTTTGGGTTACATGTGGGAAGAGGTGATGCCCATGAAGATTGTACAGCAGTAAGTCTATACTTCAGTTGGTCAATAAAGAGGCCTCTGTAAAGGCACCTTCTTCTTGCCAGAGCAGTCAGGTCAATCTCAAAGACAGGAAAAGAGATGGACGTGCAGCAAGGAAGGATAAGAAGGGAGGCAGCCCCAAGGGCAGCCTGAATGCATAGAAATGACCATCACTTCTTCTCCCACTGCCTCATGCTATTCACAATTCTTTCAACAAAGGTATCATCTTAGGACGCTAGCAGCATAGCAAAGGAAGGAAACTTAATTTACATAAGTTTCCTTTTTTTGATATACCAAGGTAATAAATGCTGTTTATGACTTCTTTAAATTTACATAGTACTGTAGCATATTAATACCCTGTGAACTGCAAAAAAAAAATACATTTATAGTAGTATTCGTCACCAAAACAGAGGGGAAACTTTACAATTGTGAGACTATGCAGATATTCTCATTAAGGCAGTATTGACCAGACAACCATTTAGTATCTGTCCCCTCAAATGCCTCATAATTCTGGAATGCCCGTTGTGAAATATGTCAGTGCACAGTATCTCCTAAATTCTCACACGTGCCTGATTTTCCGATTCATCTGGTGAACTGGGAGTAGGAAGTTGGTCATAGACAATGTACCCTCCTTCCCTTGTCTGACCAAAACTTGAAGCAATCACATCCACTGCCACGTTAGCTCTAGTCTTTGCCTCTTCCTCTGAGGTGGCCAACTGAGGATTGACTTCAACAAGATCCAGTGCCGACAACAACCCTGTATTGTGTATTTCCTCAGCAATATATGTGCCTTCTCGATAGGTTAGTCCTCCTACAACAGGAGTTCCTGTGGCTGGAGCCAGTGTAGGGTCAAATGCATCAATATCAAAACTCAGTTGGATTGGTCTTTGTCTCTTGCCAATCAGGAGATCAAATGTTTGTTCCATGACCTTCTGGTTACCAAGTCAATCCATATCTCTCATGGAAAAATACTGGATATCATAGCTCTTTAAAATAAAATGTTCTGGCTGGGCGCAGTGGCTCAAGCCTGTAATCCAGCACTTTGGGAGGCCAAGGCGGGTGGATTACGAGGTCAAGAGATCAAGACCATCCTGGTCAAAATGGTGAAACTTCATCTTTACTAAAACTACAAAAAATTAGCTGGGCATGGTGGCGCGTGCCTGTAGTCCCAGATACTCAGGAGGCTGAGGCAGGAGAATTGCCTGAACCCAGGAGGCGGAAGTTGCGGTGAGCCGAGATCATGCCATTGCACTCCAGCCTGGGTAACAAGAGCGAAACTCCATCTCAAAAAAAAATTCAGGAGGATCCACGTCTCTTAGACCAATATACACAATACTTGGGGAAGAGATACAAGGTTTGATCCAAGAAAATCCTGGGAGTTGTGGTACCTTGTCCTGTAGTTCTCTGAGGAAAAATGAAACTGGCTGTCCATGGGGATTTCCTGATGAAGTGGTAAGGGGTGTGTTGTTGTCAGCATGGGCATCAACCCAGATAACACAAAGGTCTGGGCGGTGTCGGGCATGGCCACTAATGGTACTGATTGCCAGGCTGTGGTCTTCTCCCAACGTGACACAGCTATAGACATCTGACACAGCTCTACTAACCACCTCAGCCAGTTCCTGGTTGGCAAGACCCTTGTCCTGAGGATCTGAGCATAGAGGAAACATTCCTACACTCTTGTCTTCTCTCCGTAAGCGGTTTTCTGGGGGTCAGGAATCCGAGGGAGACGTCCCCATTTTGCTGAACCCTCTCCAGTGTTCAGTAGTGCAGTCCAGGATGCCTTCCGATCGTCTCTGTAGCAGCGGCCAAGGTTTGGGTAATCAGAAGCCCTGTTTGTAAACCTGGGCACTGCCTAACAGCAAGACCAAATCCCCAGCTTACACTACTAAAACGTCTATCTCAAATCAGCCCTTTGGCATATAAACTCCCGTTTATTAAGTAACTGTACTTTCAGTTTCTCTTCCTAATCCGGAGTGAGTGAGTGAGTTTATGTGTAGTCCCATGGCCTAATGGCTATGGGGCTTGTGTGGGCCTCAACCTGCGGTTCCATGGGGACGTCATAAGGCATAACGGTGATTCACCTCAGGACTGAAAGTTCTGAGGTGACCAGGCCCAGGGGTTATACCGGCACACCTTAGCCAAGATGCCTTGAAACTTCCCTCCCGGGACATGGCCAGGGAGGCATCAGACTGGTCTCCCATCTGGGGGGCACCCATCCTTTGTCCGTCAGTCCACTTTCCCTCACATCCTTAGTTCCCCATCTCAAAAATCCACTGTCAAGGCCTGAAGCCTATTGTCACCCACCTGCTAGCCCAAGAACTACTCATTAACCACATCACAAAAGGCGGAGCTCATTGCCCTAACCCGAGTTCTTACACTAGCATAGGGAAATCAAGCAAATATCTATACTGACTCTTATTACCCACTGCCACTCTGCCCTCTGGAAAGAGCGGGAATTCCTTACCACAAAGGAGTCCCCCATAATTAATGTTACCCAAATCTCTAATCTCCTGCAGGCCCTATCACTGCCCAAAGAAATCACCGTCGCCCAGCAGGATGCTGTTTCCCAGGGCAATGCAAGGGCAGATGCAACAGCAAAATCCTTAACCAGTACCAGGCTAGCCCCCACTCCAATCCTGCTCCTCACCATGGCCACATCACTGGTTTACTCACCATCAGACAACCAGGCCCTCATATTAAGAGGAGGAACTGAGTCTGATCAGGGCTGGATCTTCTTAAATGACAGGATTGCCCTTTCACGGGAACAGGCCCCTAAAATTATTACTGAAATCCACCAATCCTTACATATAGGGCCCAAGGCATTGCACTGCTTTGTGCAGCCCCCCCTTTTTCTCACCAGGTCTACAACAGATGATTAAGCAGGTACACAAGGCATGTGTTACTTGCTTTAAGGTCTTGTCTCAGGGAGGCTTCAAGCCACAGTTGTCAACATTCTCTATCACCTCCAAGAAGACCTCCAAAGAAAACAAAATGCACCGGCCTCTTCTCTTAACTGGTGGCAATCCCCCATGCTTACCTAGCTGACTCCTATTATCATCCCCATTATCATTGTTTGTCTTTTGATAATGCTAACTCCTTTTGTCCTCAGATTGCTACAAGCTCGCATAAGGGAAATTTCCAGGGTGGCCGTAAACCAGATGCTGCTTCACTTCTGTGTCCAACTACCAACCAAGGCACCAGCCAACTGACCCTTCTCCCACACTTTGCCGTTATTCAGCGGGAAGTAGCGAGAAAGAAGTGGTGTCCTATATCATCAAAAGGGTCAGATTGTAGGCCGGTTGCCTCGGCGGGAGGTTGGACACGCCTATCTCTGCACTTGGCACCTCGCTCTGCCACAGGGCTCCCCTGGAAGGCTCCAGCTGATGCAAGGCTCCTGGCTGGTTCTCCCACGGGAAAACCCGCCCCATCTCAATCCCCCTCCCCTGGAGTCAATCAGAGCACCCAGCTGTTGCTCGTTCCTCCTACCTATAAAAACTCATGCCCCAGGAAGTTGGTGCGACTTCCCTGGCCCCTTTCCCCAGGACCATGGAACCTCGCCCGGGAGTTAAATAAATTGGCATTTAATCTTCTTAAAAAAAAAAAAAAAAAAAAAAAGGAAACTTCTGGCTACTTCCTGCTGAGTAGGGTTGGAGTGAAGGGGGGGGTCAGTTGGCTGCTGCCTCGGTTGGGAGTCGGACATAGGGGTGAAGCAGCATCTGGTTTACGGCCACCCTGGAAATTTCCCTTATGCGGGCCTGTAAAAACCTAAGGAAAAAAGGGGCTAGCATTAACAGAAGACAAACTAGGATAATGGGAGTGATAACAGGGGTTAGCCAGGTAAGCATGGGGGATTGCCACCAGTTGAGAGGTGAAATTGATGCGTTCTGCTTCTTGCAGAGGCCCTCTTGGAGGTGATAGAGAGTGTTGACATTTTATTCCACAAGGCCTGTTTCATTGATGTAATAGCAGCACTGCTCCTGAAGAAACAGACAGGTACCTCCTTTTTCTACCGTTAGCAGGTCTAGGGGCCATCGGTTTTGGAGAGTTACCTGGGCCAGTGACATGATTTGTCACTGTAGGGAGGCCAGAGAGGCGGCGGATGCCTCAATGGCCACACAGAGCTTGTCTTCTAGTTGGGCAGCTGAAGTGACACTATAGCCCAGGGCGCCACTCCCTATTCTAGCTGCTGCTAGAGAGGAAGCTAAGGAGAGGTAAACAACTATTGGGAGGAAGACTGCACGTTTGCTACAGTGATTAGGGGACAGTGAGATGAGGGATAGGAACTCAGCTTGCCCATATACAGCTAGCTGCAGGACCAAAGTGACAGGCACACAAGGGAAGGGAAAGGAGGCATTAATAACTTTGGTTAGGGTCCCATTACACCAAAAGTATCCCCCTGGAGGCGTATAAAGGGAGGATTTTAATTTTACTGTGGTGTTGCAGCTGGAGCTGTTGGCCGCCTCATAGCAGAGAGAGAGAGATTTTGAGAGTGTACTTTGAACAAGGGGATGCCCGTTAAGGTGGTGCTAGGTATAATCTTCATAGGCTTTACTGGACACTCCTGCATTCCAACGGCTGTGCCAGGGGTCATGGATGTTGAGGGCTAAGGAACCATTGCTGAAGTGAGTGAGCATGTGATTGGGACAGCTTGGAGGCTGTGGCTTGTGAATAACACAAGAGCTGTATGGGCACCCCCCGTAGGTGGTGTTCCACCAATGACAGTGGTTTTTGGTTTGATCATATAGAAAACACAGCCCATGCCAAAAGTGAAACCCATGATGGCAACTGAGTACGGCGCTTTTACTGTGTGGGATGAGGATGGAGACAGTAGACTGACAGTTGCCTGTTTGGCAGTTTGCCTGTGCAAGATAATGGGTCCTGGTGGTGGGGCCCTTAGTCCAGGATTCCTGGGCTGCAAAGATCCTGGTTTGAGCTCTCAGAGGAGAACTCTGTTGCCTGGTTGGAGAGGCATCGCTGGGTGGGCGTTTTCCAGTCCTGGAACAACAGGGAGGCTGCAGTCCGCATGCTTCCTAAGCAGGTGGCTGAGCAGAGGAAGGGAAGGTAGAAAGCCAGTGAGGGCGGTTTTGCCAGGGAGGTTGTGAGAAACCAGGGAAGGCCGGCCATACAGCAATTTGAAGGGGCTAAGGCCCATTGGCCCCTGTGGGGTGGCCCAGACCAGGGCCAGGGCAAGAGGTAGGAGCGTGGGCCAAGACGTAAGTTTGGCCAAATGGTCTTTAAGGATGCTGTGAGCCTGTTCAACTTTACCTGGAAACTGAGGGTGGTAGGGGATGTGTAGCTTCCAGGAGATGTTGAGAGACTTGGCAACCAGCTGGACCTCCTGGGCTGTAAATAGGTCCTTTTTTCACTGCATTTTTTCTAGTTTTGCTTCATTGCTTATCATTAAGATAGGGTAAATTAAGTTTGCTATGCTGCTAGTGTCCTAAGATGATAGCAAGGAAGTGGTGATGTGAGAACCAAACCCAGATGTTCACTCTCTGGGTGCAGTTGCTTTCTCATAGGAAGAGGCACACACATGCCTGGTGCTGACCAGTGCAGGGCAAGTTTCTTACAGTTTCCTTTTGCATATTAATCTTAGTTTTTATCAACACACCAAGCAAGCTGTACCAGGGAAGAAGGCATTTAGCTATTATGTTTCAAATGATATCTTCCGTGATGTAAAATTCTAGAAACTTAAACTCCATTGCATGATGTTTTTGAAAATATTCTGTTTTCTGTTAAGTTGGTTCAAGTAATGCAGAGGCTAAGAGAAGGAAATTTTCATTCAGTTTATATGCAGGCTGCTGAGCTGCCTATTGAGAATTGCCATCATTTTATTGTCTTCAAAAAAAAATAACTAATTAGTACATTTAAGCTATCATTTAGATAATGTACAGTTTAATTTTATTTCAATGTGTTGCATATTATTATTTCTTTTGGTCACGAAAACCAGAGCTTGGGAAAGTGACTGTGAGTGAACATGTGAATTGTTACCCTCTTGGCCTGTAATAATAGAATGATGATATGGTTGACCTTGATTAAGGATAACAAAATCAGCAGGCCTCCAAAACAGCAGGCCTGTTTTGATGGTAGCTTTTGGATTTTTCCCTACAGATATTCTATGTAGCACCAACCAATTGATCGGAATAGGTTCAAGAGATAAAATCCTTTTTTTTTTTTTTTTTTGAGATGGAGTCTTTCTCTGTCCCTAGGCTGGAGTGCAGTGGTGCAAACTCGGCTCACTATAACCTCTGCCTTCCAGGTTCAAGTGATTCTCCTGCCGCAGCCTCCCGAGTAGCTGGGACTACAGGCATGTGCTACTAGGTCCAGTTAATTTGTGTATTTTAGTAGAGATGGGGTTTCACCATGTTGGCCAGGATGGTCTCCATTTCTTGATCTCGTGATCTGCCCTTCTCTGCCTCCCACAGTCTTGGGAGTACAGCCATGAGCCACCATACCTGGCTGATAAAATCTTTTTATCCCTTCTGTATTCTATGAGATTTTAGTAATATTTATAACAAATAATTACAGAGCTATTCATTAGTCACTTACTTTTCCTATGTTGGTTCAAGTATCACATTGGTTATCTTATTCAACCTTGACAGCATCTCTGTGTTCTAAATATTATTCTGGTTTTAATGTTGAAAAGATAGAGGGTTAGTGCATAAGTCACCTGCTCAGAATCATATAGCAAGAGTGAGAAGTGGGTTTTATTCCAAGTTGGGCCAATTTCAAAGCCTTTTTCTTAACCATGAGGACATGCTACTTCCTCATCTTTCAATAGATGCCATGGTTCTTTAAGATCTTGATTCACACAGAGGAGATGTTGTAGTTTATATTTGTCTTTGTGAAAGAGGTGGAATCTAACTCATTTAAAACAGCAGCTTTATCTGCAGACAAGATTTTTATAGAGCCAGCAATGTAAAATGGAATGGCTTCTTCCAAAAATTTTCTGCATAATATTCCTAACCTCCTGCCTTTTTCCTCAGTTGAAAAATCTCCCAGAGTCATGCCACTGGATTCAGCACTGCATTCTTTCTGTGTTGTTTTTTTTTTCTTTTATGAAGTCTCTCTAGCACCCAGGCTGGAGTGCAGTGGTATGTGAGGTGATCTTGGTACACTGCAACCTCTGCCTCCCAGGTTTAAGAAATTCTTCTGCCTCAGCCTCCCTAGTAGATGGGATTCCAGGTGCACACAACCACACCTGGATAATTCTTTTATTTTTAGTGAAGATGGGGTTTCACCATGTTGGCCAAGATGGTCTCGAACTCCTGACCTCAAATGATCCACCCTCCCAAAGTACTGGGATTACAGGCGTGAACCACTGCGCTTGTACCTTTTGTTCTCTTCAAAAGTAAAGGTGCTCCTGCAGGTGGCAGCTCATGGAATCCCTGGCTCTGAGCACGTGAGTTTTCTTCATGGATTTCAGGAACAGAACTACGTAAGGATAGCAGGCCAGCTGATCCAAGAGAATGGGTGCAGGAATGGAAAACCCCAACTACTAGGCATATGTGGCCAGGGAAAGAGCAAGGCAGTGGAAAGGTCAGGCCCTATCCATTTGTCAGGTCATTTAGTCCTCTTGTCTGTGGACTGCGGGAACTTCTGCCCTTCCATGATGTAGTCTCAGGCTAGATGGCCAAGAGGCTAGTTTCAAGTATGCTCTGTGATACATGTGTGTGTTATTATTTATGAGATAGAGTCTCACTCTGTTGCCCAGGCTGTAGTGCAGTGGCATGATTTTGGCTTATTGCAGCCTATGCTTCTCAGATTCAAGCAATTCTCTTGCCTCAGACTCCCGAGCAACTGGAACTACATGCACACACCACCACACCCATCTAATTTTTGTATTTTTTGTAATGAAGGGGTTTCACCATGTTAGCCAGGCTGGTCTTGAACTCCTGATCTCAGATGATCTGCCTGCCTTGACCTCCCAAAGTGCTGGGATTACAGGTGTGAGCCACCGTGCCTGGCCTCAGTTATTATTAAGGGAAGTTGTTCTTCTTATTGAAAAAAGTTGTATATTGAATTAGGTAAGAGTGAAATGACATGTCAGTTGCAGATTCCTTTAGAAATCTTCAGAAAATATGAAAAAATGGTGGGGCAGAATCTTGATAATTCTAGAATCTAGGTGACAGATATAAGAGCATTTGTTATACAATGTTCTCTATTTTTAAATTATTTTTGACCACTTTTATTGTATAAAAGGGGTGTTGGGGGATGAGAGGCTTATCTAGCCACTATCTAGTCTAGTGGTTGATAAACCAATCACAGGCAGGGTAGAACCAGGCCTCTGCACCCTTGTCCTCTACCCAACCCCTGCTGGCCCTCAGCTGCCAGTGTAATTTAATTGATGTGGAATCTTAGGGCAAGGAGATGCTGACCTCATCAGCCCATTTTGTCCAGGAGTAATTTACTGGATAATACAGATACAACGTCTTTAACCGGACATACCAGCACCCCCCAACTAACCTATAAAATGATGGTAGCTGTCATAATTGAATAGGCGTGGCATGCCAAGGGCTATAATACATGTTACAGATTCTTATCTCTAATCTTTCTGTGGGCAGTGTTTGGAGGGCTGTAGAGAATTACTGAATTTAGGGCCCATCAGATTTTCTTCTTTACTTCTAAGTTTTGTGTATTTCAAAGTGTTAGCACTGACTGGAAAGTGCATTAAATACAGACTTTGAGGCCCACAATGAGACACAGGCCCTTAGACTGGTTAGGGAGAGTGTGGTCTCTGGAGTTGAGTGGATAGCTTCAGGTTCTGGCCCCAGGACTCAATAATACTGTAACTCCAGCCATGTCACATCTCCTTCCAAGTCTCAGTTTTCTCTTCTGCCAAATGGGGACAGTGGTGTCATCCACATTATTGGCTGTGAAGAGTCCTTAATACGGTGCTTGACACCTTGTGAATGTTAGATATATGCTGCTTGCAACTGTAATTGAACCTTTTTGAGACATTTGCCAATTTCCTGATAGAATCAAGATTATTGAGGATGTAGAAATGAATGCTCCAGGTGGCACTATTTCGTGGGTAAAATTTAAGCTACTTGGGAGGTGGAGGCAGGATAATCGCTTGAACCTGGGAGGCAGAGGTTGCAGTGAGCCGAGATGGTACCACTGCACTCTAGCCTGGTGAGAGAGCGAGATTCTGTCTCAAAAACAACAAAAACAAAAACAAAACAAATTTTAAAAAGAGTTAACACATAGTAGATTTTTGTAAAAACTGCCAGCTGTTAGCCCTTAAGGTTGTCCTAAGCAAAATGTTTGGTTTGTAATTATTACAGCAAATTTGCCCTCATTTCTCTAGGATGTGAACTTTTTGTGTATATATGTATGTATATCTATCAATGTATTGTAATGGTATATTTCATACACATTCAAAGACTCTTAGACCTTCTGCGCTCAGGAAAAGAATGAAGCACATTGCCTGTCCTCCTTATACCTTCCGCCTCTTTGAGGCCTAATTACTACATGAACATCCAAATCCAAACTGCTTTTGAACAACCCGAGAGATGGTGAACTTCTCTTCTTGGGAAAGACCATTACATATGCAGCCAACTGTTAGGCCTAGGAAGTTCTTTCTTACATTGGACTCAAATCTCACTCTGGTTTGGTACCTTGGGATTCTACAAAACCCATCTCTTCTACATGACAACAGATGAAAGATTTGAGGAAAGTTAACAGATCTTCTTGAGCCTGCTTCAGGCTAAAAATCTCTTGCTCCTTCACCTGTTCCTCTTTTCCTTTGATTTTGAGGGCCCTGTGACCATCTGGATTGTTTCCCACAGCACCAACAGTCATAGAGATATATTTTATTGATGTATCCACATTTATATATAATTCACTTAAAGGCACTTCTTTTTGACAGAACCTATCTCCATCATTTGGAAATGAAACGTTTTGACTGCGTAACCTACTTTCTAAATTCTGAATCGGAGAAGCTGGCACATAAAGAATTATAAATTGTCTCTTGAAACTTTAGTAATACTGGAATAGGCTTTTCTTCATTTCAAGCCAGGTACCTGTGTAGAAGTAATCGTGGTAACTCTGTGCCTGCAGTAGCAGCATACTCTGTGCCAAACACTCAGCTCAATCCTTTGGTTGCAGTAGATCATTTAAGCCTCATGAGCATGAGTCTCTTCCTGTTTTTGTTGTTGTTGTTAGAGACAGAGTCTTGCTCTGTTACCCAGGCTGGAGTGCAGTGGTGTGATCGCACTCACTGCAACCTCCACCTCCCAGGTTCAAGTGATTCTCCTGCCTCAGCCTCCTGAGTAGCTGGGAATACAGACACCCGCCACTAAGTCTGGCTAATTTTTATATTTTTAATAGAGACGGTGTTTCACCATGTTGGTCAACCTGGTCTTGAACTCCTGACCTCAGGTGATCCACCCACCTTACCCTCCCAAAGTGCTGGGATTACAGGTGTAAGCTCCCGCATCCGGCCCTATCCTTTGTTTTAATGCATATAAATTGTGCAAGTGACGTAAAAATCACCACTCCCCCTTTTGGAATAGTTTGCTTTGATTCTATTGAAATTGTTCAAGCTAATTTTGAATTACAGATACTGCTGTTCTCAATGTGCCAGGCCCCCACACACAATATTGGGGATGGTGTACTTCGTTTTCTTTCAGCTTTCTCCAAGTGACTTCCTTACCCCCTCCTTTCAACAAGATTCTCAGAGAGGAAGCCAATCATAATGTTACTGGGCATGGGTATCTTGAGGGACGGCTAGGTGCCTTCTATGGGACTTAACACATTTCCTCAACATGGTGCCTCACCATGGCAACAGCCATGTCACACGACACATAGTTGACACATGTACGGTGCTGCCACAACTCATCCCAGGCTGAGTGTCTGTGATTCATTGTTTCCACTGACACAGGGACTACTGTAACTTGCAGCTGGAAGGTTCTCTGGTTTTCAGTGCCATTAATGCATACTGACTCCCATGGCACATGGAGGGCTCAGGGAAGAGAAGCATAAATAAATAAGTGCAGGCTGTAAACATTGCCTTCATTAGCTTTGCAGAAAAATGCTTGTTCATCAGTCAACCTCCTTGCCACTCTCATTCTTCTTTTTTTAAGCATATTTTGTTGGCTAACACCTTGGAAGATTGAAAATGATTTTTATTTTTAATCATAGTTGTACCTATTTCTTCTTGGCCAACTTCACAAGACTTTATGGTGGCCGCTTTTTAGTATTTATTTATATTCTTAACATGTAGCAGATTTATTGATGAAGGCATGATTCTGGGAATTTTTTTTCATTGTGAAATATAATGAATGCTTTACATAAATCAAATGGTGGAATTATGCATCCATTGCTCATGTAGGGGGATGAAGGTGGTATTCTAACAGAGGACTTTTCCAGAGGTCCAAGATGGGTGGTATTTTTTTTTTGTTTGTTTTTAATTGCATTTTAGGTTTTGGGGTACATTTGAAGAACACGCAAGATAGTTGCATAGGTACACACATGGCAGCGTGATTTGCTGCCTTCCTCCCCTTCACCTATGTCAGGCATTTCTCCTCATGTTATCTCTCCCCAACTCCCCACCTCCCACTGTCCCTCCCCTATTTCCCCCCAACAGACCCAAGTTTGTAGTGCTCCCCTCCCTGTGTCCATGTGTTCTCATTGTTCAACACCCGCCTGCGAGTGAGAACATGCGGTGTTTGATTTTCTTCTCTTGTGTCAGTTTGCTGAGAATGATGGTTTCCAGGTTCATCCATGTCCCTACAAAGGACCCAAACTCATCGTTTTTGATGGCTGCATAATATTCCATGGTGTTTATGTGCCACATTTTCCCTGTTTAGCCTATCATCATTGGGCATTTGGATTGGTTCCAGGTCTTTGCTACTGTAAACAGTGCTGCAATGAACATTCGTGTGCATGTGTCCTTATAGTAGAACGATTTATAATCCTTTGGATATATACCCAGTAATGAGAATGCTGGGTCAAATGGAATTTCTATTTCTAGGTCCTTAAGGAATCGCCACACTGTCTTCCACAATGGTTGAACTAATTTACACTCCCACCAACAGTGTAAAACTGTTCCTATTTCTCCACATCCTCTCCAGCATCTGTTGTCTTTAGATTTTTTAATGATCGCCATTCGAACTGGCGTGAGATGGTATCTCAATGTAGTTTTGATTTGCATTTCTCTGATGACCAGTGATGATGAGCATTTTTTCATATGTTTTTTGGCCTCATATATGTCTTCTTTTGTAAAGTATCTGTTCATATCCTTCTCCCACTTTTGTATGGGCTTGTTTGTTTTTTTCTTGTAAATCTGTTTTAGTTCTTTGTAAATTCTGGATATCAGCCCTTTGTCAGATGGGTAGACTGCAAAAATTTTTTCCAATTCTGTTGGTTGCCGAGTCACTCTAATGATTGTTTCTTTTGATGTGCAGAAGCTGTAGAGTTTGATTAGGTCCCATTAGTCTATTTTGGCTTTTGTTGCCAATGCTTTTGGTGTTTTGGTCATGAAGCCCTTGCCTATGCCTATGTCCTGAATGGTTTTGCCTAGATTTTCTTCTAGGGTTTTTATGGTGTTAGGTCTTATGTTTAAGTCTTTAATCCATCTGGAGTTAATTTTAGTGTAAGGTGTCAGGAAGGGGTCCAGTTTCTGCTTTCTGCACATGGCTAGCCAGTTTTCCCAACACCATTTATTAAACAAGGAATCCTTTCCCCATTGCTTGTTTTTGTCTGGTTTGTCAAAGATCAGATGGTTGTAGATATGTTGTGTTGCCTCTGTTCTGTTCCATTGGTCTATATCTCTGTTTTGGTACCAGTACCATGCTGTTTTGATTACTGTAGCCTTGTAGTATAGTTTGAAGTCCGGTAGCGTGATGCCTCCCCCTTTGTTCTTTTTGTTTAGAATTGGCTTGGCTATGCGGGCTCTCTTTTGGTTCCATATGAAGTTTAAGGTGTTTTTTTCCAGTTCTGTGAAGAAGGTCTTTGGTAGCTTGATGGGGATAGCATTGAATCTGTAAATTACTTTGGGCAGTATGGCCATTTTTAAGATATTGATTCTTCCTAACCATGAACATGGAAGGTTTCTCCATCTGTTTAAGTCCTCTCTTTTTTTGTAGCAGTGGCTTGTAGTTCTCCTTGAAGGGATCCTTTACGTTCCTTGTTATAGTGGTATTCCTAGGTATTTTATTCTCTTTGTAGCAATTGTGAATGGCAGTTCATTCTTGATTTGGTTCTCTTTAAGTCTGTTACTGGTGTATAGGAATGCTTGTTAATTTTGCATATTAATTTTGTATCTTGAGACTTTGCTGAAGTTGTTTATCAGTTTCAGGAGATTTTGGGCTGCGATGATGGGTTCTTCTAGATGTCGTCTGCAAACACAGACAATGTGACTTCCTCCTTTCCTGTTTGAATACCCTTTATTTCTTTTTCTTGCCTGATTGCTCTGGCTAGAACTTCCAGTACTATATTGAATAGGAGTGGCGAGAGAGGGCATCCTTTTCTAGTGCCAGATTTCAAAGGGAATGCTTCCAGTTTTTGCCCATTCAGTATGATATTGGCTGTTGGTTTGTTGTAAATAGCTTTTATTATTTTGAGATACCTTCAGTCACTACGAAGTTTATTGAGGGTTTTTTTTTTTTTTTTAGCATAGAGGGCTGTTGAATTTTGTCAAATGCCTTCTCTGCATCATGTGAGATAATCATGTGGTTTTTGTCTTTGGTTCTGTTTATGTGGTGAATTACGTTTATAGACTTGCTTATGTCGAACAAGCTTTGCATCCCCGGGATGAAGCCTACTTGATCATGGTGAAAAAGCTTTTTGATGTGCTGTTGTAACTGGCTTGTCAGTATTTTATTGAAGATTTTTGCATCTATGTTCATCATGGATATTGGCCTGAAGTTTTCTTTTCTTGTTGAGTCTCTGCCAGGTTTTGTATCAGGATGATGTTGGTCTCATAAAATGATTTGGGAAGGATTCCCTATTTTTGGATTATTTGGAATAGTACCAGCTCTTCTTTGTATGTCTGGTAGAATTTGGCTGTGAACCCATCTGGACCTGGGCTTTTTTGGGGTGGCAGGCTGTGTTAATATCTGCCTCAACATCAGACATTGTTATTGGCCTATTCAGGGTTTTGACTTCTTCCTGGTTTAGGCTTGGAAGGAGGCAAGAGTCTAGGTATTTGTCTACTTCTTCCAGGCTTACTAGTTTATGTGCATAGAGTTGTTTGTAATAATCTCTGATGATGGATTGAATTTCTATGGAATCTGTGGTGATATCCTCTTTATTGTTTTCTATTGCATATTTTTGTTTATTCTCTCTTTTTTGTTAATCTGGCTGGTGGTCCATCTATTTTTTTGATTTTTTCAGAAAACCAGCTCCTGGATTTATTGATTTTTTGAAGGGATTTTTGGTGTTTCTGTCTCCTTCAGTTCTGCTCTGCTCTTAGTTATTTCTCATCTTCTGCTAGGTTTTGAGTTTTTCTGATCTTGCTCCTTTAGCTTTTTCAATTTTGATGATAGGGTGCTAATTTTTGATCTTCCCTGACTTCTCATGTGGGCACTTATTGCTATATATTTTCCTCTAGAGACTGCTTTAAAAGTGTCCCAGAGATTCTGGTATGTTTTGTCTTGGTTCTCATTGGTTTCGAAGAACATCTTTATTTCTGCCTTCATTTCATTGTTTATTTAGTCAACATTCAAGAGCCCGTTGTTCAGTTTCCATGAAGCTGTGCGGTTCTGAGTTAGTTTCTGCATTTTGAGTTCTAACTTGATCGCACTGTGGTCTGAGATGCTGTTTGTTATTATTTCCATTTTTTGCATTTGCTGAGGAGAGATTTGCTTCCAATTACATGGTCAATTTTAGAGTACGTGTGATGTGGTCCTAAGAACAATGTATAGTTTGTGGATTTGGGGTGGAGAGTTCTGTAAATGTCTATTAGGTTTGCTTGGTCCAATTTTGAGTTCAAGTCCTGGATATCCTTGTTAATTTTCTGCCTTGTTGATCTGTCTAATATTGACAATGGGGTGTTAAAGTCTCCCATTATTATTGTGTGGGAGTCTATGTCTCTTTGTAAGTCATTAAGATCTTGCCTTATGTATCTATGTGTTCCTGAATTGGATGCTTATATATTTAGGAATGTTAGCCATTCTTGTTGCATTGATCCTTTTACCATTATGTAATGTCCTTCTTTGTCTCTTTTGGTCTTTGTTCCTTTAAAGTCTACTTTATCAGAGGCGAGAATTGCAACTCCTTTTTTTTTGCTCTCCATTTGCTTGGTAAATATTCCTCCATCCCTTTATTTTGAGCCTTTGTGTATCCTTGCATGTGAGATGGGTTTCCTGGATAGAGTGCAGTGATGGGTTTTGGCCTTTTATCCAATTTGCCAGTCTGTGTCTTTTGATTGGGGCATTTAGACCATTTACATTTAGGGTTCATATTGTTATGTGTGAATCTGATACTGCCATTGTGTTGCTAGCTGGCTGTTTTGCCTGTTAGTTGATGCAGATTCTTGATTGTGTTGATGCTTTTTAACATTTGGTATGTTTTTGGAGTGGCTGGTACTGGTTGTTCCTTTATATGTGTAGAGCCTCTTTCAGGAACTCTTGTAAAGCAGGCCTGGTGGTTATCAAATCTCTAAGTACTTGCTCCTTTGCAAGGGATTTTATTTTTCCTTCACTTATGAAGCTTAGTTTGGCTGTATATGAAATTCTGCTTTGAAAGTTCTTTTCTTTAAGGATGTTGAATATTGGTCCCCACTCTCTTCTGGCTTGTAGGGTTTCTGCTGAGAGATCTGCTGTGAGTCTGATGGGTTTCCCTTTGTGGGTAACTAGACCTTTCTCCCTGGCTTCCCTTAGCATTTTCTCCTTTATTTCAACCCTGGTGAATCTGATGATTATGTGCCTTGGGGTTGCTCTTCTTGAGGAATACCTTTGTGGTGTTCTCTGTATTTCCTGGACTTGAATATTGGCCTGCCTTGCTAGGTTGGGGAAGTTTTCCTGGATAATATCCTGAAGAGTATTTTCCAGCTTGGATTCATTCTCTTCATCACATTCAGGTACACCTATCAAACGTAGATTTGGTCTTTTCACGTACCATATTCCTTGGAGAATTTGTTCATTCCTTTTTACACTTTCTTCTCTATTCTTGCCTTCTCATTTTATTTCATTGAGTTGGTCTTCAAACTCTGATACCCTTTCTTCTGTTTGTTCAATTTGACTGTTGAAACTTGTGCATGCTTCCTGGAGTTTTCGAGTTGTGTTTTTCAGCTACATCAACTCACTTATATTCCTCTCTATGTTGTCCATTCTCGTTAGCATTTCGTCAAATCTTTTTTCAAGGTTCTTAGTTTCTTTGCATTGCATTAGAACCTGTTCTTTTAGCTCACAGAAGTTTCTTATTACCCACCTTCTAAAGTCTGATTCTGTCATTTCATCACACTCATTCTTCATCCAGGCTTGTTCCCTTGCTGGTGAGGAGTTGTGATCCTTTGCAGGAGGAGAGGTGTTCTGGTTTTGGGTGTTTTCATTCTTTTTGTGCTGGTTTCTTCCCATCTTTGTGGATTTATCCACCTGTTGTCTTTGTAGTTGCTGACTTTCAGATTGGGTCTCCGGGTGAACTTCCAGTTTGTGAATGATGAAGCTATTTCTGTTTCTTAGTTTTCCTTTTAACAGTCTGGCCCCTCTGCTATAGGACTGTTGAGGTCCACTCCAGGTCCTGCTTGCCTGGGGATCACCTGCAGCAGCTGCAGAACAGTAAGGGTTGCTACCAGTTTCCTCTTCTATATATTTGTCCCAGATCGATACCCGCCAAATATCAGTCTGTTTTCTCCTTTATGAGGTGACTCTTTGGACATACAGGGGTCAGAGAGGTTCTTGAGGAAACAGTCTGTCCTTTATTGGAGCTCAAGTGCTGAGCTGTGAGCTCCATTGTTCATTCAGAGTTGCTGGGCAGGTACGTTTAGTTCTGCTGCAGGAGAAATCATTAACTCCTTTTTTTCCCCCAGCTCCTCTGTCCCAGGGAGTTAGGGCTTTATTTATGAGTTTCCGTTGTGCTGCTGTCTTTTTTTTTTCAGGGCTGTCCTGCCCAGCAAGGAGGCATCATATTCACTGTCAGCCTGCAGTGGCTTTGTTGAGCTGCTGTGCGCTCTGCCCAGCTGCCATGTGATCTTCCTTACAGTCCTGTTTCTATGGGTATAGTTAGAATTGCCTCAGCAATGGTGGCCTGCCTCTGTAATGATGGACTCTCTCTGTAATGGCAGGTTGCCTCCACAATGGCAGGCTGCCTCGGCGATGGTGGACTACCTCGGTAGTGGTGGAGTGTCTCAGTAATGGCAGACGCCCCTCCTCCACAGAGCTGGACCATCCCAGGTTCAGCTGTACTTGCTGTGAAACTCTCAACCCAGAGCGTTTTCAATTGCTGTTTTGTTTTTTTGTGTGTGGGGGTGGGTACACTGAGCCTGATCACCTGACTCCCTTACTCAGAGTCTGTTTTTATTTTTTTTAGTTGAATGGTTGACTCTCTCCCAGGTGTTCCAGTCTCCTGTTGAAAAGGCGCTGGGATCTGTGTGATTTGCCATGCGGCAACTCACTGTTCCAGGTGAAACAGTGGTGCTGAGATTCATGGCGGTTTTTTTGCCCAGAAATCTCCTGTCCTGGCTCCCTGTTTCAGTTCCTTTTTAAGATGAATTCGCGATCTGCCTTCCTGGGTCTGCAATCGCTAGCTAAAAAGGCACTCAGACCAGTGTATTTTGTATGGAGAAACACCGCACCAGGGTGCCGGCAAAGCAGCCATGCCAGCCAAAACAGCCGTGCTGTCCAACACAGCTGCGCTGGCCAAAACAGCTGCACTGGTGGCCCGTGGTGCTCCTCTACCTGCGAATCTCCTGGTCTGTGGTCAATGAAAATCCATCTGGAAGTACGACATCCACTCATCCTCCACGCTTTCGCTGAGGGCTGCAATCCTGAGCTGTTCCTAGTTGGCCATCTTGGGTCCTCCTCCAAGTTTGTATATTTTATATAAAAGAGTTCAAATAGAGTTAGTATATTTTTTATGACAGAGTTTATAGATTGTATATTTTATACAAAAGAATTCAAATATAATTTGTACATTTTTTATAACAGAGTTCAAATAGAGTGTTTATATTTTTTATAGCAGAGTTCAAATAGCGTTCATATATTTTTTATAACAGAGTTCAGAATGTGTATTTTTTACATCAGAGTATTTTAAGAATTTGAATATTTTTTATAACAGAGAAGAAATAGAGTTTGTATATTTTTAAGCAGTTTGTATATTTGATAGTTTGTATATTTTTTAACAGAGTTAAAGTACATTGTGTATATTTTTACAACAGAGTTCAAACAGAGTTTGTGTATTTTTTATAAAAGAGTATTTTGAGAATTTGTATAGTTTTTGTAACAGAGTTCAAATAGAGTGTGTAAAAGTTTTATATCAGAGTACAAAGAGTTTTTTTAGTTTTTATAGTAGAATATTTTGAGAGTTTGTATATTTTTCATAAAAGAGTACAAATAGAGAGTGTATACATTTTTTAATAGATTTCAAATATCGTTTGAGTATTTTTCACAACAGAGTTAAAAACAAGTGTGTATATTTTCTATAGCAGAGTTCAATTATGGTTTGTATACTTTTTATAACAGAGTATTTTTAGAGTTTGTATATTTTTTATAACAGAGATCAAATAGAGTGTGTATCTTTTTTATATCACAGTTAAAATAGAGTTTGTCTACTTTTTATAACAGAGTATTTTGATAGCTGCAATATTTTTACAACAGAGTTAAAATATAGTGTTTATATTTTTTATGAGCGGAAATAGAGTTTGTATATTTTTTATAAAAGTATTTTGAGAGTTTGCATGTTTTTATAACAGTTAAATATAGAGTGCAAATTTTTTTAAAACAGTTTATATAAAGTTTTTATATTTTTTATAATACAATATTTTGAGAGTTTGCATATTTTTCATAACAGAGTTCAAAGAGAGTGTGTACATTTTCTATAACAGAGTTCAAATATGGTTTGTATATTTTTTATAGCAGAGTATTTTGAAAGTTTGTATATTTTTATAACAGAGTTCACATAGAGTGTTTATTTTTTTATAACAGAGTATTCTGAGAGTTTGTATATTTTTTTCTAACACAGTTCAAATAGCGTGTATATTTTTTATAACAAAGTATTTTGAGAGATTGTATATTATTTATAACAGAGTTAAAATATCTGTTTATATTTTATATAACAGAGTTAGAATACTGTGTGTATACTTTATATAACAGAGTATCTTGAGAATTTGTATATTGGTTATAAGAGAGTTAAAATATAGTGTGTATATTTGCTATAACAGAGTTCAAACAATATTTTTGTATTTTCCATAAAAGGGTATAGTGAGAGTTTGTATATTTCTTATAAGAGAGTTCAAATAGAGTGTGTATATATTTTATATCGGAGTTCAAATACAGTTTGTTTATTTTACATAACAGAGTATTTTGATAGTTTGTATATTTTTAAAAAAGAATTAAAATATAGGGTTTACATTTTTTGTTACACAGTTCAAATAGGGTTTGCATAATTTTTATAACAATTTATTTCAATAGTTTGCATTTTTTTAAAAACAGTTAAAATATAGTGTGTATATCTTTTATAACAGAGTACAAATAGGGTGTGTATATTTTTTATAACAGAGTAATTTCATAGTTTGTATATTTTTATACCATATTTACAATAGAGTGCATATATTTTTATAACAGTATTTTGTGAGTTTG
>NW_016107703.1:2013724-2028089 GCF_001604975.1 Cebus imitator
GCGCTGGCCGGCACAGCTGCACTGGCCGAAACAGCCGCGCTGGTGACCGTGGAGCACCTCTGCCCGGGAATTTCCTAGTCTGTGGGCAATAAAAACACGGCGTCCACTCACCCTCTGCGCTTTCACTAGGAGCTGCAATCCTGAGCTGTTCCTAAACGGCCATCTTGGATCCACCCTCTCCTGTATATGTTTTATAACAGAGTATTTTGAGAGTTTGTATATTTTTTATAACAGAGTTCAAATAGAATGTGTATATTTTTATAAGGTAGTATTTTTAGAGTTTGTATTTTTTTATAACAGAATTCATAGTGTGTATATTTTTTATAACAGAGTAATTTGGTAGTTTGTATATATTTTATACTAGATTTAAAGTTGAGTGTGTATATTTTTTATAAGAGAGTTCACATTGACTTTCCATATTTTTTATAATGGCGTTCAAATAGAGTGTGTATGCTTTTTATAAGAGTAGAAATAAAGTTTCAATATTTTATATAACAGTATTTTGATAGATTGTATATTTTTTATAACAGAGCACATATACAGTGTGTATATTTTTATTACAGTGTTAAAATAGAGTTTGTATATTTTTTATAAAAGAATCTTTTGAGGGTTTTTATATTTTTTATAACAGTGTTAAAATATAGTGTGTATATATTTTATAACAGAGAAGAAATAGTTTGTATATTTTTAAACAGAGTATTTTGATAGTTTGTATATTTTTTATAACAGTTAAAATATATTTTGTATATGTTTCATAACAGAGTTCAAATAGAGTTTGTGTATTTTTTATGAAAGTGTATTTTGAGAATTTGTATATTTTTTGTAAAGGAATTCAAATAGAGTGTGTAAAACTTTTATGTCAGTGTACAAATAGGGTTTTTTATTTTTTATAATAGAATACATTGAGAGTTTGTATATTTTTCATAAAAGAGTTCAAATAGAGTGTATACATTTTTAATAGAGTTCAAATACCTTTTGTTATTTTTTACAACAGAATTCAATGAGTGTGTATATTTTCTGTAACAGAGTTCAATTATGGTCTGTATACTTTTTATACCAGAGTATTTTTAAAGTTTGTATATTTTTATAACAGAGATGAAATAGAGTGTGTATATTTTTTATATCAGAGTTAAAATAGAGTTTGTCTATTTTTTATGAGTATTTTTATAGTTGGTATACTTTTATAACAGAGTTAAAATATAGTGTTTATAATTTTTATAACAGAGTAGAAATACAGTTTGTATACTTTTTCTAAAAGAATGTTTTGAGAGTTTGTATGTTTGTCATAACACAGTTAAATATAGAGTGTAAATTTTTTATAACAGAATTCAAATAGAGTTTTTATTTTTTTAGTACAATATTTTGAGAGTTTGCATATTTTTCATAACAGTTCAAATAGGGTGTGCATATTTACTATAACAGAGTTCAAATATGGTTTGTATATTTTTTATAGCAGAGTATTTTGAAAGTTTGTATTTTTTTTATAACGGAGTTAACATAGAGTGTGTTTATTTTTATAACAGTATTATGAGAGTTTGTATATTTTTTTCTAACACAGTTCAAATAGAGTTTGTATATTTTTTATATCTGAGTATTTTGAGAGATTGTATATTATTTATAACAGTTAAAATACGCTGTCTATATTTTACATAACAGTTAAAATAGAGTGTGCATACTTTATATAAAAGAGTGTCTTGAGAGTTTGTATATTTTTATAACAGAGTTAAAATATAGTGTGTATATCTGTTATAACAGAGTTCAAACACTGTTTCTGTATTTTTCATAAAAGAGTATTTTGAGAGTTTGTATATTTTTCATAACAGAGTTCAAATAGAGTGTTTATATATTTTATATCAGAGATCAAATAGTTTGTTTATTTTTTATAACAGAGTATTTTGATAGTTTGTATATTTTTAAAAAGAACTAAAATATAGTGTTTATATTTTTTGTTACACAGTTCAAATAGGGTTTGCATATTTTTTATAACAATTTATTGCAAAAGTTTGCATATTTTTTTAAAACAGTTAAAATATATTGTGTATATCTTTTATAACAGAGTACAAGTAGGATGCGTATATTTTTTATAACAGTAATTTCATAGTTTGTATATTTTTATATCATATTTAAAATAGTGTATATATTTTTTATAACAGAGTATTTTCAGAGTATGTATATTTTTTATAACAGAGTTCAAATACAATGTGTATATTTCTTATAACAGTATTTTTAGGATTTGTATATTTTTATAACAGAATTCACATAGTGTGCATATTTTTTATAACGAGTAATTTGGTATTTTGTACATTTTTTATACCAGATTTAAAGTTGAGTGTGTATATTTTTTATGAGCTCATATTGACTTTGCATATTTCTATAACAGACTTCAGGTAGAGTGTCTATACTTTTTATAACAGAGTAGAAATAAAGTTTGTATATTTTATATAACAGAGTATTTGGATAGTTTGTAGATTTTTTATAACAGCAAATATATAGTGTGTATATTTTTTATTACAGTGTTAAAATACAGTTTGTACATTTTTTATAAAAGAATCTTTTGAGAGTTTTTACAATTTTTATGAGTTAAAATATAGAGTGCATATTTTTTATAACAGAATTCAAATAGAGTTTGTATATTTTTTATAACAGAGTTCATACAGAGTGTGTGTATTTTTACAACAGAGTTCAAACAGAGTGTGTATATTTTTTACAACAGAGTATTTTACGAGTTTGAATATTTTTTATAACAGTGTTAAAATATAGTGGCTATATATTTTATAACAGAGAAGAAAAAGGATTTGTATATTTTTAAACAGAGTATTTTGATAGTTCATATATTTTTTATAACAGAGTTAACATATATTGTGTATATTTTTTATAACAGAGTTCAAATAGAGTTTGTGTATTTTTTATAAAAGAGTATTTTGAGAATTTGTATATTTTTTGTAAAACAGTTCAAATAGAGTGTGTAAAAGTTTTATATCAGAGTAGAAATAGTTTTTTAATTTTTTATAATAGAATATTTTTACAGTTTGTATATTTTTCATGAAAGAGTTCAAATAGAGAGTGGATACATTTTTTAATAGAGTTCAAATATCGTTTGTATATTTTATACAACAGAGTTCAAAAAGAGTGTGTATATTTTCTATAACAGAGTTCAATTATGGTTTGTATACTTTTTATAAGAGGGTATTTTGAGAGTTTTTATATTTTTCATAACAGAGATCAAATAGAGTGTGTATATTTTTTATATCACAATTAAAATAGAGTTTATCTATTTTTTTATAACAGAGTATTTTGATAGTTTGTATATTTTTTTCTAACAAGAGTTCCAATAGAGTGTGTATATCTTTTATAAAGGAGTACTTTGAGAGATTGTATATTATTTATAACAGAGTTAAAATATGGTGTTTATATTTTATATAACAGAGTTAAAAGAGTGTGTATAGTTTATATAACACAGTAAGTTAAGAGTTTGTATATTTTTTATAACAGAGTTCAAATAGTGTGTATAGTTTCTAAAACAGAGTGCAATTACACTTTGTATACTTTTAATAAGAGTATTTTGAGATTTGTATATTTTTTATAACAGATCAAATAGAAAGTATATAATTTTTATATCAGAGTTAAAATAGAGTTTGTCTATTTTTTTATAACAGAGTATTTTGATCGTTGGCATATTTTTATAACAGTTAAAATATAGTGTTTATAATTTTTATAACAGAGTAGAAATACAGTTTGTATATATTTTATAAAAGAGTATTTTGAGAGTTTGTATTTTTTATATCAGAGTTAAAATATGGAATGTAAATTTTTTATAACAGAGTTCAAATATTGTTTTTATATGTTTTATAATACAATATTTTGAGAGTTTGCATATTTTTCATAACAGTGCAAATAGGGTGTGTACATTTTCTATAACAGAGTTCAAATATGGTATGTATATTTTTTATACCAGAGTATTTTGAAAGTTTGTATATTTTTAATAACAGAATTCACACACAGTGTGTTTATTTTTATAACAGAGTATTATATATACAAACTCTAAAAATACTCTGTTATAAAAAAGACACAAACTATTTCAACTTTGTTATAAAAATATACAAACTATATTTTAACTCTGTTATAATAAATACAGAAACTCAAAATACTGTTATAAGAAATATACAAACTATATTTCTGCTCTCATAAAATATATACAAACTCTATTTGAACTCTGTTATAAAAATATACACAGTATATTATTACTTTGTGAAAAAAATATTCAATTTATCCAAATACTCTGTTATAAAAATATGAAAACTATTTCTTTTTAATAAAATATATACACACTATATTTTAATTTTTTATAAAATATATACAACCTCTCAAAATATCCTGTTATAAAACATATACAATCTCTATTTGAACTCTGTTATAAAAAATATACACACTATATTTTAATGGTGTTATAGAAAATATACAAACTATCAAAATACTCTGTTATAAAAAATATGCAAACACTATTTGTACTGTTATAAAAAATACAAACTCTATGTGAACTCCCTAACATAAAATATAAAATCTCTACTTGAACTCTGTTGTAAAAAATATACAAATTCTATTTGAACTCTGTTATAAAAAATATATACACTATATTTTAACACTATTAGAAAAATATACAAACTTTCAAAATATTATGTTATAAAAAACATGCAAATTCTAATTATACAGTGTTATAAAAATACGCACACAATGTTTTAACTCTGGTATAAAAATATACAAACTCTGAAAATACTCTGTTATAAAAAATATAGCAACTCTCATTGTACTCTATGTTTTTTAAATAACAGGGTTCAAATAGAGTGTATATATTTTGTATAACAGGGTATTTTGAGAGTTTGTATATATTTTTAACAAGCTATCAATGCACTCTGTTACAAAAAATTTACAAACTCTATTTGAACTCTGATATAAGAAATATAAAAACTCTTACTATAGTCTTTTATAAAAAATACAGAAGCTGTATTTGAAATCTATTATGAAAAGTATAAGCACTATATTTTAACTGTGTTATAAAAACATACAAACTATCAAAATACTCTGTTATAAAAAATATAAAAACTCTAAAATAGTCATATAAAATATATACACTATATTTTAACTATCATATAAAAAATCTCCAATCTCTGAAAATACTGTTATAAAAAATATACACACTCTATATAAGCAGCTATAAAACGTACAAAATCTCAAAATACACTGTAATAAAAATATGCAAACTCTATTTTAACTGTTATAAAAAATATACATACTATATTTTAACTGTGTTACAAAAAATATAGAAACTCAAAATACTCTGCTATAAAAAACATACACACTGTATTTTAAATCTGTTAGTTTGTATATTTTTTATAACAGATTTAAAATAGAGTGTGTATATTTTTTATAACAAAGTATGTTGACTGTTTGTATATTATTTCTAAGAGTTAAATGAATAAATGTGAGCCTGCATCTAAGTTAATAAACACCAGCCTGCCTCTAAATCATTATACAGATAGGTGAGTCAATAAATAAATACAAGCCTGAACACAAATACATAAATATATAAATAAACGTTGCCAGCCTGAGTCTAAATAAGTAAAGATGAGCCTGCCTCTAAACAATTAGATAACAGGAAAGATCAATACACAAATCCAAGCCTGCCTCCAAATATATAAATAAATGAATAAATAAATAAATCCTGCCTGCTTCTTCATAAGTAAGTAGGTCAGAAATTAAATAAATAAATGCGAGTCTCCCTTTAAATAAATCAATTGATAGATAGATAAATAAATCAATACATAAACACCCCCATTTGGTGGTGCATGATTTTAATCCCTCATTCATTGGGAGGCTGAGCCGGCTATATCACAATGGTCAGGACATTGAGACCAGCCTGGCCAAGACGGTGAAAGAAACCCTGACTCTATTTGCAAAAATCAAAAGACAAATATAAATAAATAAATAAATGCAAGCCATCCTCTCTGCCTCTAAGTAAATAAATACATAACTAAGTAAATAAAGAAATAAAGAAAGGCCGAGCATGGTGGGTCAGGCCTGTAATCGTGGAACATTCAGAGGCAGAGACTGGTGGGTCACAAGGTCAAGAGATCAAGACCACCCTCCCCGACTTTGTAAAACCCCATCTCCACAAAGAACACAAAAATATTAGCCAGGTGTGGTGGCACATGCCTGTGGTCCAAGCTACTGGGGAGGCAGAGGCGGGAGAATCACTTGAACCCAGGAGGCGGAGGTTGCAGTGAGCCAAGATGGAGCCCCTGCACTCCAGCCTGTTAACAGAGCATGACACTATCTTTAACAGATAAATAAACAAATGATCAAATGCGTGCCTGCATCTAAGTTAATAAATGCTAGCCTGCCTCTAAATCATTATACGGATAGGTAAGTCACTAAATAAATACAAGCCTGAACACAAATACATACGTATATAAATAAACGTCACCGGCCTGGGTCTAAATAAGTAAAGGTGAGCCTGCCTCTAAACAATTAGATAGCTGGACAGATCAGTACATAAATCTAAGCCTGCCTCCAAATATATAAATAAATGAATAAATAAATAAATCCAACCTGCTTCTTCATAAGCAAGTAGGTCAGAAAATAAATAAATAAATAAATGTGACTCTGCCTCTAAGTAAATCAATTGATAGATAGATAAATAAATCAATACATAAACACCCCCGCTTGGTGGCACATGATTTTAATCCCCCATTCATTGGGAGCCTGAGCCGGCTATATCACTTGAGGTCAGGACATCGAGATCAGCCTGGCCAAGATGGTAAAAGAAACCCTGACTCTATTTTCAAAAATCAAAAGACAAATATAAATAAATAAATAAATAAATAAATGCACGCCGTCCTCCCTGCCTCTAAGTAAATAAATACGTAACTAAGTAAATAAAGAAATAAATAAAGGCCGAGAGTGGTGGGTCATGCCTTTAATCGCAGAACATTTGGAGGCAGAGACTAGCGGGTCACAAGGTCAAGAGATCGAGACCACCCTGCCCAACTTGGTGAAACCCCATCTCCACAAAGAACACAAAAATATTAGCCAGGTGTGGTGGCACACGCCTGTGGTCCAAGCTACTGGGGAGGCAGAGGTGGGAGAATCACGTGAACCCAGGAGGCGGAGGTTGCAGTGAGCCATTTTTAATAGATAAATAAATAAATAAATGAACAAATGCGAGCCTGCATCTAAGCTAATAAACACCAGCCTGCCTCTAAATCATTATACGGATAGGTAAGTCAATAAATAAATACAAGCCTGAACACAAATACATACGTATATAAATAAACATTGCCAGCCTGGGTCTATATAAGTAAAGGCCAGCCTGCCTCTATACAATTAGTCAACTGCACAGATCAAACATAAATCCAAGCCTGCCTCCAAATATATAAATAAATGAATAAATAAATAAATCCGAACTGCTTCTTCATAAGTAGGTCAGAAAATAAATAAATAAATGCGAGTCTGCCTGTAAATAAATCGATAGATAAATAAATCAATACATAAATACCCCCACTAGGTGGCGCATGATTGTAATCCCCCACAAATTGGGAGCCTGAGCTGGCTATATCACCTGAGGTCAGGACATCAAGATCAGCCTGGCCAAGACGGCAAAAGAAACCCTGACTATTTTCCAAAATCAAAAGACGAATAGAAATAAATAAATAAATAAATAAACGCAAGCTGTCCTCCCTGCCTCTAAGTAAATAAAGAAATAAATAAAGGTGGAGCACGGTGGGTCACACCTGTAATCGCAGAACATTCGGAGTCAGAGACCGGCGGGTCACGAGGTCAAGATATCGAGACCACCCTGCCCAACTTGGTGAAACCCTGTCTCCACAAAGAACACAAAAATATTAGCCAGGTGTGGTGGCACACGCCTGTGGTCCAAGCTACTCAGGATGCAGAGGCGGGAGAATCACTTGAACCCAGGAGGTGGAGGTTGCAGTGAGCCAAGATGGAGCCCCTGCACTCCAGCCTGTTAACAGAGCACGACGCCATCTTTAATATATAAATAAATAAATAAATGAACAAATGCAAGCTTGTATCGAAGTTAATAAACGCAAGCCTGCCTCTAAATCTTTATACTGATATTTAATTCAATAAATAAATACAAGCCTGAACACAAATACATAAGTATATGAATAAATATTGCCAGCCTGTGTCTAAATAAGTAAAGGCAAGCCTGCCTCTAAACAATTATATCAATACATAAATCCAAGCCTGCCTTCAAATAAATAAATAAATAAATAAATAAATAAATAAATCCTACCTGCTTCTCTGTTAAGTAAGTAGCTCAGTAAATAAATAAATAAATGTGATTCAGCCTCTAAATAAATCAATTAATAGATAGATAAATAGATCACTAAATTAATACCCAGGCTTGGTGGTTTATGCTTTTAATCCCCCTTGCATTGGGAGACTGAGCCACGTATATCACCTTAGGTCAGGACACTGAGACCAACCTGGCCAAGTTGGTGAAAGAACCCCTGTCTCCTTTAAAAAAATAAGAAGAATAAGAAAATAAATAAATAAATAAATAAATAAATGCTTCTTCTTCCATGCATTTCCCCTTTCCCAGCCCACTTTTACTCTGAACTAATGAATGCTCTTGCCAAACATCGGGTGGGCCTATCCGACCTCCCCCTACCTAACCCAGACCTTATCTTCTATGTGGATGGAAATTCAGTAATGACAGCCGATGGGCGGCGAAAGGCATCCTCTTCGGTAGTCACAGATTCAGCCACACTCAAAGCACGTCGCCTCTCTGACCAAACCACATCACAAAAGGTGGAGCTCATTGCTCTAACCCGAGCTCTCACACTAGCACAGGGAAAGTGAGCAAATATCTACACTGACTCAAAATATGCTTTTCTTATTACCCATTGCCACTCTGACCTCTGGAGACAGCGGGGATGTCTTACCACAAAGGTGTCCCCCATAATCAATGCTGCACAGATCTCTAATCTCTTACAGGCCTTATCATTACCCAGGGAGGTTGCAGTCATACACTGCCAAGGACACCGGGCCCTGCATGATGCTGTCTCCTGGGGCAATGTGCGGGCAGATACAGCAGCAAGATCTTTAACTAATGCCAATTTGGCCCCTACCCCTGTTCTCTTCCTTACCATGGCTACACAGCCTCTATACTCACCATCAGAGAACCAGACCCTCATACTAAAAGGGGGAACAGAATCTAATCAGGGCTGGATCTTCCTAAATAATAAAATAGCCCTACCTCGGGAACAGGCCCCTAAAATTATTGCTGAAATCCACCAATCCTTACATATAGGGCCTAAGGCATTACACCGCTTTGTACAGCCCCTCTTTTTCACACCAGGTCTGCAACAAACAATTGAGCAGTTACACAAAGCATGCATTACTTGCTCTAAGGTCTCACCTTAGGGAGGCTAAGGCCACAGTTTCCTACCCACCAAATGCGTGGCAACTTACCGGCCCAAGACTGGCATATTGACTTTATTCATATGCCCACTCACAAAAAGCTCTGCTATGTCCTAACTTTTGTAAATACCTTTTCAGGTTGGATTGCCAGTCCCAGCTGTAACACCATAGTAAAGGTAAAATCCTCTCTCTATGCACCACCAGGAGGATACTTCTGGTGTAATGGAACCTTAACTAAAGTTATTAATTCCTCCTTCCCTTTCCATTGTGTGCCTGTCACCTTAGTCCCACAGTTAGAGGTATATGGACAGACCAAACTTCTATCCCTCCTTCCACCCTCCCCTAATCACCGAGACAGATGAGCAGTCTTCCTCCCAATGGTCATTGGTCTCTCTCTAGCATCCTCTCTGGTGGTAGCTGGGCTGGGCAACGGTGCCCTAGGCTACAGTGTCACCTCAGCCACTCAACTAGAGGGCAAGCTTCACATGGCTATCAAAGCATCGGCTGCCTCCCTGGCCTCCCTCCAGCAAAAAATTACGTCGCTGACACATGTAACTCTCCAGAACTGACGGGCCCTTCACCTGCTAAGAGCAGAAAACTGAGGTACCTGTCTGTTTCTTCAGGAACAGTACTGCTATTATATTAATGAAAAGGGCCTAGTAGAGGAAAATGTCAACACTCTCTATCACCTGCAAAAACACCTCCTCAAGAAGCAAAATGCATCAGTCTCGCCTCCCAACTGGTGGCAATCCCCCATGCTTACCTGGCTAACCCCTATTATCACTCCCATTATCGTAGTTTGTCTTCTGTTAATGCAGGCCCCTTTTGTCCTCAGGTTTTTACAGGCCCACATGAGAGAAATACCCAGGGTGGCTGTAAACCACATGCTACTTCACCGCTATGTCCGACCCCCAACAGAGGCACCAGCCAACTGACCCTTCTAACTCACTCGGCCCCTATTCATCAGGAAGTAGCCAGAAAGAAGTGATGTCCTATATCATCAAAAGAGTCAAAATGTAAGGCTGGTTGCCTCGCCAGAAGACCGGACACACCCACCTGTTCTACACTTGGCACCTGACTCTTCACCTGGCACCCACCTCTGCACTTGGCACCTGGCTCTGCACTCAGCACCTAGCTCTGTACACGGTTCCTCTGGAAGGCTCCAGCTGATGCAACCCTGGCCAGCTCTTTTATTAGAAAAACCCACCTGATAACCTGCTAACCAATAGCGGTCCACCCCGTCCCAATCCCACTCCCCTGGAGCCAATCAGATCACCCAGCTGTTGCTCATTAGTCATAGCCCTAAAAACCCCATGCCCCAGGAAGTCAGTGCATCTTTTCTGGCCCCTTTCCCAGAAGATAGAACCTTGCCCAGGAGCTGAATAAACTGGCATTTAATTTTTTTGTACTGGCCTCAGTTTCCTCATTTTAAACTCAGCAATAACCCTTACAATAAGTACGTCAGTAAATAGACTAACAAATGCGAGTCTGCCTCTAAATAAATCGATTAATAGATAAACAAATCAATAAATATATAGCCTTGTTTGGTGGCTCATGCTTTTAATCACCCACCCATTGGGAGCTTGAGCCCAGTATATCACCTGAGGTCAGGACATCGAGACTAGCCTGGCCAAGATGATGGAAGAAACCCTGTCTCTATTTAGAAAAACAATAAGATGGAAACAATAGATATACATTGTAAGGCTGGTCGCTGGGAGCTCGGACATGCCCATCCCTCTGCGCGCCTGAAAACTATGTCACCACTCCGCACTCGACATCAAACCCTGCACTCAGCATCTAGCGCCGCCACGTAGCTTCCCCAATGCCCGCTTCTGCACTCTGCACCCGAATCTGCACTCAACACTAGACTTTTCACTCCGTACCTAGCCCATCATTGGAAAAGTGTGCCAAAATTTAAAAGAAGCCCAGCCAAAAGCTGCCCAATAGCATTTTGTGCCATTGAGCTCCCCCTGGGCAGCCTGCCCACTGGAAATCCCGACTACCTACCAATAGCAGCTTGCCCCATCCATGTCCTGTTCCCTCATAACCAGTCAAGACACCTGAACTTGCTATAAAAACCACACGACTCAGGGAGTCAAGGGCGACTTCTCTGGCCCCTCTTTCCTGGACCACAGAACCTTGCCTGGGAGCTGAATAAATTCGCATTTAATTGTTCTTATACTAGCCTCAGTTTCCTCATTTTAAACTCAGCAATAACCCTTACAATAAAAAAATAAATAAAGGCTAGGCACGGCGGCTCATGCCTATAACCCCAGCACTTTTGGAGGCTGAGACCAGTGGATCACAAGGCCAAGAGATTGAGACCATCCCAGCCAACATGGTGAAACCCAGTCTCTACTAATTTTTTTTAAAAAATAATATTTTTCAAATATTATTTAAATTATTTATTTTTTTTTAATGAAAAAGAAATATTAGCCCAGCACACGACTGTGATCCCAGCTACTCAGGAAGCTGAGCTGGAAGAATCGCTTGAACCCAGGAGGTGGAGGAAAAAGGTTTAATTGACTCACCGTTCTGCATGACTGGGGAAGCCTCAGGAGGCCTGCATTCACAGTGACTGATAACGGGAACGGAAAGCCAGACACCTTCTCCGAAGGTGGTCGGAGGAAGACCAAATGAGGGAGGAACTACGAAACATTTATATACCCATCAGATCTCACGAGAACTCTCCCGCATAGGGAAACTGCCCCAGTGATTTAATTATTACCACCACCTGGTCTCTTGCTTCACAGGTGAAGATTATGGAGATTCCAATGCAAGATGAGAATTTGGGTAGGAGCACAGCCAAAATAAATATAGTAAAATAGGTGGATCTCTTCCAACTAATAAAAAATAACAACCGAGGCACCAGCCAACTGACCCTTCTTCCTCACTCCGCCCCTATTCAGCAGGAAGTAGCCAGAAAGAAGCGACGTCCTATATCATCAAAAGGCCAGTTTCCTCGCCAGGTGACCAGACACACCCACCCATTCTGGACTCGGCACCTGACTCCGGACCCGTCACCCACCTCTGCACTTGGCACTGGTCTCTGCTCCCAGCACCTGGCTCTGCACACGGTTCCCCTGGAAGACCCTGCCTGATGCAACCCTGGACGCCTCTTGTATTAGAAAAACCCACCCCGTCCCAATCCCGCTTTCCTGGAGCCAATCAGAGCACCCAGCTGTTGCTCGTTACTCATAGTCCTAAAAACCCCATGCCCCAGGAAGTCAGCGTGACTTCTCTGGCCCCTTTCCAGAACCATATAACCTCACCCAGGAGCTGAATAAACTGGCATTTAATTTTCTTATGCTGGCCTCAGTTTCCTCATTTTAAACTCGGCAATAATCCTTACAATAAGTACATCAGTACATAAACAAACAAATTCGAGTCTACCTCTAAATAAACCGATAAATAGATAAATAAATCAATAAATATATAGCCTCGCTTGGTGGCTCATGCTTTTAATCACCCATCCATTGGAATCTTGAGCCCAGTATATCATCTGAGCTCAGGACATCGAGACTAGCCTGGTCAAGATGCTGGAAGAAACCCTGTCTCTATTTAGAAAAACAATAAGATGGAAACAATAGATATATATTGTAAGGCTGGTTGCTGGGAGGTCGGACATGCCCATCCCTCTCTGCGCCTGAAAACTATGTCACCACTCCACTCTTGACATCAAGCCCTGCACTCAGCATCTAGCCCTACCATGTCACTTCCCCAATGCCCGCTTCTGCACTCTGCACCCTGCACCCGAATCTGCACTCAACACTAGACAATGCACTCAGCATCTATCCTGCAGTTGGAAAAGCCCACCAAAATTTAAAAGAAACCCGCCAAACCTACCCAATAGCATATTGCCATCAGCTGCTTATGCATTTTTTTTTTAACACAGACGTAAGGCAGAGAATACTCCAAGCCGCTTCTAATTGGCTGGAGGAGCATGTTCCTGCAGATTACCAGAAGCCCCAAGAGCATGTCAGGATCCAGTTACTGGGAACTGACCCCCAGTGGGATCCAAACACCCCAGAGGGCATGCAAAGGCTAATCCAGTACAGAGAAGCCTTGCTGGAAGGATTAAAAAAAGGGGGCACAGAAAGTTACAAATGTTAATAAAGTCTCTGAGGTTCTTCAGGGAAAAGAGAAAAGCCCTACCCAATTCTATGAAAGACTATGTGAAGCTTATTGCAGGTACACGCCTTTTGATCCTGAGAGCCCGGAAAAGCAGCATATGATAAATATGGCATTAGCCAGTGTGCAGAAGACATTAGATGAAAATTGCAGAAACAGGCCAGATTTGCATGCATGAATACTTCACAGTTATTGGAAATGACTAACCAGCTGTTTGTACACAGAGAGGCGGTAAGCCAGAGGGAAGATTGTAGGGAAAAGGAACTTCAGGCTCGGTGAAATGCCATCTTGATAGCTGCTGCTATTAAAGGAGTAACCCCTAGAGGGCTGGAAAAGGGGGGTTCCTGGAAAGCCCCACAGTCTGCCTGCCCATGCCTGCAACATGATCAGTGTGCATTTTGTCGAGAGGTAGAACACTGGAAGAAAAAAAAATGTGGAGAAGCAAGACGGCCATTTAGGAAGAGCTCAGGATTGCAGCTCCCAGTGAAAGCACAGAGGGTGAGTGGACGCCGCATTTTTATTGCCCACAGACTAGGAAATACCCAGGCAGAGGAGTTCCATGGTCGCCAGCACGGCTGTTTCGGCCAGCACTGCTGTGCTGGCTGGCACCGCTGCTTTGCCCTGCACGGCTGCTATGTCGGCGCCCTGGAGCAGCAGTTCTCTGTACAAAATACACCGGTCCGGGTGCCCTTTTGGCTGGTGATTGGAGCCATGGGAAGTCACCCATTCGTCTATTTAAAAAAGGGACTGAACAGAGAACCAGGACAGTAGATTCCAGGGCAAGAAAAAA
>NW_016107703.1:2029714-2030772 GCF_001604975.1 Cebus imitator
AATGAACAAAGTCTCCAAGAAATGTGGGACTATGTGAAAAGACCTAATCTACGTCTGATAGGCGTACCCGAATGCGACGAAGAGAATGAATCCAAGCTGGAAAGTACTCTTCAGGATATTATCCAGGAAAACTTCCCCAACCTAGCAAGGAAGGCAAACATTCAAGTCCAGGAAATACAGAGAACACCAAAAAGATATTCGTCAGGAAGAGCAACCCCAAGGCACATAATCAGCAGATTCACCAGGGTTGAAATGAAGGAGAAAATACTAAGCGCAGCCAGAGAGAAGGGTTGGGTTACCCACAAAGGGAAGCCCATCAAACTCACAGCATATCTCTCAGCAGAAACCCTACTAGCCAGAAGAGAGTGCGGGCCAATATTCAACATCCTTAAAGAAAAGAACTTTCAACCCAGAATCTCCTATCCAGCCAAACTAACCTTCATAAGTAAAGGAAGAATAAAATCCTTTGGGAACATGCAAGTACTCAGAGATTTCGTCACCACCAGGCCAGCTCTACAACAGCTCCTGAAAGAGGCTCTACACATATAAAGGAACAACAAGTACCAACTCGACTAAAGGGCAAAACACCCAACTAGCACCAAAATGGCAGTGTCAAATTCGCACATAACAATATTAACACTAAATGTAAATGGACTAAATGCCCCAATCAAAAGACACAGACTGGCAAATTGGATAAGATGCCAAAACCCATTGGTGTGCTGTATCCAGGAAACCCATCTCATGTGCAAGGATACACAAAGACTCAAAATAAAGGGATGGAGGAAGATTTACCAAGAAAATGGAGAGCAAAAAAAAGCAGGAGTTGCAATACTCATCTCTGATAAATTAGAATTTAAAGCAACAAAGATCATAAGAGACAAAGAAGGACATTACATAATGGTAAAAGGATCAATGCATCAAGAAGACCTAACAATTCTAAATATATACACACCCAATACAGGAGCACCCAGATACATAAGGCAAGTTCTTAATGACTTACAAAGAGACATAGACTCCCACACAATAATAGTGGGAGACTTTAACACCCCATTGTCAAT
>NW_016107703.1:2033422-2035362 GCF_001604975.1 Cebus imitator
ACCAAGCAAACCTAATAGACATTTACAGAACTCTCCACCCCAAATCCACAGAATATACATTCTTCTCAGCACCACATCACACCTACTCTAAAATTGACCACATAATTGGGAGTAATTCACTCCTCAGCAAATGCAAAAGAACAGAAATCGTAACAAACAGTCTCTCAGACCACAGTGCAATCGAGTTAGAATCAGAATTCAAAAACTAACGAAGAACCACACAGCTTCATGGAAACTGAACAACTTGCTCTTGAATGTTGACTGGATAAACAATGAAATGAAGACACAAATAAAGGTGTTCTTCGAAACCAACGAGAATGAAGACACAACATACCAGAATCTCTGGGACACATTTAAAGCAGTCTCTAGAGGAAAATATATAGAAATAAGTGCCCACATGAGAAGCAAGGAGAGATGAAATTTGACACCCTATCATCAAAACTGAAAGAGCTAGAGGAGCAAGATCAAAAAAACTCAAAGTCTAGCAGAAGACAAGAAATAGCTAAGATCACAGCAGAACTGAAGGAGATAGAGACACAAAAAAACCCTTCAAAAAATCAATAAATCCAGGAGTTGGTTTTTTGAAAAGATCAACCAAACAGACCACTAGCCAGATTAATAAAAAAGAAAAGAGAGAATAACCAAATTGATGCAGTAAAAAATGATAAAGGGGATATCACCACAGATTCCACAGAAATTCAAACCATCATCAGAGATTATTACAAACAGCTCTATGCACACAAACTAATAAACCTGGAAGAAATGGATAAATTCCTGGACACTTGCCTCCTCCAAAGCCTAAACCAGGAAGAAGCCAAAACCCTGAAGAGACCCATAACAAGGTCTGAAGTTGAGGCAGCAATTAAGAGCTTACCACCCAAAAAAGCCCAGGGCCAGACGGGTTCAGAGCTGCATACTACCAGACATACAAATAGCTGGTACCATTCTTCTGAAACTATTCCAAACAGCACAAAAAGAGGGAATTCTTCCAAAATCATTTTATGAGACCAACATCATCCTGATTCCAAAACCCAGCAGAGACTCAACTAGAAAAGAAAACTTCAGGACAATATCCATGATGAACATAGATGCAAAAATCTTCAATAAAATACTGACAAGCTGATTGCAACAGCACATCAAAAAGCTTATCCACCATGATCAAGTAGGCTTCATCCCGCGGATGCAAGGCTGGTTCAACATACACAAGTCTGTAAAAGTAATTCACCACATAAACAGAACCAAAGACAAAAACCCCATGATTATATCAATTGATGCAGAGAAAGCCTTTGACAAAATTCTATAGCCCTTTATGCTAAAAACCCTCAATAAGCTAGGTATTGAAGGAACGTATCTCAAAATAATAAAAGGTATTTATGACAAACCAACAGCCAATATCATACTGAATGAGCAAAAACTGGAAGCATTCCCCTTGAAACGTGGCACCAGACAAGGGTGCCCTCTCTCAACACTGCTATTCAATATAGTATTAGAAGTTCTAGCCAGAGCAATCAGGCAAGAAAAAGAAATAAAGGGCATTCAAATAGGAAAAGAGGAAGTCAAATTGTCTCTATTTGCAGACGACATGATTGTATATTTGGAAGACCCCATCATCTCAACCCCAATCCTCCTGAAACTGATAAGCAAGTTCAGCAAAGGCTCAGGATACAAAATCAATGTGCAAAAATCACATGTATTCCTATACACCAATAACAGACTTAAAGAGAGCCAAATCAAGAATAAAATTCCATTCACAATTACCACAAAGAGAAAAAAATACCTAGGAATACAACTAACAAGGAACGTAAAGGACCTCTTCAAGGAGAACTACAAGACACTGCTCAACGAAATAAGAGAGGACACAAACAGATGGAGAAACATTCCATGTTCATGGTTAGGAAGAATCAATATCGTGAAAATGGCCATACTGCCCAAAGTAATTT
>NW_016107703.1:2036862-2038326 GCF_001604975.1 Cebus imitator
GCAGAAGATCAAACATCACATGTTCTCACTCATAGGCGGGTGTTGAACAATGAGAACACATAGACACAGGGAGGGGGGCACTACACACTGCGGTCAGTTGGGGGGAAATAGGGAAGGGACGGTGGGGGGTGGGGAGCTGGGGAAAGATAGCAATGGGAGAAATGCCAGATGTAGGTGATGGGAAGGAAGGCAGCAAATCACACTGCCACGTGTGTATCCATGCAATAATTTTGCATGTTCTTCACATGTACCCCAAAACCTAAAATGCAATAAAATAAATAAATGGGAAAAAGAAAAAGAAAAAGAAAAAAAATGTCCACAGTTAACTGAGGAACAGGACGATCCTAAGCAGGAGAATCCAAATGGGCGTGAAGGGGCTCTGTTTAATTGAATGGAAGGGCCATTGGACTAAAAGAGATGGGGGCTGGACTCATATATCCCCAAAGAGCCCATGATCTGGATGATAATCCTGTAACCCCCCATCGAAAGGAACAAAGCCAGAGTTGTTAAATCTATTAAGGTTTTAAGAGAACAGAGTTTCTTGTACTTAATAAATTGTTCCTGCCCCCCTTCTCTGGCAAAACCTGTTGTGCAAATCGAGGGCCACTATCTCATTCAACAAAAGAGACTACCTGCAGCCAAAACTGCCTCAGTCAGGGGTCATCCAGGCTCTCACTGTCCCATGGGAAGGAGGGTGGGTGGTTCCTAGCCAGAAATAGAGGACTGATATTATCACCCAGGCCAGTGCAGGGTTTGCGTGGCTTTGCACTCAACTTATACATGCAGTTGGGATTATTGCCAGCAGCGGAGAGTTGGTTCACTTAATTGGACTTAAAGAATAACTCCTTAGCAATGAACTGGCCTTGGAGTGTCAAAAACTACTTGCATTTCAATGGGAGAAACCCAGAAGCAGATGTAACCATTCAATACACCTGGACTCAGCTTCCCAGAGGCTCAGAAACTCTCTCATCATCGTTGGGGAGGTATCAGCCTTTGACCATCCCCAGAAGCTACTTGCTTGCAGGCTGTCCCCGTATGGTGATAACCTTCTATTGGGACACCCCACGGCAGTAGCGTGCACAAACAAATGCCTTACTTCGGCACCTGGAGGACTGTGTATAAAAGTGTAAAAGGAAAGTCCTGATTTGCCAAAAAGCAAATGCAATATCTGAGGCTCGCCATCTGGAAGGGGGAATGCAGCCTAGAAGCAGAGAGGAAGCAAACCACTTGCAAAGTCACAGAACCTGAAACTAAAAAGCAGGCAAGAGAGCTCATGGGAGTGGTAGGTTTTGTAAATTGTGGATTTCCAAACTTTGCAGTACTGGCCAGACCCTTACACAAAGTGACAAAGGGGGAGGGGAGAAGACAAGACACACTTCGAATGGGGCAGAAGCTAAAAGTGAAACATCTGTTGGCCCTGGCTTTGGGGTTAACCGATTTTAACACAGCCTTTTCATGCTGTCA
>NW_016107703.1:2039311-2052299 GCF_001604975.1 Cebus imitator
GAGTACAGTCCCTATAAAGCCACAATGGAAAGGACCTCAGGCCTGATACTGACCAATCCCACAGCTGTGAAGGTAGAGGGAATCCCAGCCTGAATCCACCATAGCCATGTAAAAAAAACCAGCAACACCTGAGACTTGGACCAAGGTAAGGACTGCAGAATCACCTTAAAAAGGACAACAAGCTTTGCTTCAGCAACATCCTGGAAGCTGACTGGTTTACACATGGCTGAAGCATGAGGAAATTCATTGTGGGACTTGTTCTTTTTAATATTTGGACTTGTACATTAGGAACATTAACTAATTTTAAAGAATGCTCTCACTAGGTACACCAGGTAGGGTGTAAAAGTTACTGCCATTCTTTTGTCCTACAGTTCTTATAAATGTGCAGGGACACAGAAGGGAATCTGTTTATATAATGGTACTCAATATAAGGTGTGTAATCCATGACATGGACAGGGAACTGTTTCATAGGCATCATTAAGCCCTCTTTCTTCCTATTATCTGTTAAGACAGGTGGGCTGTTAATGTATTCAGTCTAGTCCCCTAGAGAGAAAAAGAAACCTAAACATAGGAGAATGGACAGATAATAAGTGGTATTATGAACTGGCCACATGGGCAGAGAATGGCTCGTGGGGTTACCAGATCCCTATTTACATGCTTAACTGGATCATCTGGTTGCAGGCTGTTTTGGAAATACTCACTAATGAAACGGGCAAAGCTCTGTCCCTTTTAGCCTAACAACAACAACAACAACAACAACAAAACTCAAATGAAAAATGTAATTTACCAGAACTGGCTGGCCCTAAATTATTTGCTAACAGCTGAAGAAGGAGTCTGTGAAAAATTCAATCTAACCAATTGCTGTCTGCACATAGATGACCAGGGGCACGCAGTGGAAGGTATTGTGCAAGACATGACCAAATAGGCATACGTACCTGTACAGATGTAGTACGGATTTAACCCTGAGTCTTTATTTGGAGGTTGGTTCTCATCCTTGGGAGGATTCAAAACCCTCATCATATGTGTTATAATAATAATAGGTGTTCGTTTGTTGCTCCCTTGTCTACTCCCTCTGTTCCTTCAGATGATTAGGGGATTCATCACTGCTGTAGTTAGCCAAAAATGACATCACAAGTATATTATATGAAACATTATCAGTCACTTTCTACAGAAAATCTGAAAAGTGAGAATGAAAGTGAAACCTCTCACTGATATTATAAAATGGTGAGGGTCTCAAAGGGGGGGATGAGGAGGGAGACCCAGGCATTTGGGATTCCCTCCCTTTCTGTCATCCATTGTGCATCTCAATAAAAGAGAGAGCAGTCCAGCTGTTGCCTTCCGAATGTCCTTTCTGAAAACAACAGGCTAGGTCTGGGGAAAACTCTCCAGAAGGCACTATTTTTACTTAAAACAAGATCAAACCAGAAACCTTTTCACATGTGAGTCCTAAAACTGTAAACCAGAAACCTTTCATATGTGATTCCTGAAACTGTAAACAGAGACCTTTTCACATGTGAGTCCTAAAACTGTAAACCCAAACCTTTTCACATGTGAGTCCTAAAACTATGAACCTAAGATTCTTCCAAGTGTAACATCTAAAGTATAAGCCTATATAAAGGTGGAATCTCCCTTTGTTAGATGAGCTTGGCTGTTAGGCACCTATGCCACCTTGCTCCCAGCTGAAATAAATTCCTTCCTCCTGTATTCGGTGTCAGCGAGATTCTTTCCCACGGCCGCTTCTGCTACATTACTTGTTTCTCAAATCCACACACATACATTCTGTCCTGATTGTCCCATATATGATTTTCACTTTCATCTATCTTAAGCTAAAATTTGTTTATTTTTTATTTTATTTGTTCTCAAGATGAAGTTTTGCTCTGTCACCCAGGCTGGAGTGCAGTGGCACAATCTTGGCTCACAGCAACCTACACCTCTAAGGTTCAAGTGATTCTCCTGCCTCAGCCTCCTGAGTAGCTGGGATTACAGGCACTCACCAACACACCCAGCCAATTTTTTTGTGTTTTCAGTAGAGACAGGGTTTTATCATGTTGGCCAGGATGGTCTCGAACTCCTGGTCTCAAGTGATCCATCTGCCTCAGCCTCCCAAAGTTGGGGTTTCAGTTGAGAGCCACAGTGCCCAGTCAAAATTTGTTTATTTTTAACAGAGAATAAAATAGTAATTCTGGAACCAACCAATAAATAAATAAATAAAATGCACTCAGGAGGTATGCTGAAAGCAAATTGGACACAGCAGAATAGATTAGTGAACTTTAAATAGGTCAGTAAAAACATATCCTGCTAATGTGTGAGGAGAAGAAAAGGTAGGAATATAGAAAAGAATAAGAGAGAATCAGAGCACAGTGAATGGTCAAACATGTAACTGAGACCTGAAAAGGAAAGGGAGAAAGAGTGGGATGAATGCAACACTGGCTGAGAATTTTCCAAAACCAAAAAAGACATAAAGCCACACATTCAGGAAGTTCTATAAACTCCAAGCCCAATATGTGCAGTGAAACCCACATGAAAGCAGTCATCATTATATTTCTAAAACCCAAAGACAAATTATTAAAACAAACCAGTCCCCCTCTGCTTCACACAAACATACACTTTTGAAAAGAACAATTCTCCGGAGAGACGACTTGTCAACAAAAATTTTTAAAAAGTTACTACAACTTACAATCATTGGTATCATCTTTGGTTCACTAAAAGAAAATAGCTATTCACTAAATTCTGAACATAGTGAACATGCCCACTAAATAGAAAACTGAGCAATTTTTGCTTCTATGTTACTAGATTGGTGCAAAAGTAATTGCAGTTTTTGCCATTGAAAGTAATGGCGACAGGGCACGGTGGCTCATGCCTGTAATCTCAGCACTTTAGGAGTCCAAAACAGGTGGATCACTTGAGAGGTCTAGTTGGAGACCAGGTGACCAACATGGTTAGACCCTGCTTCTATTAAAAATGCAAAAATTAGCCTGGCATGGTGGCCAGTGCCTGTAATCCCAGCTACTTGGGAGGCTGAGGCAGAAGAATTTGCTTGAACCCAGGAGGTGGAGGTTGCTGTGAGCTGAGATCTCTCCAGCCTGGCAACAGAGCAAGACTCCACCTTAAAAAAAAAGGTAATTGCAAAAACCTCAATTATGTTTACACCAACCAACATAATAAGTTAGTTTCCCTCCAACTATTAACAATTAGAAACGAAACAAATGTACAATCTAAGTGTTTCCTGTAATTGGACAACAGATAGTACAGGGCTGTGATCCATGTGAGAAGTGAACAAATTACATGTGTCCTGTGACTGCCCAGCTTTCTACCTGGAGATATTCTCAGTATTACTGTAGAGGAAAAGGAAGCCAAACAGAACACAGCATTCTCAGTAAATTGAAGGATCAGAGTTCGTGGAAGCTTAGGTAGCTAGATTTTGGGGGACAGAGAACTGGAGAGGAGAAGGTTACACAGATAAGAAGGTAGTAATTTTTCATAAAGATTTCTTTTTTTCCCATTTATTTATTTTATTGCATTTTAGGTTTTGGGGTACATGTGAAGAACATGCAAGATTGTTGCATAGGTACACATGTGGCAGTGTGATTTGCTGCCTTCCTCCCCATCACCTACATCTGGCATCTCTCCCCTTGCTATCTCTCCCCAACCCCCACCGTCCCTCCCCTATTTCCCCCCAACTGACCACAGTGTGTAGTGCTCCCCTCCCTGTGTCCATGTGTTCTCATTGTTCAACACCCGCCTATGAGTGAGACCATGTGGTGTTTGATCTTCTGCTCTTCTGACAGTTTGCTGAGAATGATGGTTTCCAGGTTCATCCACGTCCCTACAAAGGTTCCTAGCTGACAACTAATATGTACATAAAAAGACTAAAATCTCATGCAGCTAGGGAGGAGAGCAGTTAGTGGAGAGGTATAAGTTGATCAATTTCTAGATGTAAGAAAGAACTGGAACATAGGCAAGCTCTGATGATCCTGAGTGAGAAAACTCATTGAACACCCAGGAGGTACAAGAGAGCCCATAGGTGGATGGCACCTTCCTGGCAGCAGAAATAAACTAGCTCTAGAATAACAGCTATTGTGAGGCTTGACCTAAAGAAGTTTAAAAACAAATATCAACTGGATCAAGCTGATTCCCAAGTTACTTATCAAATTCCTAACGAAGAAATTTCAAAACTCGGCAAAGAACAAAATCAAAATTCAGAAACTCAACAACATTAACACCCACAGTGTCCATGGAAACAGAAGCAAAAATAACAATGATAATGAAATCTACAGAAAGGTGTTTTCGAGTAGCTGTTAGAAATATGTTCAAGGATTTGAAGCAAACTGTGAACAATAAAAGAATGCATGGAAACAATTTTAAAAAGAAGTAAATAAAATTGTAGTGTGAAAAATGTATATTTAATGTGAAAAAGTTATTGAGGGCTTAGCATAACATTAGGTATTGTAGAAAAATAAGTGAGCTTGAAAGCATAATAGAAACTGAAGCAGAGGAAGATCACAGGCTAAAAAAACTTAAAAACCTTGATGACAGGTGGGACAATATTAAGTTGCCTAACATATATTTAATTTTAAAATCTAAATCAAGAGAAAAAGAGAGACTCTGTGCATATGGGGTGTGTGAGTGTGTGTGTCTGTGAGCTTGTGTATGTGTGTGTGTGTGTGTGTGTGTTGGGAAGTTTAAACAAAAAAAAGTGTTTGAATAAAATAATGGCTACTACTTCTCAATTTGATAAAAGCTGAAATATACAGCTCCACATGACATAACTTGCTCCAAGAAAGATAAATACAGAAAATACACACCAAACAAGCTACCTTAGAATCTAATTACTGAAAACGAATGATAAAGAGAAAAATCTTAAAGTATCCAGTAAAACAAGTTATATCAGAAGAACAAAGAGATGACTTAATACTAACTTCTTTTAAGAAACAATACAAACCAAAAGGCAATGGAACAATATTTATAAGGTGCTGAAATTGAAAACAAAAAAATACTGAGAATTGCCACTGTGGTTAGGACTCTAATGTGTAGTAATGTTGAGTGTATTTTCATATGCTTACTGGTCATGTATATGCCTTCTTTTGGAAACTGTGTCCTTTGCTCACTTTGTTATGGGGTTGCTTTCTGCTTGTTAATTTAAGTTTCTTATAGATTCTGGATATTAGCCCTTTAATAGGTGCATGGTTTGCAAATATTTTTTCCCATTTTGTAGGTTGTTTGTTTACTTTGTCAATTTCTTTCACTTTGCAAATGTTCTTTAGTTTAATTAGGTCCCATTTGTCAATGTTTGATTTTTGTTACCATTGCTTTTGGCATCTTTGTCATGAAATCTTTGCAGGACCTATATCCACAATGGTATCTTCCAGGTTTTCTTCAAGGGTTTTCATGGCCCCATAAACCCTTTAGGTTTTAAGGTTAAGCCTTCAATCCATCTTGAGATGATTTTTGCATACGGTAAAAGGAAGGGGTCCAGTTTCAATCTTCTGCATTTTCTAGCCAGTTATCCCAGCAACAGTTAATGAAAAGGGAATCCTTCCACTGTGAAAAGCAGTTTGGAGATTACTCAAAGTACGTATAGCAGAACTAGTATGTTACCCAGCAATCTATTGAGTATATAACCAAAGGAATATGAATCATTTGACCATAAAGTCCTACGAATACATATGTTCATCACAGCACTATTCACAATTAAAAGACATGGAATCAACCTAAGTACCAGCAATGGTAGACTAGATAAAGAAAATATGGTACATATACACCATGAAATACTATGCAGACATCAAAAAGAATGACATCATGTCTTCTGCAGCAACATGGATAGAGCTGGAGGCCATTATCCTAAGCAACCTAATGCAGAACAGAAAATAGAATACTGCATGTTCTCACTTCTAAGTGGGAGCTAAACATAGAGTACACATGGACAGAAAGAAGAGAGCAGCAGACACCAGAGCCTACTTGAGGGTGGAGTGTGGGAGGAGGGTGAGGATCAAAAAACTAGCTATCAGATACTATGCTCATTAATGGGTGGTGAAACAATCTGTACAGTAAACCCCTGCAAGACTCCACTTACCTATATAATAAACCTGCACATGTACCCCTGAAACAAAAATTAAAAGTTAAAGAAGATAAAAAGATAAAAGCTTTAACACCAATGTTTCAAGATTCTAACTTACATAGCTAAAAAGAGAAGAGCAAATTAAATTGAAAGAAGATGGAAGGAAAAAGAATAGGAGAAATAAAATTTAAAAATAGATGGAGAAAAATTAATTAAAATTTCAAAAATTTAATAAATCTGTAGCTAACTTGATTTCAAAATATGGCAAAAATACAAATTACCAAGATTAGGCATCACTATAGATCTTAATAGCATACAAAAGAATAACAAGGGAATATTATAAAACAATGTTATGCAAAAAACTGACAATTTAAACAAAAGAGAAAAATTTATTTAAAAACACAAATTACCAGCTGAGTGCAGTGGCTCGCACCTATAATCCCAGAATTTTGGGAGGCCAAGGTGGGCAGATCATGAGGTCAGAAGTTTGAGACCACCCTGGGCAACATAGGAAAATTCCATCTCTACTAAATGCACAAAAAATTAGCCAGATGTGGTGATGGGCTCCTGTAATCCCAGCTACTTGAGAGGCTGAGGGAGGAGAATCACTTAAACCTGGGAGGTGCAGGTTGAAGTGAGCCAAGATTGTGCCAATGCACTCCAGCCTGGGAAACAGGGGAAGACTCTATCTCAAAAAAAAGAAAAAACCACATTGCCATGTATGTACCTACGTAACAATCCTGCATGATCTGCACATGTACCCCAGAATGTAAAGTACAATAAAATATATATTTAAAAAAAACACACAGATCACCAAAATAAATCCAAAGAGATATTAAAAATTAGAATATTTCTATATCTTTTAAAGAATTTGAATTCATAATTAACCTCCTATGCCCTCAAAACATGAACAAATTTCTTTGTGCCGAGATGGCTTCTCTGGTGAATTCTAACATTTAATGAAAATAAAACCTTTTCATAAAATAGGGAGTGGGAGCACAGCACAATTCATTTTATGAGGCTACTGTCTCTCTGTTACCAAAATCAGAAACAGACAATACCAAAACAAACAACGAAAATAAATGCAAAAGAAACCCTTGACATATATTAGCAAACAGAACCCAGCAATATATAAAAAGGATAAGACATATTGACAAGTTGGAGCTTTTTTAAGTCATATAAAGTTAGTTTAAATCTTAAATTCTAAAAGATGAAATTGATATATTTTATTTATAGAAGAAAAAAATTGCAATCATCCTAATGAATTCATGAAGAGCATTTGACAAAATTCAACCCCTATTCTTCATGAAAACTTAGAAAAGTAGGGATAAAAGGGAACTTGTCCATCCTGTTAAAGTGTACTACAAAAAACCTACAGTTAACATCAAACAAAATGGTTAAAAATTGAATGCTTTCCCTGTAAAATCAGAAAAAGGGCTTCTACTGAACATTTCTTGGAGGCTCCAGCCAGTGAAATAACTCAATAAAAAGAGAGAATGAGGACAGGTTGGTAATTAAGAAGTAAAATTGTTTGTATTGAAAAGCGACATGATTGTGGACATTTAAAAGAAAGACGCGGGTTGGGGAGTTGGGAAGAGATAGCATGGGGAGAAATGCCAGATATAGGTGAAAGGGAGGAAGGCAGCAAATCACACTGCCATGTGTGTACCTATACAACAATCTTGCATGTTCTTCACATGTACCCCAAAACCTAAAATGCAATTAAAAAATAAATAAATAAACAAATAAATATATTTGAATGAACAAGTCACCTTAACAAGGTCACAGAATACAAGATCAATGCAAACAATAAACAACTGAAAAATATAATTTTAAAAACAGCTCAGGCTGGGTGTGGTGGCTCACACCTGTAATACCAGCACTTTGGGAAGCTGAGTTGGGCAGATCATGAGTTCAGGATTTCGAGGTCAGCCTGGCCAACATGGTGAAAACCCATCTCCACTAAAAATACAAAAATTAGCTGGGTGTGGTGGTGGACCCCAGTGGTCCCAGGTACTCGGGAGGATGAAGCAGAAGAATCATTTGAACCTAAGAGGTGGAAGTAAACCGAGATCACACCACTGCACCCCAGCCTGTGCAACTGAGTGAGACACTATCTCAAAAAAAAAGTCCCATTCACACTAATATCAAAAACATATATTAGGGATACATTTAACAAAATAAGTATAAGTTCTGTATACTAAAAACCTCAAAACACTGCTGAGAGAAATTAAAAACTATAAATAAATAGTGATGCCATGTTAATGGATTAGAGGTTTGAAAATTTTAAGATGTCAGTTCTCCCCACATTGATCTACAGGTTCACCATCTCAATCAATATCCTAACAAATTTTTAAGCAAAATTTGACAAGCTGGTTTAAAAATTATATATGTATGCAAAGGACATAGAACAGCCAAAACAATTTTTTTTTCGGAGAAGAAAGTTGGAAAGACTTTATTTCCAACTGATTTCAAGACTTAACTATAAAGCTAATCAAGAGAGTGTGGTTTTAGCACAGGACATACAGAGCAAAGAAATGGAATTGATTAGGAATAGACCCACATGTATGTGACCCATTGGTTTTACACAAAGGTGCCAAATTAATTACTTCAAATAGGATAGTCTTTTCATCCAGTTATGCTGGACTCACTCGATATTGATGTGGAAATAAATGAATTTTGATTCTTTGTTTACTCTGTAAACAAAGATTAACTCAGAACAGATTGTAGATCTAAATGCAAAAGTTAAAGCCACAAAACTTTTAAAGAAAACCCAGGAGAAAATTTGTGAGGACTTGAGTAAGCAAAAATTTCTTTCTTTTTTTTTTTTTTTTAAATTTCCCTTGAGATAGGGTCTTCCTCTGTCACCAAAGCTGGAGTGCAGTGGCACAGTCACAGCTCACTGCATCCTCCACCTCCTGGGCTCAAGCCATCCTCCCACCTCAGCCCCTGAAATGGCTGGGACAACAGTCTTACACCACCATGCTCAGCTAATTTTTGTGTTTTTTATTAAAGAGACAGAGTCTCCTCATTTGCCCGTACTAGTCTCAAACTTCTGTGTTCAAGGGATCCATCCAACTCAGCCTTCCAAAATGCTGGAATTACAGGCATGAGCCACCATGCACAGACAAAAATTGCTTAATTAGGATACAAAATGTACAAATTGGGCTGGAGGCTGAGGCCTGAGAATCACTTGAACCCAGGAGGCAGAGGTTGCAGTGAGCCAGGATTGTACCACTGCAATCCAGCCTGGGCAACAGAGTGAGATCTGTCACAAACACAAAAACAAAAACCAAAACAAAACAAGGAAAGCACAAATTATAAAGGAAAAATGTGATCATTTTGATTTCATCCAATTTTAAATCATATACTCTTGAAAAATTTATTTTAGAAATAATGAATAGACAAGTCATAGGTAGGAAAAAAATTATTCATAATAAGTATCCATTATTTCATACTTATGAAATTCTAGAACAGAAAAAAACAAATCTATATTGACAGAAAGTAAATTGGTGGATTCCTGGGGAGGAGTAGTTTACCCCAACAGAGTACAAGGAAATATCTTAGGTTGAAGGAAATGTTTATGTCTTAATTATAGTGATGGTTACAAAGATTTATACATTCTGTTAAAACTCCTCAAAGTGTACATTTTAAATGGGTGCATTTTATTATATGTAAATTATTCTCAATAAAGTTGATTTGAAAAGACAGTGACATCTTAAAAAACGTATGCTTGTAAAAAAAAAGTATGACAACTGTTCGAGGTGATTGATTTGCTAGTTATCCTGATTTGATCATTACACATTTTATATATGTATTAAAAAGGCACATTGTTCCCCATAAATATGCACAATGATGTGTTCATCAAAAATAATAAATTAAAAGTTAGATTAAAGTTTGTGATTGAAATTTTGTAAAAGAAAAGAATTGCTGTAGTGAACTATTCAGCCAGAAAAAATATGGTTTCAAATGGAGGAACAGAAATGGAAGAGTAAGGAACATTGAAAATAGCAAAGGTATGATTAATCTGAATAAATATATATTTTAATCTAATAATAATAAATGTAAATAATGTTTGGTAGGTTCTTAAACCTACTAAGAAATAAACTACATGGAAACAATGGCACAAAATATAGGAATAAGGTAAATGGAGTAAAATGTTCTAAGCTTCTTGCAACTTTAGATACAAGTTGTATTAAAGTAATAAATGTACCAACTTAGGATATGTACTAGTGGGTCAAGGATATACATTATGGTCCCTAGGTATATCACGAAAAGAATAATGAAACAATGTAAAACTAACAAGGAGGACTAAAATTGTATAAGTGCCAATCTCCCTGGAAGATAAAACATTTCAATGATTGGAAACACCCAATAGTGTATGCTCAAAATATACAAAGCAAAACTTACAGATTTAAAAACAATTACCATTGTGTATTATTAGCTCAATCTGATTGACATAGTAAGTAATTAAGGAACTAAAAGAACATAAATTACAACATAAGAGAGGAAAATCAAAATATATTAGCTAGAAACTGTAAATTAGGAAAATGTCTGAGCATGTTATTTAGTGTGGGCATTTTGAAACAGATCTGATTAAACATAGCTGCTTCAGGGGGAGTGAGAAAGCTTACAGCAAGATATTACCACTTGGTAACATATGTCTTGCTCTAAAGCCAACCCTGAAGCCAACCCTTCTAAACTTAGGGTTTTTTGTTTATTTTGTTGCTTTGTTTTGTGTTTAATTCAGGGGAACAATTGGAGAATTCCAGGAAAGAGTCAATATCTCTCTCTTTGGCTGGGCCTACATGTAAGAGTTACCTTGATGTCTGTAAGATGGGTCAAAGTATATGTCACCATCTCAACTGTGGGAATCCATGGGCAGATGCAGTGAGAGTTGAGATGGGAGGAGGGCTGTGATGTCCTCTGTCAGGATTTAATTGTTATTGTTTGGGGGCTGTTCTTGCATATCATAAAATAAAATAAATTTAGATGTAGATAAGAATTAACTTTGTTAAAAATAATGTGGCCAGGCCTGGTGGCTCACACCTGTAATCCCAGCACTTTGAAAGGCCAAGGCATATGGATCTCTTCAGCTCAGAAGTTCAAGACGAGCCTGGTCAACATGGTGAAACGCTGTCTCTACTAAGAATATAAAAAAAATAGCTGGGTGTAGTGGCAGGTCCCAGCTACTCAGGAGGCAGAGGCAGGAGAATTGCTTGAACCCAGGAGGCGGAGGTTGCAGTGAGCTGAGATCATGGCAGTGCATCCCAGCCTGGGTGACTGAGTGAGACTCTGTCTCAAAAAAAAATTAATAAGTAAAATAGTGTTGCAATGAGGGAAGCACTAAACATAATATCTGCAAATGTCTCACAAGTCAGGCTGAAAAGGGTTGTCATTGATACAGAGGAGCAAACAAGATGAGAAATATGGTGGTGGAGGAGGGGCAGAATGGCGGGTGGCAAGATTTGAGAATGTTGCACCCTGAAGTCAGCCTGTTCTTGGAAGGAACATTAAGAGGGGTTGCATGTTTGCTAAGACTGGATGTGGAGCAGAGTCCAGGGGTCTGGAGGAAAGAGAAAAACTTGAGCAAAATTTGCTTACCAAGTATTTTCTTCTGAACCCTGAAGACAGAATTATTTGTTTATGAAGAACAATGGGAATGGAGAGTCTGAGAATCAATGATTTCTAAAGGAGGGGAGTATCTAAAATAAGTCATAATAGTAAGGGTATTTCTTTGCAGTAGCTGTTCTTAATAGAACACAAAGCATTAGAGAGTTTTCTTGATTGTAGCTATTCACCAGGACTCATTACTCCCCCCCCAATCTTTGTCTCCCACTTTGCTGTGCCCTATACATTTTTTCCCAGTTGGCATTTCCGGAATTGTATTCATTATGTTTACCCAGTAAACATAGGTAGAGTGTTTTGCCAAGTTCTTTGAGTAGTTTTATCAAATTATTAAACTTCAGGAAGAAGTTTATAGAACTGAGTTCTGTAGTGGTCAGGTCTCTGGTGACTCTGGATTCTATAAGAATTGAGTTGCTGAATACTTAGTTGGTGTTGAAGAGTTGGTGTTCAGCAAACATTATGTATTTGGTATGAGAACAAAGACATCACAGCAGCTTTGGCTGGAGGGAGACTGTGGGTCTTTTGGGGAATGGAGATTCTACTCTTCTGCACACACGCTATTGCACTGCGAATTGTCCTGTGATTCCAGGTCTCATCCGGGTTCAGAGGGAGCTGAGAACTTGAAGAAAAGGAGTCGTGAGGGCAAACTCCAGTCCCCACATTGCTGCTATAAAGTGATTCCTGCACACTCACACACATGCACACTGGGCAATGATGTAGCTACACACCTCCCATGACAACCTTCACCCTTAGAAACTGTGCTGAGAGAGCTTGTGCTTCTACAGTCTTTTGCCAATAGGTTACATAAGTGCCCAGAGGATTCATGGCTTACTTTTATGCACAGATCTTGAATCTGCACCAGTGACCTGTTTTCTCCACCAGCCTAGGCTTCTGGGTCATCTGTCCCTCCCAACTGCCTGCATGCACGCATTTGTAACTCAGAGCTACCCTGCCTGGACCAGTATCTACAGCACTAAGCAGTCTGTTCACCAACTGAACTGTTCCTTATCTATAGGTATTTTTCTTTTTCTTTTTTGAGACGAGTTTCAATTTTGTCGCCCAGGCTGGAGTGCGGTGGTGGGATCTCAGCTCACCGCAACCTCTGCCTTCTTTGTTCAAAAGATTTTCTTGCCTCAGCCTCCCAAGTAGCTGAGATTACATGTGTGTGCCACCACTTCTGGCTAATTTTTGTATTTTTAGTAGAGACAGAGTTTCACCATGTTGGCCAGGCTGGTCTCAAACTCGACGTCAGGTGATCCACGCACCTCAGCCTCTAACAAGTGTTGGGATTATAGGAGTGAG
>NW_016107703.1:2052891-2055346 GCF_001604975.1 Cebus imitator
GTTAGCCAGGCTGGTCTCAAACTCCTGACCTCAGGTGATCTGCCCATCTTGGCCTCCCAAAGTACTGGGATTACAGGTGTGAGCCACTGCACCCAGCCTATTATTTTCTTTATTATGCTAACATTGGGATTATTTAGTTGTTCTTCTTTAAGTATTTTGTGTATTAGTTTTTTATTTAACACCTTGTCCTTCTTCTTAATATTACACTATAAACTTCTGTTTTAGAACTGTTTTGTGGGTCTTTTTTTTTCTTGTATCCCAGGAGTTATTGTATGCTTTTCTATTACCTTTTTTCTCAATATACTTTCTGATTTCCTTTTCCTTTTTCTCTTTGACCCATTGGATGTCCAGGAACATGTGGTTTATTGTCCACATATTTGTGAGTTTCAAATTTTTCTTTGGCTATTGATGTCTACTTTTATTAAATTGTAGTTTAAAAAGTTGAAACAGTGGCCTGGGGTAGCTGATGCCTGTAATCCCAGCACTTTGGGAGGGTGAACTACCTGAGGAGGAGAGTTTTAGACTAGCCTCTCCGACATGGTGAAACCTCATGTTTACTAAAAATACAAAATTAAGTGAGCGTGGTAGTACATGCCTGTAATCTCAGCTACTTGGGAGGCTGAGGCAGGAGATTCACTTAAATCCAGAAGGCAGAGGTTGAAGTGAGCTGAGATCTCACCATTGCACTCCAGCCTCAGTGACAGAGCAAGACTCCATCTCAAAACAAAAACAAAGAAAGTTGATATAATTTCAATCTTTATACATGTGAAAAGACTTTGTTTTTCCCCAACATGTGATCTATCATGGATAATGTTCCATTTGTGCTTGATAAGAATGTGTATTCTCATCTTGTTACATAAAATATTCTCTATATGTCTGATAGGGGCATTTGTTCTATAGTGCTATGCAAACACATTATTTTCTTTCTAGCTTTCTGCCTGAATAATCTATTGTTTTATGTAGAATAACAAAGTCCTCTATTATTGTCTGTATTTTTTTTTAAGAGATGGGGTTTCACCATGTTGGCCAGGCTGGTCTTGAACTCCTGACCTCAGGTGATCCACCTGCCTCGGCCTCCCAAATTGCTGGGATTACAGGCATGAGCACCCGGCCTGTCTGTATTTTTAATAAAGTTCTGTTTATATACGTTGATATATTTATGTGCTTCAATGTAGGGTGCATATATTTTTTAATTGTTATGTACTTTGACAAATTATCCTTTCATTATTACAGAGTGATTTTATTTGCCTCTTGGGACAGACTTTTTTCTAGAAGTATATTTTGTCTGATATAAATATGGCCACTCTTACACTCTTTCAATTATTATTGGTATGGGTTTTTAAAATTTTTAATCATTAATCTATGTGTGCCTTTAAATCTAAAATAAGTAACGTGTGAAGCATGCTGTTAATTAATTAATTAATAAATTAATTTATTTATTATAAAGATGGCATTTCACCACGTTGGTCAGGCTGGTCTTGAACTCCTGACCTCAGGTGATCCGCCCACCTTAGCCTCCAAAGTGCTTGGATTACAGGCATGAGCCACCACGTCTGACAGTTAACATACTGTTAATTTAAAAAATCTATTTAGACATTTTGTGAATCTTTTATTTCATTTTGTGCTTTAATAACAGAATATCCTAGAGTTGGTATTTTATAAAGAATAAAAGTTTACTTAGCTCACAATTTTAGATTATGGAAGTCCAAGAGCATGTTACTGACATCTGATTAGAATCATATTTCCACATCATAAGATGACCAAAGACATGAAGTTGGCAAAAGGCATATACCAGAGGTGTTTTTTGTTTTGTTTTGTTTTTGTTTTTTGAGACAGTGTCTGGATCTGTCACCTAGGCTGGAGTGCAATGGCACAATCTCAGCTCACTGCAATGTCTGCCTCCTGGAGTCAAGTGATTCTCCTGCCTCACACTTTGGAGTAGCTGGGACTACAGGGACACCACCACACCAGGCTAATTCTTTGTATTTTTAGCAGATACGTGGTTTCACCATGTTAGCCAGGCAGGTCTGGATCTCCTGACATCGTGATCCACCCGCCTGGGCCTCCCATAGTGCTGGGATTACAGGCATGAGCCACCATGCCTGGTCTCACAGAGCTTACTTTTTATAATAGACCTACTTTCCTGCTAACCAACCCACTGTGAAAATAATGACATTAATTTATTCAGGAGAGTAGATCCCTCATAATCTAATATCTTCCTAAAGGTCTAGCTTTATAATTTTATAACAATGGCAAAAATCTGGAGACAACAGATACTGGAGAGGATGTGGAGAAATAGGAACACTTTTACACTGTTGGTGGGAGTGTAAATTAGTTGAACCATTGTGGAAGACAGTGTGGTGATTCCTCAAGGACATAGAAATAGAAATTCCATTTGACCCAGCAATCCCATTACTGGGTATATATCCAAAGGATTACAAATCGTTCTGCTATA
>NW_016107703.1:2055601-2062691 GCF_001604975.1 Cebus imitator
GATAGCAAGGGGAGAAATGCCAGATGTAGGTGATGGGGAGGAAGACAGCAAATCACACTGCCACGTGTGTTCCTATGCAGCAATTTTGCATGTTCTTCACATGTACCCCAAAACCTAAAATGCAATAAAATAAATAAATGGGAAAAAAATGGTGGTTAAATTTCAACATGACTTTTGAAGGGGACTTTCAAACCATATCAATGTGTTTTTATTAGGTAATTAAATTATTTGATGTTTCTAAAATTATTGATAGGTAAGAACTTACTACTGTCATTTTGTGAATTGTTGTCTGACCATTTAGTATTACGCTGTAGTATTTTTGCCATTACTTTTTATGGTAAAAACCACAATTGCTTTTTCCTCAAACTAATTTAAAAGTGTCTTCGTTTTACTTTTCATGCTGTCTTCTCTTGGGTTTTGTTGAAAAAATACACACACACACACACACACACACACACACATACATATATAGCTTTTTATTGTTGTTATATGCTTTGATTCTTTTTCTTTCTTTTTTCTTTTTCTGAGACAGAGTTTCAATTTTGTTGCCCAGGATGGAGTGCAATGGTGCAATCTTGACTCAACACAATCTCTGCCTCTTGTGTTCAAGCGATTTTCCTGCCTCAACCTTCTGAGTAGCTGTAATTACAGGCATGAACCACCATGCCCGGCTAATTTTGTATTTTTAGTAGAGTTGGGGTTTCACCAGGATGGTCAGGCTGGTCTCAAACTCCTGATCTCTACCCCCCACTTCAACCTCCCAAAGTGCCGAGGTTACAGGCATGAGCCACCAGGCCTGATCATTTGATTCCTTTTTCTTTTGAGTATATACTACAGATTTTCTCTTAATTCCCAAGAGACTGACATAAAACATCTCATAGTTAACAGTCTAGCTTAAGATAATAGTAATTCAACTTCTCTGTATAGAAAAACTCAATCGTTTACTCTCATCAGTACATGATTTATATCACTTTACATTTTTATATTATGTATCTAATAAATTTTTAAGCTATGTTTTTTTTATATTTTTGTCATGTAGCTTTTATCCATGAGTTAAAAGTAATTCATGAACCACCATTACAGGTATTATTAATTTTTCTCAACCAATACCTAAATAATGTTAAAATTGAATTCCAATATTAATTTTATATATAATTAATTTCACAGCATTATAAAAATTATATTGTTTTCTGCTTTGCAATATTATTTTATTGTGTTCATATGGCTGTATAATCTTATATTTTGTGTAATAGCACCAATATTAATAACATAAATAACTTTACCTACTATCTTTAAAATACATATTAAAAGGTTCAATTTCATTTGTCTTTAACTAATTTTTATAATGCATCTTTTGTTAAATTTTACTGCTATACATTGCATGTCAATAAAATGCCAGATTTTTATAGGTTCATAATGAAATTTGAAAACTATAGTTATTTAATGAATTATAGGTTGTCAGTACAAGAATGTGGTAAAAGACACCACTGCACATACCACAACAGGAGGGGCCAGCCACAGATCCCTTCCCCTGCTGGTGGCCCTCCCAAGGCCACTTTCTGTGAAAAACAAGTTTCTAAATGGAACCCCAGCCCTGCCCAATATTTAAGGAGGGATCAGAATCTACCCACTGGGGCTATAAATGTAAAACTCAACAAGAAAAATCTGTCATCAATCCCCTCACCTTACAGAGGAAAGGGCATCATGTGTGTTGGACAAGTCTTGTCCATCTGTTTCTCCACAGAACCAGCTGAATTAAAGTATTTTCTTTCTAAAAAGCCCTTATCCTGCACCCTAGCTGAGGGCCTGATTACTGACAATAGTTGCTTTCAGAGTTCAGGGAAAGATAACATCTTTGTAAACAATTCTAAGAGAATTTAGCTCTCCTCCAATAAAATATTGTGAGGATTAAATTTCCAAAGAGTTTTGTTTTCATTACTCCACTTGGATACACCCAATAGCCAGCTTCACTGTCATACAACAGCTTCTCAGTAAACAGCCCCGCTCAGCTATTGCCATGAAAAACCCACATGCCTGCAGTGAACTGAAGAAACAGAGCCCCTGCACTGGGCTTCCACCAGGGCAGGCCCTGGGGACACACAGCTCAGGGCATCCTTGGGACTTTTGTCGGGGACCCACCCCCATTTCCTGAGGAACTGGCAAAGTTATGCAGTTCCTGGAGGCCTGGAATGAATCCTAAACTGGGTGTGGTGACAGGACGGCAAGGCTGAGAGGTCTGAGGGGACACTGGACATCAGTACACACAGGTAGCAGATAAAAGATTCCACATTCTTCTTCTTCCAACACCTCTGCCAACCCCACGAAAATGAGATAAAACCACAAAGAAGCCAAAATGGAGAGCTGGAATGGAACGTCTATGAAAAACACGTCCAGTTCTAGCCTTAAAACAATTTCACACCAAATAGCTTTAAATTTTTTTTCCAAAGCTCCGATGCTCAAATTGGAAAATAATTTCCCTTTTTGAGCAAAAGCCAGCTGTTAAAGAAGCAGAACCTGAAAATCCAGTAGCTCATAAATTTCCCTATGTGCACAAATGCTGCATTTGTCTGAACACACACAGAGCAGAAATCTACCCATTCTTTCTGGGAAGGTCATCTCAATTGTCACAGAAATTACTGTGGGTCACCTTAGAATGTACTTATTATCACCACGAAACAGACTTCCTGGCCACACGCTGCCAGTGCTAGACTGCTATTCCCTGAGCCCAAGAAGGTCTCTTTTTCGCAGAAAACTGGCTCAGGGCCTGAGAATGGCTGGCACCCCAGTCTTGGCACCCAGGAAACTACAGGCACTGCTTCACCTGGGAGCTAAGGGCTTTGACACCAATGGAAGAAGTCCCCCTTCTGCACACAAGCCTCTTCCAGGGAAAAAGAGCGGTAGGAAGCGATGGAGGGGTCATGGCCAAGGAGCAAGTGCCTCAAGGCTGCTACCCTAGCCAATGCCATCGATGCCTCTAGCCCATTGGGATGGAGTGTCACCCTCTCACCCTAGCCCTGAGGCTGTCCCAGAACTACCTGCTCCTACCTAGGCCCCTTGGACCAAGTCTTGGGAAGTTGACTGCACATTGTGGTAGTCCGGGGAGACCGGGCACCCGGGTACACCCAGACTGGGGAAGACGGAGGTCACCCCTGCCTGAGCGCCAGACCCATCCAGCTGCTTGGATCTCAGGGACTAGGCCCCAGCCTGACTGCAGAGACTCCTCTGGTTACCCTTTGCAACCCAGGGGCCCCTGGACCCACAATTACACCTTTCAACTAGTTAGGTACCTCTTTGCATATTTATATCCATATTTCTAAATAATTGATCTTTAAAAAAATTTTGATTTCTGATTAAATCATCTAACTGAAGGGTGAACATATAATGCTCTTACTTGTTTTTCCAATTCACATGCATACAGTCTGTTCTGATTGTCCCATATAAGATTTTTACTTTGATCTCTATTCAGCTAAAATTTGTTTATTTCTATTTTATTTTATTTTATTTTATTTTACTTTATTTATTTTTTGAGATGGCGTTTCACTCTGTCACCCAGGGTGGAGTGCAGTGACGCAAAATTGGCTCACTGCAACCTCCGTCTCCCAGGTTCAAGTGATTCTCCTGCCTCAGCCTCCTGAGTAGCTGTGATTACAGGTACCCACTACCATACAAACCAATTTATTTTTCTAATTTTAGTAGAGACGGGGCTTTACCATGTTGGCCAGGCTGGTCTCAAACTCCTGGCCTCAAGTGATCCACCTGCCTCGGCCACCCAAATGTGGGATTACAGGTGTGATCCACAGTGCCTGGCCAAAATTTATTTTTAACAAATAATAAAATAGTGATTCTGAAAGCAACCAAAAAGAAATATGTAAAATGCAATCAATAGATATGCTGAAAGCACATCAGAAACGGCAGAAGAGATTAGTGCACATTAAATACATCAGTAAAAAAATATCCTGCTAATGTGTGAGGAGAAGAAAAGATGGGAATGGAGAAAAAACAGTAAGAGAGAAGCAGTCATCATTACATTTCTTAAACCCAAAGACAAAATATTAAAAGCAGCCAGGCCCCCTCTCTTTCATACACACATACACCTTTGAAAGGAATAATTCGCTTGACAGAAAACTTGTCAACAAAAATTTTAAAAGCTAGTGCAACTTACAATGATTGGCATCATCTTTGGTGCACTAAAAGAAAATAGCTATCCACTAAATTCTGAATGCAGGGAACATGCCCACTAAAAGGAAAACTGAGCAATTTTTGCTTCTATGTTATGAGGTTGGTGCAAAAGTAATCGCAGTTTTTGCCATTGAAAGTAATGGGGGTAGCACTCAGTGGCTGATGCCTGTAATCTCAGGACTTTGGGAGGCCAAAACAGGTGGATCACTTGAGAGGTCAGGAGTTTCAGACCAGCCTGGCCAACATGCTGAGACCCTGTCTCAAACTAAAAATGCAAAAATGAGCCAGGCATGGTGGCAGGTGCCTGTAATCTCCCTACTTGGCAGGCTGAGGCAGGAGACTTGCTTGATACCAGGAGGTGGAGGTTGCTGTGAGCTGAGATCACTCCAGCCAGGCAACAGAGCAAGACTCCACCTCAAAAAAAAAAAAAAAACAAAAACAGGTAATGGCAAAAACCTCAATTATGTTTGCACCAACCAACATAATAAGTTAGTTTCTCTCCCACTATTAACAATTGGAAACTGAACAAATGTACAAACTAAGTGTTTCCTGTAATTGGACAACAGATAGTACAGGGCTGTGATCATGTGAGAAGGGAACAAATTACATGTGTCCTGTGACTGCCAAACTTTCGACCTCGAGATATTTTCAGTATCACTGTAGAGGAAAACAAAGCCAAACAGAACACAGTGTTCTCAGTAAATTGAGGAATCAGAGCTCATGGGGGCTTAGGTAGCTACATTCGGGGGGCAGAGAACTGGAGAGGCAAAGGCCATACAGATAATAAGGCATCAATTTTTCATAAAGATTTCTTTAAGTTCCTAGCTGACAACTAAGATGTGCATAAAAAGGTTAAAATCCCATGTGTCTAGGAGGAGAGCAGTTAGTGGAGAGGTGTAAGTCCAACAATTTCTAGATGTAAGAAAGAACTAGGACATAGGCAAGTGCTGAGGATCCTGAGTGAGAAAACTCATTGAACACCTGGGGGGTACAAGAGAGCCCACAGATGGATGGCACCTTCCTGGCAGCAGGAATAAACTAGCTCTAGAATAACAGCTGTTGTAAGACTTCACCTAAGTTCCTTATAGATTCTGGATATCAGCCCTTTGCTAGGTGCATAGTTTGCAAATATTTTCTCCCATCTTGTAGGTTGTTTGTTTACTTTGTTAGTTCCTTTCACTTTGCAGTTGCTCTTTAGTTTTTAATTATGTCCCATATGTTAATATTTGTTTTTCTTATTATTGCGTTTGGCATCTTTGTCATAAAATCTTTGCAGGAACTATGTCCACAATGGTATCTTTTAGGTTTGCTTCAAGGGTTTTTATAGCCCCATGAACCCTTTGGGTTTTAAGTATAAGCCTTCAATCCACCTTACATTGATTTTTGCATATGGTAAAGGGAAGGGGTCCAGTTTCAACCTTCTGTATTGGATAGCCAGTTATCCCAGCAACATTTATTGAAAAGGGAATTCTTCAACTGTGAAAAGCTGTTTGGAGATTACTCAAAGAACTTAGAGCAGAAATAACATTTTACCCAGCAAACCAGTGGGTATATTCCCAAAGGAATATGAACCTTTCTACCATAAAGTCCTGTGCATACATATGTCCACCCAGCACTATTCACAATAGCAAAGACATGGAATCAACATAAGTACCAGCAATGGTAAACTGGAAAAAAACGAATGAGATCATGTCTTCTGTAGCAACATGCATAGAGCTGGAGGCCATTATCCTAAGCAATCTAATGCAGAACAGAAAATGAAATACTACATGTTCTCACTTATAAGTGGGAGCTAAACACTGAGTACGCATGGACAGAAAGAAGAGAGTAACAGACACCAGGGCCTACTTGAGGGTGGAGTGTGGGAGGAGGGTGAGGATCAAAAAACTAGCTATCAGATACTGTGCTCATTAATGCGTGGTGAAACAATCTGTACAGTAAATCCCTGCAAGACTCAACTTACCTATATAATAAACCTGCACATGTACCCCTGAAACAAAAGTAAAAGTTTCACAAAAATAGTGAAGAAAAATACCAAGAATTTCCTAATCAGAAAAATTTTCTCTAAATTTAAAGGTGATGGCTGGGCAAAGTGGCTCTTGCCTGTAATGGCAGCATTTTGGTAAGCCAAGTGGCTTAATCACCTGAAGTTAGGAGTTCAGGACCAGCCTGACCAACATGATGAAACCCAGTCTCTACTAAAAATACAAAAGTTAGCTGGGCATGGTTGCAGGTATGTGAATGAACAAGTGACCTTAACAAGGTCACAGAATACATGGTCAATGCCAACAATAAACAACTGAAAAATAAAATTTTAAAAACAGTCCCATTCAGGCTAAGTGTGGTGGTTCACACCTGTGATCCTAGCACTTTGGGAGGCTGAGGTGAGGGGATCATATGATCAGGAGTTTGAGCCCAACCTGGCCAACATTGTGAAACCCCATCTCTACTAAAAATACAAAAAATATCCAGGTGTGGTGGTGGGCTTCTGTGATACCAACTACTGGGAACACTAAGGCAGGAGAAATGCTTGAACCCAGTAAACCGAGATCATGCCACTGCACTCCAGCCTGGGCAACAGAGTGAGACTCTATCTAAAAAAAAAAATCTCCCATTCACTATAATATCAAAAACATAAAATATTAGGGATAAGTTTAACAAAATAAGTGTAAGTTCTTTATGCCAAGAACCTCCAAACACTTATGAGAGAGATTAAAGAATACCAAAAATAAATGGAAATTAATATACCATTGTAAGGGTTTAGAGGTTTAAAATTTTTAAGATGTGAATTGTCCACACATTGATCTACAGGTTCATCATCCCAATCAATATCTTAACAAGCTTTTTTGCAAAATTTGACAAGCTGGTTAAAAAATTTGTATATTCCGTGTCCTTTGTGCACATATATATA
>NW_016107703.1:2062880-2076473 GCF_001604975.1 Cebus imitator
GAGGAGAAAGTTGGAAAGACTTTATTTTCAACTGATTTCAAGACTTAAGGATAAAGCTAATCAAGATTGTGGTTTTGGCACAGGATGGATATATAGAGCAAAGAAACAGAACTGATTAGGAATAGACCCCCATGTGTGTGACCACTCAGTTTTTCACAAAGGTGCCAAATTAATTGAAATTAATTAATTCAACAAGGATAATCTTTTCATCCAATTGTTGTGGAATAACTGGATATTCATGTAGAAATAAGGGAACTTTGATACTTCATTTACTCTATACACAAAGGTTAACTCAGAATGGATGGTAGACGTAAATGTAAAAGCTAAAGGCATAAAACTTTTAAAGAAAACCCAGGAGAAAATTTTTGAGGGGTAAGCAAAAATTTTTGAGGGGTAAGCAAAAATTTCTTTCTTTCTTCCTTCCTTTCCTTCTTTCTTTCTTCCTTTCTTTTAAATTTCCCTTGAGTCAGGATCTTGCTGTGTCACCAAAGCTGGGGTGCAGTGGCACAGTCAGAGCGCACTGTATCCTTCACCTCCCGGGCTCAAGCCATCCTCCCACCTCAGCCCCTGAAATGCCTGGGACAACAGCCTTGCACTGCCATGCTCAGCTAATTTTTGTGTTTTCTATTGTAGAGACAGAGTCTCTTCATTTGCCCATGCTGGTCTCAAACTCCCGTGCTCAAGTGATCCATCCCCCTCAGCCTTCCAAAGTGCTGGGATTACAGGCATGAGCCACCATGCACAGACAAAAATTGCTTAATGAGGATACAAAAGGATCAAATTGGCCTGGAGGCTGAAGCCCGAGAATCACTTAAACCCAAGAGGCAGAGGTTGCAGTGAGGTGGGATTGTGCCACTGCACTCCAGTCTGGGCAACAGAATGAGATCTGTCACAAAAACAAAGGAAAAATAACAACAAAAAAGGAAAGCACGAATCATAAAGGAAAAATGTGATCACTTTGATTTCATGCAATTTTACATCTTCTGCTACTGAAAAATTCATTTTTGGAAAAATAGACAAGTCATAGGCAGGGAAAAATCAATCATAATCAATTATTTCATTCTTATGAAGTTCTAGAACAGAAAAATCAAACCTATGTAATGACAGAAAGTAAATCTATGGATTCCTGGGGTGGAGTGGTTTACTCCAACAGAGTATGAGGAAGAAGTTTAGGTTGAAGGAACTGTTTATGTCTTAATTATGTTGATGGTTACAGAGATTTATACAGTTTTTAAACTCATCAAAGTCTGCATTTTAAAGGGGTGCATTTTATTATACGAAAGTTATCCTCAATAAATCTGATTTGAAAAGAAGGAAAGAGGAAAGTTAAGCCTTAAAAAACTTTTGGTTGAACAAAAGGATGATAAATATTTAAGGTGACTGATTTGCTAGTTACCCTGATTTGACCATTACACATTTTATAAATATATCAAAATATCACACTGTACATGATAAATATGCACAATTTTTGTGTGTTCATTTAAAATGATAATTTAGAAGTTAGATTAAAGATTGTAGTTAAAATTTTTCAAAGGAAAAGAATTGTTACAGTAAGCTATTCAGACAGAAAAAAATATGGCTTCAAATGGAGGAAAAGAGATGGAAGAGTAAGTAACATTGGAAATAGCAAATGTGTAGATAAATCTCAATAACTATTGTATTTTAATCTAATAATAAATGTTAATAATATTTGGTAGGTTCTTATATCTGTAAATAAAATACAAGAAAATAATTGCACAAAAGGTAGAAATGAGGTAAGCGGAGTAAAATGTTCTAAGTTCCTTGCAACCTTAGATATAACTTGTATTAAAATGACAAATGTTTACCAATTAAGGATATATACCAGTGGGTCAAGAATACACATTGTGGTCCCTACGAATATCACTAAAAAAAAAAGAAAGAATGTAAAACTAACAAGGAGGACTAAAGTTGTATAATAAGTGCCAATCTCCCTGGAAGATACAACAGCTTAACAATTGGATACACCTAATAATATATGCTCAAAATATATAAAGCCAAACTTACAGAATTAAAAACAATTATTATAGTGTATTATTAACTCAATCTGATTGACATAGGAAATAATTACAGAACTAAAAGAACATAAATGACAACATAAGAGAATAAAATCAAAATATATTAGCTGAAAACTGTCAATTAGGAAAATGTCTGAGCATATTGTTTATTCTGGGCATGTTGAAACAGATCTGCTAAAACACAGCTGCTTTACGGGGAGTGAGAAAGCTTACAGCAAGATATTCCCACTTGGCAATGTATGTCTTCCTCTAAAACCAACTCTGAAACCAACACTTCTAAACCTTGCTTGTTTGTTTGTTTGTTTTGTTGTTTTGTTTTGTTTGGAATTCAGGGGAAGAAGTGGAGACTTCCAGGAAAGAGAGAGTCAAAATTTCTCTCTTTGGCTGGCCTATGTGTAAGAGTTTTTGTAGTGTCTATAGCTGGGTCAAAATATGTGTCACCATCTCAAAGGTGGGGATCCATGGGCAAATGCAGTGAGAGTTGAGATGGGAAGAGGGTTGCAATGTCCTCTACCAGGATGTAATTATTATTGTTTGGGTGCTGTTTTTACAAAGTGTCACATAAAATAAATTTAGATGCAGGTAAAAAGTAACTTTATTCTCAAGTAATGTGGCCTGGCCTGATGGTTCACCCCTGTAATCACAGCACTTTTGGAGGCTGAGGTGGGTGGATCACTTGAGGTCAGGAGTTAAAAACCAGCTTAGTCAACATGGTGAAACGCTGTCTCTACTAAGGGAACAAAAATGTAGCTGGGTGTGATAGCAGGTCCCTGCTACTTAGGAGGCAGGGACAGGAGAACTGCTTAAAGCTGGGAGGTGGAGGTTGCAGTGAGCTGAGATCACACAACTGCACTCCAGCCTGGGTGACAGATTGCGACTTTGCCTCAAAAAAAAAAAAAAAAGTAAAGTAGTGTTGCAAGCACTAAACATAATATATGCAAATGTCTCAAAAGGTAGACTGAAAAGGGCTCTCATTCATATGGAGGAGGAAGTAAGCTGAGAAAGAAGGAGGGAGAAAAAGGGAAGAATGGAAGGTGGCAAAATCAACACAAGATTCAAGAATGTTGCATCCTGAAGTCAGCTCTTGGGAGGGATAAGAAGGGGGGTTGTGTGTTTGCTCACACTGGATGTGGAGCAGAGTTCAGGAGTATGGGGAAAAGAGAGAAACTTAAGCCAAGTTTGCTTAACAAGTATTTTCTTGTGAACCCTGAAGACAAATTTGTTTATGAAGAACAATAGGAATTGAGAGTCTGTGAATCTGTGATATCTAAAAGAGGGCATGTCTAAAATAGGTCATAATGGTAAAGGTATTTCTTTGCAGCAAGCTCTTCCTATAGAACACAAAGCATTAGGGAGTTTTCTTAATTGTAGCTAATCATCAGGACTCACTGCCCACCCTGTCTTTCTCTCCCACTTTTCTGTGCCCTATACATTTTTTCCGGTTGGCATTTCCTGAATGCCAATCTTTATGTTTACCTGGTAAATGTAGGTGGAGAGTTTGGCCAAGTTCTGTAATTAGTTTTATCAAATTATTGCACTTCATGGAGAGATTTATAAAAGCCCATGATGTGTAGACAGTGGCTGAGAGGTATAGAGGGTCCTCTGGTGCTTGTCACTGGTGTGTGCAGTGGGGACGGTATTGAGGAACTGAGCCTTGTAGTGGTCGGGTCTAAGGTGACTCTGGATTGTGTGAGAATGGAGTTGTTGAACACCCAGTGGTGTTGAAGAGTTGGCTGGTGTTCAGCAAACGTCTTATATTTGGTGTGAGAAAGAAGACATCACAGCAGCCTTGGCTGGAGGGAGACTGTGGGTCTTTTGGGGAATGGAGACTGTTCTCCTGCACACAGGCTGTTGCACTGTGAATTGTCCCGTCATTCCAGTTCTCATCCGGCAGTGGGAGCTGAGAACTCAAAGGAAAGAAGTCCTGAGGAACATCTCCCCTCCCCACCCTGCTGCTATAAAGTGATTCCTGAACACTCACACACATGCACACTGACAATGATGTAGCTACACCCCTCCTATGACAATGCTTCACCTTCAGAGACTGTGCTGAGAGAACTTGTGCTTCTAGAGTTTTCTGCCAACAGGCTATGTAAGTGCCCAGATGATTCATGGCTTACTTTTATCCTCAGATCTTGAATCTGCAGCAGTGACCTGTTTCCTCCACTAGCCTAGGCTTCCAGGTCATCCATCCCTCCCATCTGCCTGCATGCACGCATTTATAAGTCAGAGCTACCCCATCTGCCTGGACCAGTAACTGCAGCACTAACCAGTCTTTTCACCAACTGTGTACTGTTCCTTACCCATAAGTTTTTTTTTTTTTTTTTTGAGACTAAGTTTCACTCTTGTCGCCCAGCTGTAATTCAGTGGCTGGATCTCTACTCACTGCAACTCCCTGCCTCCCGAGTTCAAGAGATTCTCTTGCCTTAGCCTCCCAAGTAGCTGGGATTACAGGCGTGTGCCACCCTCACAGCTAATTTTTATATTTTTAGCAGAGATGGGGTTTCATCATGATGGCCAGGCTGGTCTCAAGTTTGACTTCAGGTGATGCACCCACCTCGGCCTATGCAAAGTGCTGGTATTACTGGAGTGAGCCACCGCACCTGGCCCTATGGGCTTTTCATAGCAAGTTCTCTTATTCTGACTTTTTCTTTTCCACAAATGCTGTTTCAGGATTCCAAAGCCAAACGTCTGATACCTAAATATAAACCCTGCTGAAAATCCAATGTCCAAGAGTCCAGAATAAATTATTTGGACCTACTTGTTGTAAGCATAAATTCAAAATGCAAATGAGACACTTTATTGATCAGCTTTAAAGAAAAAAAAATTGCTTTTCTTAAAACAATTAATCTAGATAGCTTTTATGTGTAAATTGTTTCTCTGATTTTTGTCTTTTAAATATGTATGAAATCTATTTCTGCTCTAATTTTTGTTTATTATGATTTTTTATTTCTCTCTCTCTCTCTCTCTCTCTCTCTGCTACTCTCTCTTCTGAGACGGAGTTTCACTCTTGTCACCCAAGATGGAGTGCAGTGGTGCAATCTTGGCTCACTGCAACCATCGCTTCCCGGGTTCAAGGGATTCTTCAGCCTCAGTCTCCCCAGTAGCTAAAATTAGAGGCATCTGCCACTGCACCTGGCTAATTTTTGCATTTTTAGTAGAGAATGGCTTTCACCATGTTGGCCAGGCTGTTCTCAAACTCCTAATGTTAGGTTATCCATCCACCTTGGCCTCCAAAGTGCTGAGATTACAAGCTGGAATCAAACTTCTATCAAAAACATGTCCAGTTCTAGCCTTAAAACAATTTCACATCAAATGGCTTTAAATTATTTTTCCAAAGCTCTGATGCCCAAATTGAAAAATAATTTCCCTTTTTGAGCAAAAGGCAGCTATTGAAGAAGCAGAATCTGAAAATCCTAGAAGCTCATGAGCTCTCATATGTGTACAAATGTTGCATTTCTCTGAACACACGCAAAGCAGAAATCTACCCATTCTTTCTGGGAAGGTCATCTCAACTCTGTCTCAGAAATTACTGTGAGCCACCTTAGAATATTCTTATTATCACCACTAAACAGAATTCCTGGCCACACAGCCAGTGCTAGGCTGCTATTTCCTGAATCCAAGAAAGTCTCTTTTTTGCAGAAAACTGGCTCAGGACCTGAGAATGGCTGGAGCCCCAGTCTTGGCACCCAGGAAACTGGAGGTACTGCCTCACCCGGGATATAAGGGCTTCTACACAAGTGAAAGAAAGGTGCCTTCCTCACACAAGCCTCCTCCAGGGAAAAAGGGCAGTGGGAAATGATGGTGGAGTGGTGGCCCCGGAGCAAGTGGCCCAAGGCTAAGACACAAGGTGATGCCCTGTAAGCCTCCAGCCCATCGTGATGGAGTGTCCCCATTTGCCCTCGCCCTGAGACCTACCCAGAACTACCTCCTGCTGCCTAGGCGCCCTGGGACCAGGGATATAATACAATACAACCGCATTGTGGTAGTTCAGGGAGACTGGGCACCTGGGTAAACCCAGACTGTCTGGGGAAGAAGCAGCCCACTTCTGCCTGGGCGCCAGATCCATCCACTTGCTTGGAGCTCAGGCACTAGGCCCCAGCCTGACTGCAGAGGCCTCCCTGCTTACCCCTTTGAGCCCAGGGTCCCCAGACCTGCAGTAGGTGGCAGAGAGGAGCATGTGCCAAGGAAGGCGAGCAGTCTACTGAGGCCAAAGGTGGAGAGAATCCTGCGTCTCACCTCCCCAAATCACCAAGTCTCCAGCTTCCCCAAGAGACCTGCTTACTGCCAGGAGCTCCCACCTGGTCTGCGGTGGGGCTCCGGGTCCATGCCTTCTCTCCCCACCACCCGGGAGTCTGTGGCCAGGGGCGCAGAGCCAGGTGGCCACTGTCAGTCCTCCTTGTGCAAGCCCAGACCCAGAAAGTCTGAAGTACTGCCTGTCTTCACCATGATCTCTGATTTCCCAACAGAACAAAAGCGTCCCCTCACCCTACCCTGCCATTTTAACTATTATTATGATAATGTGAATACTCCTTACCCCATCCTGCCATCTTAACTATTATTATGATAATGTAAATACTCCTCACCCCACCCTGCCGTCTTAACTACTCTGACATTTTAACCCCACCCACCATTGTAACTGAACTTATGGTAATGTACATTTGTTGCCCCTAGCCCCACCACGGTAACTGATCTTACCCTGTACAACACCCCTGCCTCCTGCCCAAAAGATTTGCCCCAACCTAGAAAAACAATTCCCATCCCACCGCCCTTTTCTGCATTAGCCCACCTGTGAATGAATAGCCATGCTGCTCACACAAATCCTGTTTGTGGGGGTCTCATCATTCAAAGAGCGCGTTTTTAGAAGCCACTGGTGCCTGGGGGATAGAGGGTTGGCTCCCAGTTCCCAGCCAGCACTGTGCCAGGACATCTGAGTGAGCCACATCCCTTCCCTAACACCACCCCACCAGGCAGGCAGCCACAAGCCAGCTGCTCCATGGAGGGCAAGTTGGCCGGGGCCGGCGGCCTCCAGCCCACCGGGTGGATGTCTGGTGCTGGAGCCTACCGGTACAGGAGGCATTGCCTGCTGATCACCCGCCCACTTCGAACACGGGGACCCACAACAGCCGGGGGTTTGGGCACCCTGGAGAAGGGCAAGGACTGATTGAAGAGGAGCTGAGAGAGCACGCGGGTGAGCGAGTGGCAGCACTTACCTCGACCTGGGTCCGGTTTGCAGCCAAGTCGCCTCTGCACCACACGGGATGCTATCTCCGAGGCCCACAGTGAGAGAGCAGGCAGGCCGGCACCAGCCCCCTCGTAGACTCCAAGTGAGATCTGGGTGCGTGCCTCCCTGACCTTGTCCTCTACTCTCTGGGGAGGTGTGCTCCTCAACCCCTGCACCATGCCCTCCTCGACCCCACCCACTCTTGCTGGCCCTGTGAGATCAGCTCCGCCCAGGAGCCCAGTGGCCCAAGGCTTAAAGGAGTTTCAAGCCCTAGAGACTCCTTTCAGGTCCTGCCTCCTTCTCAGCCCCTCGCCGTGGCAGCCCCATCCCCTCTCTGCCCACGCTCGAGTTCAGGAGCAGGGCTTCTGGGCTCACCTCAACCACCTGCGCCCTGGCTCCTCCGAGGGTCGGGGAGGCCCCACCATCACCCTTCGTGTCTCCTATGACTCCTCAGCTTCCAGCTGCGCAACCTGAGGAGCGCCACGGTGCACGCGCACTCACACTTGCATGCGCCGGCACGCACACACGCACATGCATGTCACACACAGGCACACACGAGAGGGGGTGAGCAGGAGGTTGGCAGATGGTGCTCCTTCCTTCCCTTCCCAAGGAAGCTGCCCATATTAGCTCCAGCAAACTGCTTTTTGGCACAGGACAACTCATCCAAGCACCTGCTGCCTTCACTACTTCATCCCAGGTGCCCCCACCTCAGGGCCACGATCACACCTAAGTCCAGAGGGAAGGCAGGGCACCAAGGTGAACAGCCAATTGTCAAACAGTGGAGAAGGGAGAGAATTCGGCACGACCGCCCCGGCAACATCCAGGGAGGCACCACCCATCCACCATGGATCTCTCTCCTCCAGGGCCTGAGAACATGTGGTGTGACCCCCACCTCTTCCAAGGTCATAAAATGGATCTGATGTGAGGGAGAGGGTGGTTGGGCACAGGTGTGAGCTACAAATTCGCAGACTGTCCACAGCCTGCCCATGTGCTGACCTCTGCTGAGTCTACACACAGACAGACCCCTGTCTCCCCTGCCCCGGGTCTTGAGGGGAACACATTTGCTTGGAGTGAGCAGTCACCTTTCCTAGTCCCTGCCTGTCTGCCTCCTGGGAGCTGATGAAACACACAGTGCAACCAAAGATTGTCTTGGCAAAAAAAAAAATGAGAAAGAATCAAAGCAGAAAGGTGGATGTCAGGCTGTCCCATAGACAGATTAGAGCTTGCCAGTCCCTGTCTGCTGTTCCCAAACGTGTGCCAATAAAGAAGAAAAAAAAAAAACCTGGCTGAAGCAGGCTAGTCCTTCCTTACAGCACCCTTCTTTCCCGGGTCCCCAGTTTGTTGTCCCCTCTTGGTGGCAGAAAGACTGACACCTAACACCTGAGTCAGGTCCCAGCAGAATGGTATACAAAATTGTGGCCTGTAACCATATGACCAATGGTGGGCTGGGCTCGGTGGCTCATGCCTAAATTTCAGCACTTTGGGAGACTGACTAGGGCAGATCACTTGAGTTCAGGCGTTTGTGACTAGCCTGGGCAATATGGCAAAACCATGTCTCTACTAACATTACAAAAACTCACCTGGGCTTGGTGGGAGGAGCCTATAATCTCAGCTACTCAGGAGGCTGGGGCAGGAGAATCACTTGAACCCAGGAGACGGAGGTTGCAGTGAGCTGGAATGACACCACTGCATCCCAGCATGGGTGACAGAGCCAGATTCCATTTAAAAAAAAACAGGAGCAAATCAATGTGACCAATGTCAAGGATACCTAATCACCTCATGGATTTGACTAAGGCAATTTCCAAGTGGAAAATACAAAAGGCGAGCTGGATTTTTCAAGATGCCTATGAGAAAAGATAAGCAGAGAGACATTAATTAAAGAAGTTATTCCAGTTTTTCAGTGGAATTAAGATGGAATAGCAAGGAACCAGGATTTGCTGGGTGAGAAAGGACTACTGTTTCACACTGTGGTGTCTCCAGGCAAAATCTTTCAAATCTAGGGCAGTAAAATCTGGTCTCTGGGAAGGATGAACTCAAGAATAGGGCTGTACAGTCCTTTGTTGAGGCCTCAGACATATTTAAGGGCATATCCAAAAGAACATCTGCATATCATTTTTTGAGATGAAGTTTCACTCTTGTTGCCCAAGACGGAGTGCAGTGGCATGATCTCCTCTCACCACAACCTCCGCCTCCTGGGTTCAAGGAATTCTCCTGTCTCAGCCTCCTAAGTAGCTGGGATTACAGGCCACAACGCCCGGCTAATTTTTTGTATTTTTGGTGGAAACGGGGTTTCACCACATTAGCCATGCTGTTCTTGAACTCCTGACCTCAGGTGATCTGCCCACCTCAGCTTCCCAAAGTTCTGGGGTTACAGGTGTGAGCCACCATGCCTGGCCAGCTTCTACATATTTAAAGACACTGTTCTTCATAGGAGCTTCATAGGAGCCTAAAGATAAAGAAAAATCTATTTTTTAATTTTAAAATTTCATTTATATATTTATTTGTTTTGAGACAGAGTCTCACTCTGTTGTCCAGAATGAAGCACAGAGGTGTGATTTCAAAGAGGAAAAGAGAGAGGAAGAGAAAGATAGGCTTTGAGGGACCTGTCCACAGCTATTCCAGCACCTGCTGTGAGAGTCTTCTTAGAGGAGTCCACAGATTCTGTGGGGCAGGGACCAGCCACCCACAACACGCACTATCTGAATTCTCAGTCCACAGAACTACAAGAGGCAGTCATCAATTATTGTGTTAACTAACTTTGTTTTGGGATGAATTTTTGTTATGCAGCAATAAATAACCAGAAAAATTTAATTTACTGACTTAGAAAATGTCAAAAAAATATGTTGTAAAGTGAAAAAGTTTAATAGTGAAATAACATGTATGGTGCCACTTTTGAAACAGAAAACTTTGTATATGGAATCCATGTACACATAATATATTTGCACAGGCTATAATTCCAATGCTTTCTGTTAACTAACTATGGAGAATCAGTATTAAGGGAATAAATATATATAATTTTTTATTTATATATTGCATTTATATATAAATATATATTTTATATTTATGTATCTTATGAATAAGTATATATTATATATAAATTTATGTACTTATATATTTATATTTTACAAATATTTACATATAAATATTTTATATAAATTTATATACTTCTGTATTTATATTTTATATACTTATATATTTTTAGTTATGTTTATAAATATGTATGATTTTATTTATGTATATAAATATTTACATATTTTTATTTGTGTATATAAATATTTATAAATGGCTTTTTATCAATAAGGTATAAATGGCTTTTTACTTTTTTGAAAGAAAACTTTTAAAAAGGAAAATTAGACAGCCAACAAATGGAAGCAAATTAAATATATATTAAAAATATCAATATAGAATATCTAAGTATATAATCTACATATTTATATACATAACACATCATTTAACACTATATATTATATATGCATTATGTAATTTATAATATACAATAGTAAATAATACATATATACTAAAAAATATCATAATTATATAATGTAATATGTATATTGTTATATATTGTATATTATGCATGAATATAATAGAACGTATGATATAATATATATTATGTTACATGTGTCATTATATTATTATATATTGTCTAATATGTCACAAATATATTATTTATATAAATATTTATATATGATCCAATGTGAATACCATATACATTACTTCATATAATATATAAATTTATATGACTATGTTTATATAATCATATATAAATTATGTAAACACAATTTATATGCTATATAAATATATGCTATTTATATATTATATTTATATATGTTTACATAATCTGTATCAAATTTATACATTATACACATATGATATATGTATAAATACATGACATTTCTATATATAGAAGTACTATGATAATTATATATTTAAATTTATATATAATTATAAACTATTATACAATATAAGCATATAATATGAATGTTCTATAACAAGAATTTTTAAGATCTGCTTCTAGGCCAGGCGTGGTGGCTCACGCCTGTAATCCAAGCACTTTGGAGGCCAAGGCGGGCCGATCACCTGAGGTCGGAGTTCAAGACCAGCCTCACCAACATGGTGAAACCCCGTCTATAAAAAAAAAAAAAAAGATCTGCCTCTTTTTTAATGAAAAAATTTTTCTGCATTTACTTTGTTTTGAAGCCATACCTATGTGATACAGGCTCACTAAAAGAATAACACAGTCACTGCTGTAAGTCGGGGCCTGAGTCGGGGGACCAAACGTGGTCATTGCAACTCTGACCAGGCAAGCCTACCTTGAGACATCACTGGAGGCTCATGTTGCCTCACTCGATGCTCAGGTTGCCTCACTGGAGGCTCAGGTTACCTCATTACAGGCTCAGACTGCCTTACTGGAGGCTCAGGTTGCCTCACTAGAGGCTCAGTTTGCCTCACTGGAGGCACAGGTTGCCTCACTAGAGGCTCGGGCTACCACACTGGAGGCTCACGTTGCCTCACTGGAGGCTCAGGTTACCTCACTGGAGGCTCAGGTTGCCTCACTGGAGGCTCGGTTTACCTCACCGGAGGCTTGGGTTGCCTCACTAGAGGCTCGGGGTACCTCATTAGAGGCTCGGGTTTCCTCACTAGAGGGTCAGGTTGCCTCACTAGAGGCTTGGGTAATTTAGTTTTCTGTTGTTTTCCATAACCTCAGTGTGAGTGAGAGAGTGAGTGTGTATATGTAGTCCCACGGCTGGAAGGCTATGGGGCTTGTGTGGGCCTTCACCTGCAGTTCCACAGGGACATCATAGGCAAAACGGTGATTTGCCTCAGGACTAAAAATTCTGAGGGGACCAGGTCCGGGGTTTATACGGGTACACCTTAGTCAAGATGCTCTGAAACATCCCTCCCTCCAGGGACTTGGCCGGGCAGGCATCAGACTGGTCTCCCATCTGGGGGGCACCTATCCTTTGTCTGTCAATCCTATATGTGGTTCTGTCTTTATTGTAGATTCACCAGTTTTCTTAGACTCCTGTTGGCTGATATACAGTGGGTTAGGCCTGTTACTCCTGAGGTGGATACTATTCTCCATTGGCTAAGTGACCATTGACTTCAAGGAAATCTAATTGAGTTTACACCCCCTGGCGATAATTCTGTTCTCTTTCCTTTTCTTCTTCTTGTTCTATCATTGAGGCCTCATTCTTCCTTTTATTTTTTTCATGTCCAAAAGAAAATTCTGCACCCAACAACTTGGGTGTAGTTTTTTTTCTCTGTTTTAGAGAATCCAACCTTAAATAAGAAACTCCCACCCCTCTTTGCCAGTTTAGTGTAAAAAAAAAAAAAGTAATTGTCTTTTCTGTCAAAAGAAACAGAAACAGGGAGGGAAAGAGGAGAGAGGACAAGAAAGTAGGGGAGGAAAAGAAAGAGAGAGAGAGGAGACAGAAGAGAAAGAGAGAGAAAGTAGAGAACAGAAAGAGAAAAAGTAGACAGAAGAGAGGAGAGAGAACAAGAAAGTAAGAGAGGGGAAGAAGAGAGAGGAGACAGGGAGAGAGAGAAGAGAGAAGTAAAAGTAGACAGAAGAGAGGAGAAAGAGAGGAGAGAGGAGACAGGGACAAAGAGAAAAGAAAAAAAGAGAGCGAGAAGAGAGAGAGATAGGGAGACAGGAATTTAATGCTTTGTAGGGTCCCTGTGTCAAGGTGACCAAAAGCTGCAGGGGCAGAGAACTCGCAGTGGGCCCAGTGGCTGCAAGCTCAGTTTTTAAACTGACACAAAAAGCGTTTTTGTTTTTGTTTTTTTTTCTCTGCCTGCCGCCAGCCCCACCCAGCTTTCATGCAGGCCACACTGCCTCAGGGTGCAGCATTTGCATTCAAAATCTGGCTTTAAGAAAAGCTTTCTAACTCTTTGTAATGTAAGTAACTTGTTAGCACAGTAGTTAAGGTGTAGGGCCTGCACCTGCAAGGTTGTTGGTTCAAGTCGTCAGTGAAACCAGTCTTAAATGAGCAAAATCTCTTGGGGGAAATTAAAAAAAAACTGAAGGAAAAACCAAATGGGGCCGTCTAGCTCCCGGCCTTGTACCCCGCTCCAATGCATAACAGCCAAATTCAATGTTGGGTTTTCAGGCCAATATGGGGTAAAATTAACCCCTGGAGAGCTGTTTACAATAACAAAGACCTGGAACCAACCCAAATACCCATCGATGATAGACTGGATAGGGAAAATGTGGCATATATACACCATGGAATATTATGCAGCCATCAAAAACGATGAGTTTGTGTCCTTTGTAGGGACATGGATGAACCTGGAAACCATCATTCTCAGCAAACTGACAGAAGAGCAGAA
>NW_016107703.1:2077713-2080870 GCF_001604975.1 Cebus imitator
AGAGTTTGTATATTTTTTTGTAACAGAGTTCAAATAGAGTTTGTATATTTTTTATAAAAGAGTTCAAATAGAGTTTGTATGTTTTTCATAACAGAGTTCATATAGAGTAATACACAAACTCTATATGAACTCTGTTATGAAAAACATACAAACTCTATTTGAACTCTTTTATAAAAAATATACAAACTCTATTTGAACTCTGTTACAAAAAATATACAAACTCTCAAAATACTCTGTTTTAAAAAAATATACATGCTCTATTTGAACACTGTTATAAAAAATTATACACACTCTATATGAAAACTGTTATAAAAATGTACAACTCTCAATATACTCTGTTATAAAAAATATAACAACTCTATTTCTACTGTGTTATAAATATATACACACTCTATTTCACTTCTGTTATGAAAAATACACAAAATATATTTGAACTCTGTTATAAAAAATATACACACCTGTTTTGAACTCTGTTAAAAAATATATACCAACTATCAAAATACTCTGTTATAAAAAATATACAAAATTTATTTCTACTCTGTTATATAAAATGTACACATTCTGTTGGACTCTGTTATAAAAAATATACAAACACTCAAACTTCTCTGTTATAAAATATATGCACACTCTATTTGAACTCTGTTATAAAATATATACAGACTCTCAAAATACTCTTTTATAAAATTATACAATCTCTATTGAACATTTCTATATAAAATATACAAACTCTATTTGAACACTGTTACAAAAATATACAAACCCTATTTGAACTGTTATAAAAAATACAAAATATATTTTAACTCTGTTATAAAAATTATGCAATCAATCAAAATACTGTGTTATAAAAAAATATACACACTCTATTTGATCTGTTATAAAAATATACAAACTATCAAAATACTCTTTTATAAAAAATACACAAACAGTATTTGAACTCTGTTGTAAAAAATGTACAGACTATATTTAACTCTGTTATAAAAATATAGAAATTATCAAAATACTCTGTTATAAAAAATAGAAAAACTGTATTTCTACTCTTTTATGAAAAATATGCAGGCTCTATTTGAACTCTGTTATAAAAATTATACAAACTCTCAAAATTCTCTGTTATAAAAAATATACACACACTATTTGAACTCTGTTATAAAAATTATAGAAACTCTCAAATAACCTGTTATAAAAAATATACACACTCTATTTAAACTGTGTTAATAAAATATACAATCTCTCAAAACACTTTATTATAAAAAATACACACTCTCTATTTGAACCCAGTAATAAAAATATACAAACTCTCAAAATACACTTATCAAAATATAAAAACTGTATTTGAACTTTGTTATAAAAAATATACACCATATATTTTAACTCTGTTATAAAAAATATACAAACGGTCTAAATACTCTGTTATAAAAATTGTACACACTCTATTTTAAATCTGCTATAATAAATACACACACTGTACTTGAACTCTGGTATATAAAATATAAAAACTCTATTTGAACTCTGTTGTAAAAAATATGCAAACTCTATTTGAACTGTTATAAAAAATATACATAGTATATTTTAACTCTGTTATAAATACTATAGAAACCCTATTTTAACTCTATTATAAAAAATATACACACTATCCTTTAACTGTGTTATAAAATAATATACAAACTATCAGAGTTCTCTGCTATATAAAATATAGAAACTCTATTTTTACGTAGTTATAAAAAATATACACACTATTTGAACTCTGTTAAAAAATATACAAATTCTCAAAATACTCTGTTATAAAAACATACACACTCTTATTTTAACAATTTTATTAAAATGTAATCACTCTATTTGAACTCTATTTCAAAAAATGTACAAACACTATTTGGACTCTGTTTTTAAAAATATACACATTATATTTTAACTCTGTTATAAAAATATACAAACTTTCAAAATACTCCATTATAAAAAATGTACATGCTCTAATTCTACTGTTATATAAAATATAGACACTATGTTTTAACTCTGTTTTAAAAAATATACAAACTCTCAAAATACTCTGTTATAAAAAGTATACACATTCTATTTTAACTCTGTTATAAAAAATATACACATTCTATGTTAACTCTGTTATAAACAATATACACATTCTATGTTAACTCTGTTATAAAAAATATACAAACTATGAAAACACTCTGTTATCAAAAATATACACACCCTGTTGGAACTCTGTTATTAAAAATATACACATTATATTTTAACTCTGTTATAAAAAGTATCCAAATTCTCAAAATACTCTGTTACAAAAAATTTGCAAACTCCATTTAAACTGTTATAAAAAGCATACAAACTCTCAATATGCTCTTTTATAAAAAATGCACACTTGATTTAAACTCTGTTCTAAAAATATACACACTATATTTTAACTCTGTTATAAAAATATGCAAACTATCAAAATATTCTGTTATAAATATATGCAATCTCTATTTCTACTCTGTTATTAAAAATGTACACTCTATTTGAACTTTGTTATAAAAATATACAAACTCTAAAATTTCTCTCTTATAAAAACTATACACAACCTATTTAAACTCTGTTATAAAAAATATACAAACTATGAAAACACTCTTATAAAAAAAATACACCCTTACTTTTAACTCTCTTATAAAAAATCTACACACTTTATTTGATCTCTGTTATAGAAAATATACAAACTATCACAACACACTGTTATATAATATATACACATTCTTTGAAATCTTTTTTTTTTTTAACAAGAGAAAGGAAGAAAAAGAATAAAAAAAAGAAAAAGAAAAAGAATAAAGGAAAGGAAGAAAGAGGAAGAGGAAGAGGGAGAGAGAACAGGGGTGTTGCTTTATTGCCCGGGCTAGAATGCAGTCTAAAACTGGGTATGCCTGTAATTGTGTTTAATAATAGAGACATAAAAAAAAAATGAGGGAAGAAAATAATTAACAAGCAGCCAACCAATATTTCATTTAAACCTGTAAATACGTGTGATGTAGTACTGATAAGACTGTATATTTTGTGTATTTAAAGTGAAGAGTTCTATGAATGTTAATTAAGTCTACTTGTTCCAGATCTGAGTTCAAGTCCTGGATATCAATGTTAACATTCTGTCTCATTGATCTATCTAATATTGATGTTGAAGTCTCCC
>NW_016107703.1:2081940-2087576 GCF_001604975.1 Cebus imitator
GAAATTCTCGTGTTGTATTTTTCAGCTCCATTAATTCACTTATATTCCTCTCTAAATTGTGTGTTATTGTTAACATTTCTTCAAACCTTTTTTCAAAGTTCTTGGTTTCTTTGCATTAGGTTAGAACAAGTTCTTTTAATTCCCAGAAATTTCTTATCATCCACTATTTAAAGCCAGCTTCTGCTAATGGAACACAGTCTTTCTCCATCAGGCCTAGTTCTGTTTCTGATGAGGAACTGTGATCCCCTGTAGAGGGAGAGGCGTTCTGATTTTGGGTATTCTCAGCCTTTTTAGGCTGTTTTCTTCCCTTCGTTATAGATTTATCCATCTGTGGTCTTTATAATTACTGTCTTTATAGTTGGGTTTCTGAATGGACGTCCAACTTGTTGATTGCCAGCGCTAGAATCTGAGCAACCCACTGCTCCGGCCAAAACAGCGGCTTTAAGATTGATGGTGCTTTTCTGATTCTGCACCAAGAACCGCCACACCAAGGCAACGGCAAAACCGCCTCACTGGCCTCAAGAGTCACGCTGGAGACACGTGGGGCTCCTCCACCTGGAATCTCCTGCTGTGTGAGCAACAAAAATTGATCTGAAAGTGTGGCGTCCTCTCGTTCTCTGCTCTTTCAGTGGGAGCTGCAATCCCGAGCTGCTAGTGATCAGCCATCTTGGATCTCTCTCCTTCTTTGAAATCTTTTATAAAACTACAGTCTCAAAATACTGTTATAAAAAAACAAACTCTATTTGAACTCTGTTATAAAAGTTATGCAAATTCTGAAAATACTCAATTATAAAAATATTTACACTCTATTTTAATGTTGTTGTAAAAAATATAGAAACTCTCAAAATACTCTAGTAAAAAATATGCAGACTTTATTTCTACTATGTTACAAAAAATATACACACTCTCTTTGAACTCTTTTATAAAAATATACAAACACAATTTGAACTCCATTATAAAAATATATAAACTCACAATATACTCTGTTATAAAAATATACAAATTATAATTCTACTTTGTTATGGAAAATATAAAAACTACCAAAATACTCTGTTATAAAAAATACATAAACTCTCAAAATACTCAGTTAGAAAAAACATACAAACTATATTTCTACTCTGTCCTAAAAAATATACACACTCTATTTGAACTCTGTTATAAAAAGCATACAATCTCTATTTGTACATTGTTATAAAAGATATAAAAACGCTATTTCAACATTGTTATAAAAAATGTACACACTATATTTGAACTCTGTTATAAAAAGTATATAAACTATGACAATACTCTGCTATAAAAAATATACCATCTCTATTTCTTCTTTCTTATAAAATATATTCACACTGTCTTTGAATTCTGTTATAAAAAATATACAAGCTCTCAAGCTACTCTTTTATAAAATATATACACACTCAATTTGACCTGTGTTATAAAAATTATACAAACTCTCAAAATACTGTTTTAAAAAATATATACAATCTCTATTTGGACTCTGTTATTAAACATATACACAGTCTATTTAAACTCTGCTATAAAAAATACACACACTGTAATTTAACTCTGTTATAAAAATATACAAACTCATAATACTCTGTTATAAAAAATATACACATTCTATTTGAACTCTTTTGTAAATAACATACAATCTCTCAAACTACTCTTATAAAAAATCTACTCAATCTATTTGAACTCTGTTATAAAAAATATATAATCTCTCAAAATGCTTTGTTTTAAAAAATATACAAAATCTATTTGAACTCTGTTATAAAAAATATACAAATCCTATTTGAACTCTGTTATGAAAAATATACACACTATATTTTAACTCTGTTATAAAAGATATACAAACTATCAAAATACTCTGTAAAAAATATACAAACTCAATTTCTACTCTGTTACATAAATATACACACTATATTTTAACACTGTTATAAAAATATACAAACTCTAAATTATTCTGTTATAAAAATATACACACACTATGTGAACTCTGTTATAAAATATACAAAAACTCTCAAAATACTCTGTTATAAAACATATACAAACTCTATTTGAACTCTGTTATGAAAAACATACACACCCTATTTGAACTCTATTATAAAAAATACAGAAACTCTCAAAATACTCTTTTATTAAAAATATACAAACTCTATTTGAACTCTGTTATAAAAAATGCACTATATATTTTAACTCTTTTATAAAAAATTTACAAACTATCAAAGTACTCTGTTATAAAAATATGCAAACTCTATTTCTACTCTGTTAAAAAAAATACACACTCAATTTGAACTCTGTTACAAAAAATACAATCTCAAAATTAACACTGTTATAAAAATATAGAAATTCTGATGGTACTCCATTATAAAAAATAAACACACTATATTTTAACTCTTTTATATAAAATATAAAAACTATCAAAATCCTCTGTTATAAAAATATACAAACTTTATTTCTACTCTGTTATAAAAAATATACACACTCTGTTTGAACTTGGTATAAAAAATATACAAATTCTTAAACTATGCTGTTATAAAATATATACACACTCTGTTTGAACTCTATTATAAAAAATAAACAAACTCTCAAAATACTCTTTTATAAAAAATATACAATCTCTATTTGGAATCTGTTAGAAAAATATACACAACCTATTTGAACTCTGTTATAAAAAATATACGAACTATATTTCAACTCTGTTATAAAAAATATAAAAACTCTCATAATACTGTTTTAAAAAATGTACACACTCTATTTGAACTCTTTTATAGAAAATATACAAACTCTATTTCTTCTCTGTTCTAAAAAATATACACACTCTACATCAACTGATAAAAATACACAAACTCTATATGAACTCTGTTATAAAAAATATACAAACTCTATTTGAACTCTGTTATAAGAAATATACACACTATATTTTAACTCTGTTACAAAAAATATACAAACTCTCAAAACACTCTGTTTTAAAAAATATACACTCTCTATTTGAAGTCTGTTATAAAAATAAACACACTCTATATGAAAACACTTATAAAAATATACAACTGTCAATATACTCTGTTATAAAAAATATACCAAGTGAATTTCTATTGTGTCATAAAAATATACACACTCTATTTGAACTCTGTTATGAAAAATATAAAAACCATATTTGAACTCTGTTATAAAAAATATCCACATCCCATTTGAACTCTCTTATACAAAATATACAAACTATCAAAATATTCTGTTATAAAAAATATACACACTATATGTATTTTTGTTATACAAAATACACAAGCTATCAAAATGCTCTGTTATAAAAAATATACAAACTTTATTTCTACTCTGTTATAGAAAATATGCACACTCTGACTTTGTTATAAAAATATGCAAACTCTCAAACTACTCTGTTATAAAATATATACACACTTTATTTGAACTCTGTTATAAAATATATACAGAGTCTCAAACTCATAAAATATATACAAACTCTATTGGATACTACTATATAAAATACACAAACTATTTGATCTCTGTTACAAAAAATATACAAACTCTCTTTGAACTCTGTTATAAAAAATACAGACTACATTTTAACTCTCTTATAAAAAATATACAATCAATCCAAATACTGTTATAAAACATATACACCCTCTATTTGAGCTCGGTAATAAAAAATATACAAACTCTCAAAATACTTTTTTATAAAAAGCATGCAAACGGTATTTGAACTCTGTTATAAAAAATGTACAGACTATACTTTAACTCTGTTATAAAAAATATACAAATTATCATAATATTGTTATAAAACTATACAAACTATATTTCTACTCTTTTACAAATAATATGCAGACTCCATTTGAACTCTTATAAAAATTATACAAACTCTCATAATTCTGTTATAAAAATATACACACTGTATTTGAACTCTGTTATAAAAATCATACAAACCCTCACTCTGTTATAAAAAATATACACACTTTATTTAAAGTGTATTATAAAAATATACAATCTCTCAAAATACTTTGTTATAAAAAATATACACCCTCTATTTAAACACTGTTATAAAAAATATACAAACTCAAAATACACTCATAAAAATATACAATCTCTATTTCTACTCTGTTATAAACAATATACACACTCTATTTGAACTCTGTTATAAAAAATATACAAACTCTCAAAATGTTCTGTTATAAAAAATATACACTCTATTTTAAATCTGTTTTAAAAAGTATACATGATATCAAAATACTCTGTTATAAAAACATTAAAACTCTATTTGAACTCAGTTATAAAAATATACACATTATATTTTAACTGTTATAAAATAATATGCAATCTATCAAATTTCTCTATTATTAAAAATATAGAAACTGTATTTTTACTATGTTATAGAAAATATACACACTCTATTTGAACTCATAAAAAATATACACAGTATATGTTAACTCTGTCATAAAAAATATGCAAACTCTCAAAATACTCCAAGAAATATACACACTCTATTTGAACTCTGTTATAAAAAATATACAAACTATCAACATACTCTGTTATGAAAAATATACACACTCAATTTTCTTTGTCATAAAAATATACAAACTATCAAAAATCCTGTTATAAAAAATATATACACTATATTTTAACTTTGTGATAAAAAAAAGTATACAAACTGTATTTGTACACTTTTATAAAAATATACAAAGTATTTGAAGTCTGTTATAAAAAATACACAAACTCTCAAAATACACTGTTATAAAAAATATGCACACTTTATTTGAACCCTTTTATAAAAAATATATAATCTCTATTTGAGTTGTTATAAAAATATACAATTTCAAAAAATAGTGTTATAAAAAATATGCAGACTCTATTTCTACTGTTATAAAAAATATAGAAACTATCAAAATACTCATAAAAAATATACACAACTTATTTCTCCTCTGCTATACAAAATATAAACTCTCTCTTTGGACTTTGTAAGAAAAATCATACAAACTAACAAAATACACTTTTATAAATAATATACACACTCTATTTGAGCTCTGTTATAAAAAATATACAAACCCTATTTGAGCTCTGTTATAAAAAAATACACCTTATAAAAATCCTTTGTTATAAAAAATATAAAAACTCCATTTCTACTCTTAGTTAAAAAAAATATAAACACCCTATTTGAACTCTATTATAAAGAGTTACAAACATTACTTGAACTCTGTTATAAAAAATATACACACTTTTTGAATTCTATTATAATATATACAAACTCTCAAAATACTCTGTTAACAAATATACTCTCTATTTATAGTGTGTTATAAAATATATACACACTCTATTTGAACTCTGTAATAAAAAATACACACCCTGAACTCTTTTATAAATGATATACAAACTCTCAAACTACTCTTATAAAAAATATACACAATCTATTTGAACTCTGTTATAAAAAATATATAATCTCTCAAAATACTTGGTTTTAAAAATATACAAACTGTATTTGAACTCCGTTATAAAAAATATACAAACACTCCAATTACTCTGTTATAAAAAATACAAAAACTCTATTAGAACTCTGTTTGAAAAAATATACAAACTATCAAAATACTCTATTATAAAAAATACACAAACTCTATTTGAATTCTGTCATGAAAATT
>NW_016107703.1:2093605-2102112 GCF_001604975.1 Cebus imitator
GGACGCCGACAAAGCAGCCGCGCGGGGCAAAGCAGCCGCGCGGGGCAAAGCAGCGGCGCTGGCCGGCACAGCCGCGCTGGCCGAAACAGCCGCGCTGGTGACCGTGGAGCACCTCTGCCCGGGAATTTCCTAGTCTGTAGGCAATAAAAACACGGCGTCCACTCACCCTCTGCGCTTTCACTGGGAGCTGCAATCCTGAGCTGTTCCTAAACGGCCATCTTGGATCCAGCCCCTATTTTAAAGTTCTTATAAAAATATATAAACTCTCACAATACTCTGTTATAAAATACATACGAACTTTGTTTCTACTCGGGTATAAATGCTATACACACTCTATTTGGTCTCTGTTATAAAAAATATACATACTCTATTGACATCTGTTACAAAAAAGATACAAATTTATTATACTCTGCTATAAAAATATACACACTCTATTAGAACTATTTTATAAAAAATCTACAAACATTATTTGAACTCTGTTGTAAAAATATACAAACTCACAAAATACTGTGTTATGGAAAATAAACAAACTTTATTTATACTTTGTTATAAAAATATAGAAACTCTATTTCTACTGTTAGAAAAAATATACACATATTTGAACTCTATTATAAATAATATAAAGACTATAAACATACTGTTAAAAAACATAAACACACTATTTGAACTGTTATAAATAATATACAAACTCTATTTGAACTCTCCAATAAGAAATATACACACTATATATTAACTCTGTTTTTAAAAAAATACAAACTATCAAAATACACTGTTATAGAAAACATACAAACACTCAAAATACTCTGTTACAAAAAAATATAGCCAATATATTGGAACTCTGTTATAAAAAATATACAAACTCTCAAAATACTGTTATTAAAAATATACTCACTCTATCTGAACTCTGTGATAAAAAATATACACATTGTATTTGAACTGTGTTATAAAAATATTGAAAGTCTCAACATACTCTATTATAAAAATATACACACTCTGAGCTCTGAAATAAAAAATATACAAATGATATTTTAACTCTGTTATATAAAATATACAAAATCTCAAAATACTGTGTTATAAAAAATAAAAACACTCTATTTAAACTCTGTTATAAAAATATGCAAACTCTCAAAATACTCTGTTCTAAAAAGTATACACAGTTTTTTTTTGAAATCTGTTATAAAAAACATACAAACTATATTTGAAATCTCTTATAAAATATACCCTCTATATTTTAACTGTTATTAAAAATACACAAACTATCATAATACTCTGTTATAAAAAATTACACACTCCATTGGAACCCTTTTATAAAAAACATGGAGACTCTGTTTGAATTCTGTTATAAAAAAATAAACACTTTTTGAACTATTTTATATAAAATATACAAACTGTGTTTGAACTCTGTTACAAAAAATATACAAACTGCAAGCCGGCCTGCCTGCCTCTAAGTCAATAAATAAATAAATAAAGGTTGGGTGCAGTGGCTCATGCCTGTAATCCATGGACTTTGGAAGGCCGAAACAGGCGAATCACAAGGTCAAGATTTTGAGACCATCCTGGCCAACATCGTGAAACACTGGCTCCACTAAAAATACAGAAATATTAGCCAGGCATGGTGGCTCGCACCTGTGGTCTCAACTACTCAGAAGGCTGAGGAGGAAGAATCCCTTAAACCCAGGAGGCAAATGTTTTTTTTTGTTTTGTTTTGCTTTTTGTTTTTTTCCCATTTATTTATTTTATTGCATTTTAGGTTTTGGGGTACATGTGTAATGAGCAAACATTGCTCCATTGCATTCGAGCCTGGTGACTGAGCAAGACTCCATCTAAAATCAATCAATCCATCAATCAATCAGTAAATGCAAGCCTGCCTCAATCCTTATACAGCTAGTTAAGAAAATAAATAAATAAATGCAAGCCTGCACAAAAATACGTACATATATAAGCAAACGTTGCGAGCCAAGGTCTAAATAGATAAATAAATGAGTAAATGTGAACTTGCCTCTAAAAACTTAGATAGCTAGACAGATTAATACATAAATTCAAGCCTGTTTCCAAATATATAAATAAATAAATAAAGTAAATAAATGTTACCTGCTTCTCCATATATATGTCAGTAAATAAATAAATGTGAGTCTTCCTCTAAATAAGTTGATTAGTAGATAGATAAATAAATAAATCAATAAATAGCTCCACCTGGTGGCTCAGGCTTTTAATTTGCCAGTATTGGGATCCTGAGCCAGGCATAAAACCTGAGGTCACAAGATCGACACCAGCCTGGCCAAGATACTGAAAGAAACCCAGTCTTTATTTTAAAAATTATAAGATGAAAGTAATTAGTTAAATGAATAATTATATAAATAAATAAATTCAGGCTGACCTGCCTTCCTCTAAGTAAATAAATAAATAAAGGCCAGGCACGGTGGCTAACGCCTGTAATCCCTGCACTTTGAGAGGCCGAGACCAACGGATCACGAGGTTAAGAGATCGAGACCATCCTGGCCAATATGGTGAAACCCCGTCTCTCCTAGAAATACAAAAATATTAGCCAGATGTGGTGGCACGTGACTGTGGTCCCAGCTACTCAGAAAGCCGAGCTGGAAGAATCACTTGAACCCAGGAGGAGAAGGAAAAATCTTGAATTGACTCACAGTTCTGCACGCCTGGGGAAGTGGCAGGAGGTGACTGCATTCATGGTGACTGATAACGGGAAGCAAGACACTGTCTGCCAAGGCAGTAGGAGGAAGACTGAGTTAGGGAAGAACTACCAAACATTTATATACTCATGAGACCTCATGAGAACTCTGTCGCATATGGAAATGGCCCCAATAATTCACTTAATACAACCACCTGGTCTCTCACTTCACTAGTGAAGATGATGGAGAGTACAATTCAAGATGAGAATTTGGGTACGAGCATGGCCAAAATTTCTTACCAATTTTGAAACTGGTATGGTAAGTATGACTGGTTGTTAGGCTATGTGGAAACAATTATGCTAATGCAGGTCACCTAAAGAAATGCACTCATTCTTTATAACTGTTATAAAAAATATACAAACTCTAAAAAAATATATACAAACACTCTTTCAACTCTGTTATAAAAAATATGCAAACACTATTTGGACTCTGTTATAAAAACTATACAAACTAACAAAATACACTGTTATAAAAAATAGAGAGAACGACCCAAGATGGCCGTTTAGGAAGAGCTCAGGATTGCAGCTCCCAGTGAAAGCGCAGAGGGTGAGTGGACGCCGCATTTTTATTGCCCACAGACTAGGAAATACCCGGGTGGAGGTGCCCCACGGTCGCCAGCGCCGCTGCTTTGCCCTGTGCGGGTGCTTTGTTGGCGCCCTGGAGCCGCGGTTCTCTGTACAAAAAACACCGGTCCGGGGGCCCTTTGGGCTGGCAATTGTGCGACCCCTGGTTGTGGGACCCAAACCCACGGAGGCAGGCCCCCAGTAGACATGAGGCAGGACGCATGGTGGCCGGTACCGACTTTATTGGGATCTCCGGGCGACTCAGGCGGACGGGGATGAATCGAGCGCGTTTTCCTTGTTCAGTCGGTTTTATAGGGGCAGAGGGCCTGGGGCGGTGGGAGAGCAGTGGCGGCGGGTGATGATTGGTTAGTCCCGGTTACCAGGCGGAGAACGGGAAGTTGAGTGGGCAGGAGGTTAATAGGGCATATGGTGATTGGTCAGGTTTGGGCAGGAAGCCTGCCAGGCGGGAGCTTGTGGGACGGGAGGTTACAGGAGAGCTGGTGGGGCGGATGGTGATTGGTTCAGTGGGCCGCTGGGCGGGAAGGTTGCTGGTCTTGGGTCCGGCCAGGATAGAGTGAGATAAGGGACCCTCCCTGTGGGGGAGGAAGGGCCTTCCTTTTCGGGAATTAGGCCCTTTCCACATGGCTGGGGAACGGGGCCAAAAGTCTTCTACCAGACAGAATCTAGTAATTTTAATTTTATATTATACCAACTTGTAGCATTGTTTGAATCCAACATTACCTAGCAAGAAAAAATAATCCACCAATATTGAAAATCAAGTTGATTTTCATTCAAGTAATTTAACTTATTTATTGTATATTGAATTTACCTTTTAAAATGATTTGGTATTATTTAGATATTGTACATATTAAAAGGTGTTCCAGACTAACTGAGTTTGGCATAGTATCATTAGCTAATTTAGGGCTAGGTTCCTAAGTGATAAAATTTTCATTTTGTAGTCAGATTCAAAAAAATCATACTCATGATACCTGAAACTAATGCTTTCAAAATTTGGTTAAACTTTTGTCTCTTTTTCAGTGTTTTCAATAATTTACTATAAACTTCTGGACTATAGTTATCAAATAACTATGCAATCAGAACAATTAGCACTTACTAATAAGTAAAATAAATTGAGCACCAAACAATTTGGAAGTTCTAGCAAATACATAAATCATGAGTAATGATAAACTATTCATTCTCCTAAAACACTGACTGTTTCACAAAATCTGCACACTGCCTGACTTGGTTCCAACAAAACACTGATTTTGAAAAATAGTTCTCAGATGTTGCCACAGTAGGAATTCCATTCATCACATATCCTACAAAGTACATCCTTTATCAGGTAACCATGATTAGCTTGTAATTAGTTAATATTATAATTTGTATAACTAAGCTTTTCAGTTCTTGGACTTCAGCATTATGTATTTGCCAACAGTTGTGGCTTTATTATATTTCAATATTTTAACAATTGGCCAACCACATTGCTACATACTGGCGAAACACAATCATGGAGCTGGGGAATGTGCAATGTTGCTAGATGGGAGTAAGGAGCAACAGTCTGGCTTTTGAGTGGAAAGCAATTTTATTTCTGAGACATTCTAAAATTGTCATTGGGCTGTAGATTTGATTGCTGTGAAGGCAGCACAAACACTCTTCATATGCTTCCATGCTTAGCAGTGCCTCGTTAGGGAATCTTGTGTTATAACAATAGAAAGAATGGCAATATCTACATAAGGAAATCAGGAAGCTGTGAAAGGCACCTTCCACCCCCATCTCACTTCACTTACTCTTAAGGAATGGTATAAGACTCAAGGTTTTCAATTCTCAGAATTTAATAAATCGTGTCTTCCACATATGCCTTTGTTATGAACAGGAATGCTATTTAAAGACTATGAAGATCGGCTTCTGGATTGGAATTTTACTATTAACGTATCTAGTATTTTCTGCATTATACAATGAATTTACCTCTTAGAAAGCTTAGCAATTTGTTCTAAATTAGTGTTTGTAACCAGGGACATGCATAGAGAAATCAAGTGTAGAGTTTTTTACAAAAAAAAATACACACATACCCCATTCCCCAAAATAGATCTACTGAATGAGAATCTCAGTTGAGAGAGTGAAAAAAACATGGACACTTAATGTTTCAAAGTCTATAGGAACTTCTGATTTCCATCCATGAGGAAAAAAACAAAATAAAATGGTATTCTAATGGGATGTAAAGAAATATGTGTTATAATAAAAGTTAATGATAGAAAAGGAAATTTGAATAGTAACCCTGTTTGTATACCACAAAACAATATTATCTTTCCTTTTACTATAATTATGCTTCCCTTCCTAACAAAATATCCAGTCCACTGAGTTGTGTTACTACCTGCAAATGCACCAGCTTTTTTTGTTCCTATGATTTAGCCAAAAAGATAAGCAGCAAATAAATGGAAAGATCATTGTTCATCCTGTTAAATCCACATGTTCTTACCGCTACAAATACTTGCAAGTTTGTATCCTGAACATTCATATTTAAATTAGTAGGTCTAAGGTGGGTCTCTAGAAGTTCTACCTCCAAAAGTTTCCGGGTGATGCTCATGCTGCTGATTAAGGGGCCTCAGTTTCAGAACCATCGCTTTACTCTCTAGTTATATTCTTGGATGGATTTACACGTAAGCTGCCAGAATAAAATGCTTTATTACGCCTTTCAAGGAGGAATCATGATAAAAATTTGTGCAACGATTAAATGGTTGTATGTGTATGAATTAATTTAAATTTACACCTATAATGACCTTATTGCTAGGTCTTAGAAGATTTACACTTTTCCCCACCCACTCCAGCCCCTAAATAATTACACTTTTCACCAAGCTGCAGATTGTCTTTGTCGACACATAAGTCAACAATTACACAGGACTTTATAGAATACAGTGGACGAAATGAACATAAAAAGGAAATAGCATCGAAACAAAAATCTTGGACATGAAAGGAAATTCATTAATTTAGCTCAATGCCCTGAAGAATAAAAAATGAAAAATTCAGTCGAACAATAGAGACTCACCCAAATTAATGCCAAATATACTTCCTGTGGAGTGGAGAAGCTTAAGTATTATAGTCACGGCTGCATATGGCTTAGGGAGCATGATTAACATGTGCTAGAGGTGTAAAGTCTCATTGGTTCCTAAATTCACATGGGAAGAAGCACAGCCAGACACAAAATATTTGTTTCTCATGTCTGACATGCAGACTTCAATGGGTAAATTTGTTCATTAGAAGTCTGTAAATTAAAGACATATATTATTTGATGTTTTCAATATTTTATTTATTATTTTTATTTCATTCATTTATTTGTTTATTTATTTTGGCGGAGTCCTGCTCTGTTTCCCAGGCTGGAGTGCAACGACATGATCTTGGCTCACTGCAACCTCTGCCTCCCAGGTTCAAACAATTCTCCTGACTCAGCCTCCTGAGTAGCTGGGATTATAGGCACCCGCCACCACTCCCAACTAATTTTTGTATTTTTAGTAGAGACACAGTTTCACTATGTTGGCCATGCTGGTCTCGAGCTCCCGACCTCAAGTCATCCGCCCGCCTCAGACTCCCAAAGTGCTGGGACTACAGGTGTGAGCTACCTGGCCTGCTCTCAATGTTTTAAATAGATAATTTCTCTAAATTATTTTTCTCAATGAAAAACTACATTGCCACTAAAATCTTACTTAATTCATGGGAAATATTACTTGATTCATGTTAAATTCTTCAACAGAGTAGATTTCTTTTACAAGAATTTCTACTTTCTGAAATTTCACTGACTTTGCCAGTTGATTCTCTTGAAATGTACCTGCAATAGTTTACTTTTATTTTTAGTCCAGTTTGAGACTATAAAAATCTGGAAACAATCCATTTTAGTGGCACTATTAATCAAAAAGCTATTTTTATTTTAGTAAGAAACCTGGAGCTCTCCCTTTTTTCCAAACAGACACCAGTTGGAAATTGCCTTGTTAAATAATCAGCCCTTGTGGCAGTCCACTTACAAAGCTGCTATAGCTTTTAACACAGCGGATTTTAAAATCCCCTCAATTATGCAGGCAGCTTACATCTGCTAGTTTACACAGCTCCCCCAAATTACCATCCATTTTCATGGAAAGGAGGCCTGAATAATTTTATTTTTTTCCATGCAGAATTGGAGTCCTGCATTTCCCACTCCAATGTGGTGTCACATTGCCCTACGGTTGGGGGTGGAGCAGCTTACTCTGCAATCATCCCTGACCATCATTTGTCAGTACACAGGAAAGTGTACGTCAGCCACATTTTTGCTCAGGGCTGGAATAAATGAGACTGTCCTAGTGCTTAACTCTCTCTCTTCTCTTTCTGCTTCCTTCTAGCCCAGGAACAGCAGCATTTGATACACACCAACCAGGCTGAAAGTCACACAGCTATTGGCAAAGGAGTAGCCGATCAGCAGCAGCAGCAAGACTGTGGTGACCCAGGTCATAGATTGTAATTACTATCATCTCTTAACTCTATTATTGTCAATACTATTTATTACAACTTCCAAACAAGAAATCTCTTAGTTGTCAAATGATTGATGGTGACACATTAACATACTTCTCAGTCTTTTTCTGCTGGTGCCAGATGTTGGGAGAAATTGTGGATGAACTATAGTAGGTTCCCAGACTGAAAAGACCACATATAATTATTGAAGCTCTGTGTGCAAACACAGAAGGAGTGAAAATGCTGTGATACTAGGTTGTAAAGAAATCACAGGATTCCAAAATAAGACCAAACTTTTGTTTTCCAAAGAGTGTCATTGTGGAAGATCCTTGACATGGAAGGAACAACTTGTTCTTTTAAAGGGAACTAAGAAGACTCTCTTTCATTCATTGATCACTCAACAGGTGATCAATAAGAAATGGAATTATTACTAAGAATCAACAAGAACCTCCTGCCGATCCAAAGTTGGCATGTCATATATTTTCTCATCTTTCTAATCATTGTTTGCCATTTCTTTTAGGCTAAACTTTAGCTCTTAGAAACATAAGGTTGGTTGCTGCCAAAAACATCTACTCACTGTGTTTGGCATAGATCTAGTCATACAAAACAAAGCACTCAATCAAGAAATGTGACTTAAAGGGCTGTCTTTAAGAATGCAGCTGACCCAGCACTTTGGGAGGCCGAGGCGGGTGGATCATGAGGTCAAGAGATCGAGACCATCCTGGTCAACATGGTGAAACCCTGTCTCTACTAAAAATACAAAAATTAGCTGGGCATG
>NW_016107703.1:2104402-2107193 GCF_001604975.1 Cebus imitator
ACAGAGTTAAACTGATGTGTGTATGCAGCAGTTAAGAAACTCTTTCTTTGGAGAATCTAAAAACAGATATTTCCAGCCAAATCCAGGCATATAAGAATTAGCAGTAAGGCTTCATTTAAAACACAGAAAAACCGTATTTCTAAAACTGCTCCACTGTGTGTTCATACATTTTCAGGAGGTGCATCTATCTTTAGATTCAGCGAGTTAGAAACATATTTCCTCTAGGAGCTGCGTTGGACATTCCGGAGTGAATGGGTGTATATGCTGTAATGAGAAATATCTGGCTCTAAAACAAAAATGGAGCTATCTAGAATAATGATTGTCAATGTGTCCATTCCACTTACAGAGTTAAACTGATGTGTGTATGCAGCAGTTCAGAAACCCATTCTTTGCAGAATCTAAAAACAGATATTTCCAGCCAAATCCAGGCAGATAAGAATTAGCAGTAATACTGCGTTAAAAACACAGAAAAAACGGATCTTTCAAACTTCTCTGCTGTGTGTTTGTTCACCTTAGAGGGTTGCATCTATGTTTAGATTCAGCGAGTTAGAAACACGTTTCTTCTATGGGCGACGTTTGGATAATCCAGAATGAATGGTAGTGTATGCTGTAATGAGAAATATCTGGCTCTAAAACAAAAACGGAGCTATCTAGCAGAATTGTTGTCAATGAGTGTATTCAACTTACAGAGTTAAACTGATGTGTGTATGCAGCGGTTCAGAAACCCTTTCATTGGCGAATATAAAAACAGATATTTTCAGCCAAATCCATGCATATAAGAATAAGCAGTAAGACTGCATTTAAAACACAGAAAAAATGGATCTTTCAAAATTCTCTGCTGTGTGTTCGTTCATTATATGGAGTTGCATCTATTTTTAAATTCAGTGAGTTAGAAACACGTTTCCTCTAGGAGCTGTGTTTGGACATTGCAGAGTGAATGGGATTATATGCTGTAATGAGAAATATCTGGTTCTAAAACAAAAACAAAGCTTTCTAGCAGAATGGTTGTCAATGTCTACATTCAACTTACAGAGTTAAACTGATGTGTGTATGCAGCAGTTCAGACAACCTTTCTTTGTAGAATCTAAAAACAGATATTTCCAGCCAAATCCAGGCATGTAAGAAATAGCAGTAAGACTGCATTTAAAACACAGAAAAAACGGATCTTTCAAACTGCTTTGCTGTGTGTTTGTTCACCTTAAGTAATTGCATCTATCTTTAGATTCAGCGAGTTAGAAACACGTTTCTTCTACTAGCCGTGTTTAGACATTCTGGAGTGAACGGAAGTATAAACTCTAATAAGAAATACCTGGCTCTAAAACAAAAATGGAGCTATCTAGCAGAATAGTTGTCAATGTGTGCATTCAACTTACAGAGATAAACTGATGTGTGTATGCAGCAGTTCAGAAACCCTTTCTTTGGAGACTATAAAGACAGATATTTCCAACCAAATCCAGGCATATAAGAACTAGCAGTAAGACTGCATTTGAAACACAGAAAAAACAGATGTTTCAAAATGCTCTGCTGTGTTCATTCATTTTAGGGAGTTGTATCTATCTTTTGATTCAGTGAGTTAGAAACACGTTTCCTCTAGGAGCTGCGTTTGGGCATTCCAGATTGAATGGGGGTATATGTTGTACTGAGAAATCTCTGGCTCTAAAACAAAAACGGAGCTTTCTAGCAGAAACGTTGTCAATGAGTGCATTCAACTTACAGAGTTAAACTGATCTGTGTATGCAGCAGTTCAGAAACCATTTCTTTGGAGAATCTAAAAATAGATATTTTCAGCAAAATCCAGGTATATAAGAATTAGCAGTAAGACTGTGTTTAATACACAGAAAAAACGGATATTTCAAAACGCTCTGCTGTGCATTCGTACACTTTAGAGAGTTGCATCTGTCTTTAGATTCAGAGAGTTAGAAACACATTTCTTCTAGGAGCTGCATTTGGACATTCCAGAGTGAATGAGGGTATATGCTGTAGTGAGAAATATCTGGCTCTAAAACAAAAATGAAGCTATCTAGCAGAATGGTTGTCAATTTCTACATTCAACTTACAGAGTTAAACTGATGTGTGTATACAACAGTTCAGAAACCCTTTTTTTTAGAATCTAAAAACAGATATTTCCAGCCGAATCCAAGCATAAGAATTAACAGTAAGACTGTGTCTAAAACACAGAAAATACGTATCTTTGAAACTGCTCTGCTGTACATTTCTTTCACCTTACGGATGTGCATCGCTCTATAGATGCAGTGAGTTAGAAACGCGTTTCTTCCAGGGGCTGCGTTTGAACATTTCAGAGTGAATGGGAATGTAGCCTGTAATGAGAAATATCTAGCTCTAAAAGAAAAACCGAGTTATCTAGCAGAATATTTGTCAATGTGTGTATTCAACTTACAGAGGTAAACTGATATGTGTATGCAGCAGTTCAGAAACCCTTTCTTTGGAGAATCTGAAAACAGATATTTCCAACCAAATCCAGTAAATAAAAGAATTAGCACTAAGGCTCATGTGAAACACAGAAAAAAAGGATCTTTCAAACTGCTCTGTGTGTGTTCATTTGCCTTAATTTGTTGCATCTATCTTTAGATTCAGTGAGTTAGAAACATTTTTCATCTAGGAGATGCATTTGGATAATCCAGAGTTAATCGGAGTATATGCTGTATTGAGAAATATCTGGCTCTAAAACAAACACGGAGCTATCTAGCAGAATGGTTGTCCATCTCTGCATTCAACTTACAGAGTTAAACTAATGTGTGTATGCAGCAGTTCAGATACTTTTTCTTTGGAG
>NW_016107703.1:2107668-2110043 GCF_001604975.1 Cebus imitator
GCGTTTGGACATTCTAGAGTGAATGGGAGCATATGCTGTCATGAGAAATTTCTAGTTCTAAAAGAAAAACCGAGCTATCTAGCAGAATGGTTGTCAATGTGTGCATTCAACTTACAGAGTTAAATTGATGTGTGTATGCAGCAGTTCAGACACCCTTTTTTGGAGAATCTAAAAACAGATAGTTCCATTAAAATCCAGGCATATAAGAATTAGCAGTAAGACTGCGTTTAAAACACAGAAAAAATGGATATTTCAAACTGCTCTTCTGTGTGTTCATTCGTCTTCGGGAGTTCATTTATTTTCTATTGAGCGAGTTAGAAACATGTTTCTTCTAGAAACTCCGTTTGGACATTCCAGAGTGAATGGGAGTACATGCTGTAATGAGAAATATCTGGCTCTAAAACAAAAACGGAGCTGTCTAGCAGAAGGGCTGTCAATGTGTGCACCCAACTTACAGAGTTGAACTGATGTGTACATGCAGCAGTTAAGAAACAATTTCTTTGGAGAATCTAAGAGCAGATATTTCCAGCCAAATCCAGGCATATAAGAATTAGCAGTATGACTGCTTCAAAAACACAGAAAAAACTTATCTTTCAAACCGCTCTGCCGTGTGCTCCTTCCCCTTAGGGAGTTGCATCTATCTTTAGATTCAGCGAGTTACAAACACCTTTCTTCTCGGAGCTGCGTTTGGACATTCCAGAGTGAATGGTAGTATGTGCTCTAATGAGAAATATCTGGCTCTAAAACAAAAATGGAGCTATCTAGCAGAATGGTTGTCAATGTGTGCATTCAACTTACAGAGATAAACTGATGTGTGTATGAAGCAGTTATGAAAACCTTTCTTTGGAGAATCTAAAAACAGATATTCCAGCCAAATCCAGGCATATAAGAATTAGCAGTAAGACTGCATTTAAAACACAGAAAAAATTGATCTTTCAAACTTCTCTGTAGTGTGTTCGTATATTTTAGGGAGTTTCATCTATCTTCAGATCAGCAAGGTAGAAAGACATTTTCTCTACGAGCTGCGTTTGGACATTCCAGTCTGAAGGGATGTATATGTTGTAATGAGATATATCTGGCTCTAAAACAAAAAGGGAGCCTTCTAGCAGAATGGTTGTCAATGTGTGCATTCAACTTACAGAGTAAAGCTGATGTGTGTACGCAGCATTTCAGAAACCCTTTCTTTGGAGAATCTAAAAATAGATATTTCCAGCCAAATCCAGGCATATAAGAATTAGAAGTAAGACTGCATTTAAAACACAGAAAAAAAGGATCTTTCAAACTGTTCTGCGGTGTATTCCTTCACCTAAGGCAGTTGCATCTATCTGTATATTCAGCTAGTTAGAAACAGGTTTCTTCTAGGAGCTGCGTTTGGACATTCCAGAGTGAATGGGAGTATATGGTGTAATGAGAAATATCTGGCTCTAAAACAAAAATGGAGCTTTCTAGCAGAATGATTGTCAATGCGTGCATTCAACTTACAGAGTTAAACTAATGAGTGCATGAAGCAGTTCAGAAACCCCTTCTTTGGAGAATCTAAAAACAGATATTTCCAGGCAAATCCAGGCATATTACAATTAGCAGTAGGACTGCGTTTAAAACAAAGAAAAAAACGCATCTTTCAAACTGCTCTGCTGTGTGTTCCTTCAGCTTCAGGAGTTGCATCTATCTTTAGACTCAGTGAGTTAGAAACACGTTTCTTCTAGAAGCTGCGTTTGAACATTCCAGAGTGAATGGAAGTATATGCTGTAATGAGAAATATCTGGCTCTAAAATAAACACGGAGCTATCTAGCAGAATTGTTTTCAACTTGTGCATTCAACTTACAGAGTTAAACTGATGTGTGTATGCAGCAGTTCAGAAACCCTTTCTTTGCAGGATTTAAAAACAGATATTTCCAGGAGAATCCAGGCATATAGGAATTATCAGTAAGACTGCGTTTAAAACACAGAAAAAACAGATCTTTCAAACTGCTCTGCTGCATGTTGGTTCACCTTTGGAGTTGCATCTATATTTAGACTGAGCGAGTAAGAAACACGTTTCTTCTAGGAGCTGCATTTGGACATTCCTGAATGAATGGGAGTACAGGCTGTAATGAGAAATATCTGGCTCTAAAACAAAAACAGAGCTATCTAGCGGAATGGTTGTCCATCTCTGCATTCAACTTACAGAGTTAAACTGATGTGTTTATGCAGCAGTTCAGACACTTTTTCTTTGGAGATTCTAAAAACAGATATTTCCAGCCAAATCCAGGCATATAAGAATTAGCAGTAAGACTGCATTTAAAACAGAGAGAAAACAAATCTTTCAAACTGCTCTGCTGTGTGTTCATTCACCTTAGGGAGTTTCATCTATCTTTAGATTCAGCGAGTTAGA
>NW_016107703.1:2110293-2112243 GCF_001604975.1 Cebus imitator
TTAAAACAGAGAGAAAACAAATCTTTCAAACTGCTCTGCTGTGTGTTCATTCACCTTAGGGAGTTTCATCTATCTTTAGATTCAGCGAGTTAGAAACACATGTCTTCTAGGAGCTGTGTTTGGACATTCTAGAGTGAGTGGCAGCATATGCTGTCATGAGAGATTTCTAGCTCTAAAGAAATGCTGAGCTATCTAGCAGAATGGTTGTCAATGTGTGCATTCAACTTACAGAGTTAAACTGATGTGTGTACGCAGCAGTTCAAAAGCCCTTTTCTGGAGAATAAAAAAACAGATATTTCCAGCAAAATCCAGGCATATAAGAATTAGCAGTAAGACTGCGTTTAAAATACGGAAAAACGGATATTTCAAACTGCTCTGCTGTGTGTTCGTTCATCTTAGGGAGTTCATTTAGTTTTCTATTGATGGAATTAGAAACACTTTTCTTCTAGGAACTGCGCTTGGACATTCCAGAGTGAATGGGAGTACATGCTGTAATGAGAAATATCTGGCTCAAAGACAATAACGGAGCTGTCTAGCAGAATGGCTGTCAATGTGTGCATTCAACTTACAGAGTCGAACTGATGTGTGTATGCAGCAGTTCAGAAAACCTTTCATTAGAGAACCTAAAAACAGATATTTCCAGCCAAATCCAGGCATATAAGAATTAGAAGTAAGACTGCGTTTAAAACACAGAAAAAACTGATCTTTTAAACTGTTCTGCTGTGTGTTCGTTCACCTAAGGCAGTTGCTCTATTTTTAGATTCAGCCAGTTAGAAACACGTTTCTTCTAGCAGCTGCGTTTGTACATTCCAGAGTGAATGGAAGTATATCCTGCAATGAGTAATACCTGGCTCCGAAACAAAAATGAGCTATCTAGCAGAATTGTTGTCAATGAGTGTATTCAGCTTAGAGATTTAAACTGATGTGTGTATGCAGCAGTTCAGAAACCATTTCATTTGAGAATATAAATACAGATTTTCCAGCCAGATCCAGGCATATAAGAATTTGCATTAAGGCTGCATTTAAAACACAGAAAAATGGATCTTTCAAACTGCTCTCTATGTGTTCGTATATTTTAGGGTGTTGCATCTATCTTCCAATTCAGCGAGGTAGAAACACGTTTTCTGTAGGAGCTGTGTTTGGACATTCCAGTCTGAATGGGTGTATATGCTGCAATGAGAAGTATCTGGCTCTAAGACAAAAAGGGAGCCTTCTAGGAGAATGGTTGTCAATGTGTGCATTCAACATACAGAGTAAAACTGATGTGTGTATGCAGCAGTTCAGAAACCATTTCTTTGGAGAATCTAAAAACAGACATTTCTAGCCAAATCCAGGCATATAAGAATTAGAAGTAAGACTGCGTTCAAAACACAGAAAAAACAGATCTTTCAAACTGTTCTGCTGTGTGTTCGTTCACCTAAGGCAGTTGCATTTATCTTTAGATTCAGCCAGTTAGAAACACGTTTCTCCTAGGAGCTGCATTTTGACATTCCAGAGTGAATGGAAGTATATGCTGTAATGAGAAATATGTGGCTCTAAAACAAAAACGTAGCTATGTAGCAGCAGTGTTGTTGATGAGTGTATTCGACTTATAGAATTAAACTAATGTGAGTGTGCAGCAGTTCAAAAACCCTTTCATTGGAGAATATTAAAAAAAGATATTTCCATCCAAATCCAGAAATATAAGAATTAGCAGTAAGGCTGCACTTAAAACACACACAAAAAACGGATATTTCAAACTGCTCTGCTGTGTGTTCATTCATTTTTGGGAGTTGCTTTTATCTTTAGATTCAGCGAGGTAGAAACACGTTTCCTCTAGGAGCTCTGTTGGGTCATTCCAGGGTGAATTGAAGTATATGCTGCAATGAGAAATATCTGGTTCTAAAAGAAAAAGGGAGACTTCTAGCAGAATGGTTATCAATGTATGTATTCAACTTAGAGAGTTAAACT
>NW_016107703.1:2112918-2115638 GCF_001604975.1 Cebus imitator
ATGCAACAGTTGAGAAACCGTTTCTTTGAAGAATCTAAAAACAGACATTTCCAGCCAAATCCAGGTGTATAGGAATTAGCAGTAAGACTGCATTGAAAACACAGAAAAAACGGATATTTCAAACTGTTCTGCTCTGTGTTCGTTCACCATAGGGAGTTGAATCTATCTTTATGTTCGGCGAGTTAGAAACACGTTTCGTCTAGGAGCCGCGTTTGGGCATTCCAGAGTGAATGGCAGTATAGCCTATAATAATAAATATCTGGCTCTAAAACCATAACGCAGCTATCTAGCAGAATGGTCGTCAATGTGTGCATTCAACTTACAGAGATAAACTGATGTGTGTATGCAGCAGTTCAGAAACCCTTTCTTTGCAGAATCTAAAAACAGATATTTCCTACCAAATGCAGGCATATAAGATTCAGCAGTAATCCTGCGTTTAAAGCACAGAAAAAACGGATCTTTCAAATTGCTCTGCTGTGTTTTAGTTCACCTTAAGGAGTTGCATCTATCCTCAGATTCAGGGAGTTAGAAACATGTCTCTTCTAGGAGTTGTGTTTGGACATTCCAGAGTGAATGGAAGTAAATGCTGTAATGAGAAATATCTGGCTCTAAAACAAAAAGGTAGCTATCTAGGAGAATTGTTGTCAATGAGTGTATTCGACTTACAGAATTAAACTAATGTGTGTATGCAGCAGTTCAGAAACCCTTTCATTGGAGAATATAAAAAAAGATATTTCCAGCCAAATCCAGGAAAATAAGAATTAGCAGTAAGTCTGCATTTAAAACACACAACAAAACGGACATTTCAAACAGCTCTGCTGTGTGTTCATTCATTTTTGGGAGTTGCATTTATCTTTAGATTCAGTGAGTTACAAACACATTTCTTCTAGGAGCTGCTGTTTTACATTCTGGAGTGAATGGAATTATATGTTGTAACGAGAAATATGTGGCTCTAAAACAAAAATGGAGATTTCTAGCAGAATGGTTGTCAATGTGTGCATTTAACTTACAGAGTTAAACTGATATGTGTATGCAACAGTTGAGAAGCCTTTCTTTGGAGAATCTAAAAACATATTTCCAGCCAAATCCAGGCATATAAGAATAACCTGTAAAACTGCGTTTAAAACACAGAAAAAAAGGTTCTCTGAAACTGCTCTGCTGGGTGTTTGTTCACCGTAGGGAGTTGCATCTATCTTTAGACTTAGCGAGTTAGAAACACGTTTCTTCTTGGAGCTGCGTTTGGACATTCCAGAGTGAATGGAGTATATGCTGTTATGAGAAATATCTGGCTCTAAAACAAAACGGAGCTATCTACCAGAATGATTGTCAATGTGTGCATTCGTCTTACAGCGTTAAACTGATGTGTGTATTGAGCAGATCAGAAACCCTTTCTTTTGAGAATCTATAAACCGATACTTCCAGTCAAATCCAGGCATATAATAATTGGCAGTAACACTGCATTTAAAACACAGAAAAAATGGATCTTTCAAACGGCTGTGCTGTGTTCGTACATTTTACGGAGTTGTATCTATCTTTAGATTCAGTGAGTTAGAAACATGTTTCTTCTAGGAGCTGCATTTGGACATTCCAGAGTGAATGGAAGTATATGCTGTTATGAGAAATATCTGGCTCTAAAACAAAACGGAGGTATCTTGCAGAATGGTTGTCAAGGTGTACATTCAACTTACAGAGTTAAACTTATGTGTGTGTGTAGCAGTTCAGAAACCCTTTCTTTGGAGAATCTAGAAACAGGTATTTATCGCCATATACAGTCCTTTAATAATTAGCAGTAATACTGCGTCTAAAACACAGGAGAAAACTATATTTCAAACTGCTCCGCTGTGTGTTCATTCACCTTAGGACGTTGCATCTATGTTTAGATTCCACTAGTTAGAAACACGTTTCTTCTAAAAGCTGCATTTGGATATTCCAGAGTGAAAGGCAGTATATGCTATAATGAGAAATATCTGTCTATAAAACAAAACGGAGCATTCTAGCAAAGTGGTTGTTAATGTGTACATTCAACTTACAGAGTTCAACTGATGTATGTATGCAACAGTTCAGAAATGCTTTCTTTGGAGTATCTAAAAACAGATATTTCCAGGAAAATCTAGGCATATGTTAATTACCGGTATGACTGCTTTTAAAACACAGAAAAAACAGATATTTTAAATTGCTCTGCTCTGTTTTCATTCACTTTAGAAAGTTGCATGTATGTTTAGATTCAGAGAGTTAGAAAGATGTTTCTTCTAGGAGCTGCGTTTGGACATTCCAGAGTGAATGGTAGTATATGCTGTAATCAGAAATATCTGGCTCTAAAACAAAAACGGAGCTATCTAGCAAAATGGTTGTCCATAGGTCTATTTAGCTTAAAAAGATAAACTGATGTATGTATTCAGCAGTTATGAAACCCTTTGTTTGCAGAATGTAAAATCCGAATTCCAGCCAAATCCAGGCATAAAGGAATTGGCAGTAAGACTGCATTTAAAACACAGAAAAGGAGGGTGGATCCAAGATGGCCGTTTAGGAACAGCTCAGGATTGCAGCTCCCAGTGAAAGCGCAGAGGGTGAGTGGACGCCGTGTTTTTATTGCCCACAGACTAGGAAATTCCTGGGCAGAGGTGCTCCACGGTCACCAGCGCGGCTGTTTCGGCCAGCGCGGCTGTGCCGGCCAGTGCCGCGGCTTTGCCCCGCGCGGCTGCTTTGCCCCGTGCGGCTGC
>NW_016107703.1:2116508-2118757 GCF_001604975.1 Cebus imitator
AAAATAAAAAAAATAAAAATAAAACACAGAAAAAATGGATCTTTCAAACTGCTCTGCTGTGTGTTTGTATATTTTAGGGAGTTGCATCTATCTTTAGATTCAGAGAGTTAGAAACACGTTTCATCTAGGACGTGCGTTTCGATATTCCCGTGTGAATGGGAGTATATGCTGTAATGTGAAATATCTGCCTCTAAAATAAAAAGGGAGCCTTCTAGCAGAATGGTTGTCAATGTGTTCATTCAACTTACAGTGTAAAACTGAAGTGTGTATGTAGCAGTTCAGAAATCCTTTCTTTGGATAATTTAAAAACAGATATTTCCAGCCAAATCAAGGCATATAAGAATTAGAAGTAAGACTGTGATTAAAACACAGAATAAATGGATCTTTCAAACTGTTCTGCTGTGTGTTCATTCACCTAAGGCAATTGCATCTATCTTTAGATTCAGCCAGTGAGAAACATGCTTCTTCTAGGAGCTGCATTTGGACATTCCAGAGTGAATGGAAGTATATGCTGTAATGAGAAATATCTGCCTCTAAAACACAAACGGAGCTATCTTGCACAATGGTTGTCAAGGTGTACAATCACCTTACAGAGTTCAACTGATGTGTGTATGCAGCAGTTCATAAACCCTTTCTTTGGAGAATCTAGAAACAGATATTGCCAGCCATACACAGGCATATAAGAATTAGCAATAAAACTGCATATAAAACACAGGAGAAACGTATCTTTCAAACTGCTCTGCTGTGTGTTCATTCACCTTAGCGAGTGGCATCTATCTTTAGATTCAGCGAGTTAGAAACATGTTTCTTCTAGGAGCCGCTTTTGGATATTGCAGAATGAATGGGAATATACGCTGTAATGAGAAATATCTGGCTCTAAAACAAAAACGGAGCTTTCTAGCATTATGATTGTCAATGTGTGCATTCACTTACAGAGGTAAACTGATGTGTGTATGCAGCAGTTCCGAAACACTTTCTTTGGAGAATCTGAAAACAGATATTTCCAGACAAATCCAGGCATATAAGAATAACCAGTAAAACTGCGTTTAAAACACAGAAAAAACGGATCTCTCAAACTGCTCTGCTGTGTTTTCGTTCACTTTAGATAGTTGCACCTATATTTGGATTCAACGAGTTAGAAACAACGTTTCTTCTAGGAGCTACATTTGGACTTTCCAGAATGAATGGAAGCATGTGCTGTAATGAGAAATATCTGGCTCTAAAACAAAAACGGAGCTATATAGCAGAATGGCTGTCAAGGTGTACATTCATCTTACAGAGTTAAACTGATGTGTGTATGTAGCAGTTCAGAAACCTTTTCTTTGGAGAATCTAGAAACAGATATTTCCAGCCATATGCTTGAATATAAGAATTGGCAGTCAAACACAGGAGAAAATTAGATTTCAAACTGCTCTGCTTTGTGTTTGTTCACCTAAGGAAGTTGCATCTATGTTTAGATTCAGTGAGTTAGAAACANAGATATTTCCAGCCATATGCTTGAATATAAGAATTGGCTGTAAAACACAGGAGAAAATTAGATTTCAAACTGCTCTGCTTTGTGTTTGTTCACCTAAGGAAGTTGCATCTATGTTTAGATTCAGTGAGTTAGAAACACGTTTCTTGTAAAAGCTGCGTTTGTATATTCCAGAGTGAGTGGGAGTATAAGCTGTAATGAGAAATACCTGCCTGTAAAGAAAAACGGAGCTATCCAGCAGAATGGTTCTCAAGGTTTGCAATCAACTTATAGAGTTAAACTGATGTGTGTGTGCAGCAGTTCAGAAACTTTTTCCTTGGAGAATCTAGAAACCGATATTTCCAGCCGTATACAGGCATATAAGAAATAGCAGTAAGACTATGTGTAAAACATAGGAGAAACGTAGATTTCAAACTGCTCTGCTTTCTGTTCGTTCACCTAAGGAAGTTGCATCTAGGTTTAGATTCAGCCAGTTAGAAACACGTTTCTTATAAAAGTTGCGTTTGGATATTCCAGAGTGAATGGGAATACAGGCTGTAATGAGAAATATCTGGCTCTAAAACAAAAACGGAGCTATCCAGTAGAATGGTTCTCAAGATGTACAATCACCTAATAGAGGTAAACTGATATTTGTGTGCAGCAGCTGGGAAACCCTTTCTTTGGAGAAGCTAGAAACAGATATTTCCAGCCATATACAGGCATATAAGAATTAGTGGTAAAACTGCGTGTAAAACCCAGGAGAAACGTGGATTTCAAACTGCTCTGCTTTGTGTTC
>NW_016107703.1:2118987-2121600 GCF_001604975.1 Cebus imitator
GCATCGATGTTTAGATTCAGCGAGTTAGAAACACGTTTCCTTTAAATGTTGCGTTTGGATATTCCAGAGTGAATGGGAGTATAGGATGTAATGAGAAATATCTTGCTCTAAAACAAAAACGGAGCTGTCTAGCAGAATGTTTGTCAAGGTATACAATCAACTTACATCTAACTGCTCTGCTTTCTGTTCGTTCACATTAGGAAGTTGCATCTATATTTAGATTCAACGAGTTAGAAACAGGTTTCCTCTAAAAGTTGCGTTTGAATATTCCAGAGTGAATGGGAGTATAGGCTGTAATGAGAAATATCTGGCTCTAAAACAAAAACGGAGCTATCTAGCAGAACGTTTGTCAAGGTGTACAATCAAGTTACAGAGTTAAACTGATGAGTGTGTGCAGCAGTTCAGAAAGCCTTTCTTTGGAGAATCTAGAAACAGATATTTCCAGCCATATACAGGCATATAAGAATTAACAGTAAGACTGCTTGTAAAACACAGGAGAAATGTATATTTCAAACTGCTCTGCTTTGTGTGATTCACCTGAGGAAGTTGCATCTATGTTTAGATTCAGCGACTTAGAAACACGTTTCTTGTAAAAGCTGCGTTTGGATATTCCACAGTGAATGGGAGTATAGGCTGTAATGAGAAATATCTGGCTCTTAAAAAAAAACGGAGCTATCTAGCAGAACGGTTGTCAAGGTGTACAATCAAGTTACAAAGTTAAACTGATGTGTGTGTGTAACAGTTCAGAAACCATTTCTTTGGAGAACCTAGAAACAGATATTTCCAGCCATATAAAGTCATATAAGAATTAGCAGTAAGACTGCTTGTAGAACATAGTAGAAACGTAGATTACAAACTGCTCTGCTTTGTGTTCTGTCACCTTAAGAAGTTGCATCTATGTTTACATTCAGCGAGTTAGAAACACGTTTCTTCTAAAAGCTGTGTTTGGATATTCCAGAGTGAATGGGAGTATAGGCTGTAATGAGAAATATCTGGCTCAAAAACCAAAATGGAGCTATCCAACAGAACGGTTGTGAAGGTGTACAATCAACTTACAGAGTTAAGCTAATGTGAGTGTGCAGTAGTTCAGAAAAATTTCCTTTGGAGGATCTAGATGCAGATATTTCCAGCCATATTCAGGGATATAAAAATTAACAGTAAGATTGCATGCAAAACACAGGAGAAATGTAGATTTCAAACTGCTCTGCTTTCTGTTCGTTCACCTTAGGAAGTTGCATCTATGTTTAGATTCAGCCAGTTGGGAACACGTTTCTTCAAAAAGCTGCGTTTGGATATTCCAGAGTGAATGGCAGTATGGGCTGTAATGAGAAATATCTGGCTCTAAAAGAAAAATGGAGCTATCTAGCAGAATGATTGTCAAGGTTTACAATGAAGTTACGTAAAACTGCTCTGCTTTCTGTTCTTTCACATTAGGAGGTTGCATCTATGTTTAGATTCAGCGAGTTAGAAACAGGTTTCTTCTAAAAGCTGCGTTTGGATATTCCAGAGTGAATGGTAATGTATCCTGTAAAGAGAAATATGTGGCTCTAAAACAAAATCGAGCTATCTAGTAGAACGGTTGTCAAGGTGTACAATCAACATACACCGTTAAACTGATGTGTGTGTGCAGCAGTTCAGAAACTGTTTCTTTGGAGAATCTAGAAACCGTTGTTTCCAGACATATACAGGCCTATAAGAATTCTCGGTAAGGCTGCATGTAAAACACAGGAGAAATCTAGACTTCAAACTTCTCTGCATTGTGTTAGTTCACCTTAGGAAGTTGCATCTCTGTAGGCGTACAATCAGCTTACACAGTTATACTGATGTGTGTGTGCAGCAGTTCAGAAACAATTTCTTTGGAGAATCTAGAAACTGATGTTTCCAGCCACCTACAGCCATATAAGAATTAGCAGTAAGACCGCGTGTAAAGCACAGGAGAAAAGTAGATTTCAAACTGCTCTGCTTTGCGTTCGTTCACTTTAGGAAGTTGCATCTATGTTTAGATTCAGCTGGTTAGAAACACATTTCTTGTGAAAGCTGCGTTTGGATATTCCAGAGTGAATGGAAGTATATGGTGTAATGAGAAATATCTGGCTCTAAAATAAAAACCGAGCTATCTAGCAGAACAGTTGTCAAGGTGTACAATCAAGTTACAGAGTTAAACTGATGTGTGTGTCCAGCAGATCAGAAACCCTTTTTGGAGAATCTACAAACAGATATTTCCATCCATATACAGGCATATAAGAATTAGAAATAAGATTGCATGTAAAACACAGTAGAAACGTAGATTTCAAACTGCTCTGCTTTGTGTTCATTCACCTTAGGAAGTTGCATCTAGGTTTAGATTCAGCTGGTTAGAAACACGTTTCTTCTAAAAGCTGTGTTTGGATATTCCAGAGTGAATGGGAGTATAGGCTGTAATGAGAAATATCTGGCTCTAAAACAAAATCCGACGCATCTAGCAGAATGGTTGTCAAGGTGTACAATCAACTTACAGAGTTAAATTGATGTGTGTGTGCAGCAGTTCAGAAACCCTTTCTTTGGAGAATCTAGAAGCAGATATTTCCAGCCTTATACAGGCATATAAGAATTAGCAGTAAGACTGCGTGTAAA
>NW_016107703.1:2121663-2125214 GCF_001604975.1 Cebus imitator
ATTCAGCGAATTAGAAACACGTTTCTTCTAAAAGCTACGTTTGGATATTCGAGTCTCTGGAAGTATAGGCAGTAATCAGAAACATATGGCTGTAAAACAAAAACGGAGCTATCTTGCAGAATGGATGTCAAGGTGTACAACAAAGTTACAGAGTTAAACTGATGTGTGTTTGCTGCAGTTCAGAAAAACTTTCTTTGGAGAATTTACCAACAGATATTTCTAGCCATATACAGACATATAAGAATTAGCAGTAAGACTGCGTGTAAAACAAGGAGAAACGTAGATTTCAAACTGCTCTGCTTTGTGTTCGTTCACCTTAGGAAGTCGCATCTGTGTTTAGAAGTAGCGAGTTGGAAACATGTTTCTTCTAAAAGCTGCATTTTGATATTCCAGAGAGAATGGGAGTATAGGCTGTAATGAGAAATATCTGGCTCTAAAACAAAAACGGATCTATCTTGCAGAATGGTTGTCAAGATGTACAAACAACTTACAGAGTTAAACTGATGTGTTTGTGCAGCAGCGCAGAAACACTTTCTTTGGACAATTTAGAGACAGATATTTCCAGCCATATACAGCCATATAAAAATTAGCAGTAAGACTGCGGTTACAACACAATATAGACATATGTTTCAAACTGCTCTGCTCTGTGTTCGTTCACCTTAGGAAGTTGCATCTGCGTTTAGAAAAAGCGAGTTAGAAACATGTTTCTTCTAAAAGCTGCGTTTTGATATTCCAGAAAGAATGGGAGTATAGGCTGTAATGAGAAATAACTGGCTCAAAAACAAAATCAGAGGTATCTTGCAGAACGGTTGCCAAGGTATACAATCAACTTACAGAGTTAAACTGATGTGTGTGTGCAGCAGTCCAGAAGCCATTTCTTTGGAGAATCTAGAAACAGATGTTTCCAGCCATGTACAGGCATATAAGAATTAGGAGTAAGACTGCGAGTAAAACACAGGAGTAATGTAGATTTCAAACTGCTCTGCTTTGTGTTCGATCACCTTAGGAAGTTGCATCTCTGTTTAGATTCAGCGAGTTAGGAACACGTTTCTTCTAAAAGCTGCGTCTGGGTATTCCAGAGTGAATGGGAGTATAGGCTGTAATGAGAAATATCTGCCTCTAAAACAAAAACCGAACTATCTAGCAGAAAGGTTGTCAAGGTGTACAATCAACTTATAGAGTTAAACTGACGTGTGCTTGCAGCAGTTGAGAACCCCTTTCTTTGGAGAATCTAGCAACACATATTTCCTGCCATATGCAGGCATATAAGAATTAGCAGTAGACTGCGTGTAAAATACAGCAGAAACGTAGATTTCAAACTGCTCTGCTTTGTGATCATTCCCCTGAGGAAGTTACATCCATGTTTTGATTCAGCGAAGTAGAAACACGTTTTTTCTAAAAGCTGCGTTTAGATATTTCAGAGTGAATGGGTGTATAGGCTGTAATGAAAAATATCTGGCTCTGAAACAAAAACCGAGCTATCTATCAGAACGGTTGTCAAGGTGTATAATCAACTTACAGAGTTAAACTGATGTGTGTGTGCAGCAGTTCAGAAACCCTTTCTTTGAAGAATCTAGAAAAAGATATTTCCAGACCTATACAGTCATATAAGAATTAGCAGTAAGACTTCGTGTAAAACACAAGGGAAACGTATATTTCAAACTGCTCTGCACTTGTTAGTTCAGCTTTGGGAGTTACATCTATGTTTTGAATCAGCGAGTTAGAAACACGTTTCTTCTAAAAGCTGCATTTGGATCTTCCAGAGTGAATGGGAGAATAGGCTGTAATGAGAAATATCTGGCTCTAAAATAATAACAGATCTATGAAGCAGAATGGTTTTCAAGGTGTACAATCAACTTATAGAGTTAAACTGAGGTGTGTGTGCAGCAGTTCAGAAATAGTTTCTTTGGAGAATCTAGAAAGAGATATTTCCAGCCATATACAGGCAAATAATAATTACCAGTAGGACTACGTCTAAAACACAGGAAAAACATATATTTGAAGCTGCTCTGCTGTTTGTTTGTACACCTTAGGAAGTTGCATCTATGGTTAGATTGAGCCAGTAAGTAACTCGTTTCTTCTAAAAGCTGCGTTTGGATATTCCAGAGTGAAAGGCAGTATAGACTGTAATGAGAAATATCTGGCTCTAAGACAAAAACGGAACTATCTAGCACAATGTATATAAAGGTGTACAATCAACTCACAGAGCTAAAGTGAAGTGTGTGTGCAGCAGTGCAGAAACCCTTTCTTTGGAGAATATAGGAACAGATATTGCCAGCCATATGCAGGGATATAAGAATTGGCAGTAAGACTGCGTTCAAAACACAGGAGAAACACATATTTCAAACTGCTCTGCTTTGTGTTTGTTCACCTTGGGGGGTCACATTTATATTTAGATTCAGCGAGTTAGAAACGCGTTTCTTCTAAAACCTGCATTTCGATATTCCACAGTGAATGGGAGTATACTGTGTAATGCGAAATATCTGGCTCTAAAACAAAAAGGGAGCTATCTAGCAGAATGGTTGTCAAGGTTTACAATCAACTTACAGAGCTAAACTGATGTGTGTGTGCGGCAGGTCAGAAAACTGTTCTTTGGAGAATCTAGAAACTGATATTTCCATCCATAAACAGGCATGTAAGAATTAGCAGTAAGACTGCGACTAAAACAGAGGGGAATTGTATATTTCAAACTGCTCTGTTTTGTGATTGTTCACCTTAGGAAGTTGCATCTATGTTCAGATTCAGCGAGTTAGAAACACGTTTCTTCTAAAAGCTGCGTTTGGATATTCCAGAGTGAAATGGAGTATAGGCTGTAATGAGAAATATCTGGCTGTAAAACAAAAACGGAGCTATGTAGCAGAATGGTTGTCAAGCTATAAAAACAACTTACAGATTTAAACTGATGTGTGTGTGCAGCAGTTCAGAAACACTTTCTTTGGAGAACCTAGAAACAGATATTTCCAGCCATATAGAGGCATATGAGAATTAGCATTAGGACTGTGTGGAAAACAGCAGAAACGTACATTTCAGATTGCTCTGCTTTGTATTGGTTCACCTTAAGAAGTTGCATCTATGTTTAGATTCAGTGAGTTAGGAACACGTTTCTTCTAAAAGCTGCGTTTGGATATTCCAGAGTAAAGGGGAGTATAGGCTGTAATGAGAAATATCTGGCTCTAAGACAAAAACGGAGCTATCTAGCATAATGGTTGTCAAGGTGTACAATCAACTTACAGAGTTAAACTGATGTGTGTGTGCAACAGTTCAGAAACCCTTTCTTTGGAGAATCTAGAAACAGATATTTCCAGCCGTATACTGGCATATAAGAATTAGCAGCCGGGCGCGGTGGCTCAAGCCTGTAATCCCAGCACTTTGGGAGGCCGAGGTGGGTGGATCACGAGGTCAAGAGATCAAGACCATCCTGGTCAACATGGGGAAAACCCGTCTCTACTGAAAATACAAAAAAAAAATTAGCTGGGCATGGTGGTGCGTGCCTGTAGTCCCAGCTGCTCAGGAGGCTGAGGCAGGAGAATTGCCTGAACCCAGAAGTTGGA
>NW_016107704.1:0-11557 GCF_001604975.1 Cebus imitator
ACAGAAGCTATCTCCATGGAAACAAAGCTCTCACAGAGCTCCCGAAGAGTGGAATAACTTCCAAGATTTCCCGCAATTTCCTGTAGAGGAACTTGTGGCAGGTCTTGCTGTGCTGGGAGTACAGACCCCAGAGAAGGCTCCTCAGGACTGTATTCTGTGGGTGCGTGTGTGTGTGTGTGTTGTAGTCACTGTGCCATATAGGAAATATTCCAAGTCCTGGAAGTAGGGATTTAAAAGTTCCCACAACGAGTTCAGGTAGGAAATTGTGGGTAACCCCCCATATAGGCACAGAGGAACGAGAGCTAAGCAGAGCCCTGGCACAGTTAGGGCTTGAGGAATATCTCACTTTATAGTGTTACTACTCAGCTATTTCCTTTTATATAATCCTTGACATAATCATATATTAGTTTATAGAAATAGGGCTTGAAGACTCCCTTTATATAATCCTCTGTATATAATCATTTAATAGTTGATAGTGTGAGTGCCTAAAGAATATTTCCCTACATATATACCTATAATTATATCTTACTTCATAATTGGAGGAATGCCTAGAGTGGACACAGTACAGAGGATGAATTAAGGAATAAGCAGCTTATAATCGGAGGAATGCCTAGAGAGACAGTGCAGAGCATGATTTAAGGGAAAGACAGTTATACCAGGACAGGAATCCATGGCACAGGCGGCAGCGTTCAGTATCGTAAAGATAACCGCTTTATGGCAGGCTTGGGGCGAGAGCCACTCCTCCTGATAAAGGAGTTGTAGGACCTTGCTCCAGTTCTTGTAGAAGGCCGCCCTCAGAATGGCAATCCACCTTGGTGACTGTGAACTTTATCAGCTCTTGCTACTGTGCTGCTTGAAAAGTATCTTCCCACAGAACCCATTGGAAGCTGCCAGAAGGTGGCACTAACCTTGACAGCTCTGTCACTGCTAGGTGACTTAAAGCATCTTCCTATAAATCTTAGAAGTAGTTTCCCATAGATAGAAGTATCACACACTGCACCCTCTTCACTTCACATGGCCCACCTTCAAGCCTCGGTGACCTAATGGGGGTGGACCCCTTACTGCACACGGCCCTTGCCTTCGTGGGAACAGGGCTCTTGCCTTCATGGGAACGGGCCCCTTGCTGTGCGCTGTCCACCTCCTGGCCTAGGTGACCTAATGGGGGTGGACCCTATGTTTTATTGTTCATGACCCTATCACTATCCTAAAGATGATTTCACTCACTGCCCTGCCCCCTAACCTATACACAATAAATACTCATGCTTCTGGACATTCGGGACCTCGCCTTGCCTGACTCTGCTTATAGGTGGCATGGCCCCCTTAGCCCAGCTGCATTTTCTTTGTACTTCTGTGTCCTGTCTCTTTATTTCTCCGATCCTGCGTCTCAGCACAGCGTAAGGCTCACCCCACGACCCTGTGGGGCACTCAGCCCTACATCTGGCTCCCATCGTGCCCTACAGAAATGTTAGTACTTTTCTTAGTCCACCAAGAAATATCCCCACTCACATTTGGAGGGTGTTCAGGTGGCTTCCTGTGTCGTTGCCTGTACGTGTAATCTTAATGATTCAAGTTGTTTAGACCCACGTGCAGGAAACAGAAGCCAGACAAGGTGGTGACAATACTGGCCACATTCACACTCTCTGAGGCTCCTTCTTTGAGGCAAGTGATGAAACGTGAAAGCTCAGTGTTCTATAAAGGCAGTTGGTGCTGGGACGCACCGACTACTTCAGGGTGAGAATGCTGGTCCTTCCTCTGGGATAGAGCAGGGTGGTGAGAGGGACGGGGCAGGAAAGTCCTGGGCAAAGAAGGACAGGTCCCTGGCTAGGGCTCCACCCCTGGACCTTTGCCCATGGACCTCGGCATTTCTGCTTTCATGCCCAAATATCGCATTTCCCAAGACCACCCTGACCCACCACGATCCCATCCTGTGCCCATAAAAATTCCCAGTGGCAGAGACACAAGCGGCTGGATGTCGAGAGGAACACATGAGCAGAAGAACGCGCCGGCAGACACAGCAGACGCCAGCAGGCCATCGACTGGTGGAATGACGCGGAATTTGGTGGGGGCGGCCGGAGGAGAGTCTGGACGCTGGATGGCCCAGCTCCGGGGAAAACCACCTTCCCACTCCATCCCCCTGCTGGCTCCCCCTTCTGCTGAGAGCTACCACCACTCAGTAAAAAGCCTTGCACCCATCCTGCAAGCCCACGTGTGATCTGATTTTTCCGGTACACCAAGGCAAAAGCTCGGGATACAGAAAGCCCTCTGTCCCGTGATAAGGCAGAGGATCTAACTGAGCTGATGAACCCCAGCTCCCCACAGCCTAAACTGAAAGAGCACCCTGTAACACACACCCACTGGGGCTACAGCTGTGAACATTCACCCCCAGACACTGCCGTGGGGCTGTGAGGCCTGCCCGTCTGTATGCTCCCCTAGAGGTTTCGGCAGTGGGGCACCGAAGAAGCGAGCCACACCCCCATCACACACCCTGTGGGGGATCAAGGGAACTTCTCCCGTTTCAACAGGTCTCTACCTCATTCTTCACAGCTGTCCTAGAAGATGAACAGAGGCTGCCAGGACGCTGAGCCGGCTCTGGAGTCAGCCCGGGTTCAAACCCCAGCTCTGAGTTTTCCAGCCCATGGCTGTGATGGAGTTAGTAAGAGCATGCATTTCATCGAGAGTAAGACCATAAAGCTCCAAGTCTAGTCCATGTAAAGTCCCCAGCAAGGCTTTGCTGCTGCTGTCCTGAGACCCCCTGAGCTGTTAGAATTTTAGACGTGAGACACACACCCGGAGGGCTGGGCTTCGGTCTGCTGGAGCACCAGGTGGGAGGCCTCATGCATCCAACTTTTATCAGTCACCACTTATGGGAAATGGAGCTGATGGAAAGACAGCAAGCCCTCCCGCCACCTGCAGCGTGAGTGATACCGATACCACGTCACCCAGCAATAAAGCCCACATCGTTACGAGGACGCTATTTTTACATAATGCACACCATACAAAAACGCAAATGCCCCGTAGGTCCCAGAGTCTGCGATCCCCGTCCCGCGTGTGGGGAGGCTGCAGGCTTCTTCTCGGCTTTCCACTGCGGCTGCACCAGAGCTCCCAGCTCTTCTCGGAGCTCCAGGCTCTGCTTCCGCAAAGCACCTGTGTGACTCTGGAGTTTCCTGTGAACGTCAGCCCACAGCGACTCCTGCCTCCCGAGCTCTTGGTCGAGTCTGGTGATCTGCTGCTGTAATGGCTGTTATTGGGAAGAGAACACCAGAAAACCTCTCAGATATCACACCACCGCATTCCTCTGCAAAATACCCAAGGCCTCTCTGATGCAAGATCGACTATGTCTAGACAGAAAGACACCCGATGGGATAAACAGGACTACCGCAGCCTTTTCCTTTCTTTCTTTCCTTTGTTTTTTTTTTCTTTTTTTTTGAGGCAGACTCTCACTCTGTCACCCAGGCTGGAGTGCAGTGGCATGATCTCAGCTCACCAAAGCTTCAACTTCATGAGCTCAAGTGATCCTCCTGCCTCAGCATCCCCAGAAGCTGGGACCGTAGGCATGCACCACCACACTTGGCTGATTTTTGTACTTTTAGTAGAGATGGGGCTTCACCATGTTGCCCAGAGTGGTCTCAAACTCCTGGACTCAAGTGATCCATCCACCTCAGCCTCCCAAAGTTCTGGGATTACAGGCATAAGCTACCATGCCTGGCCACAGCTTTATTCTTATTAAGCAGTGTTTATTATGAGTTAGTGCACATAATATAACCAGACAAGGATGGTAGTGAGCTATGATTCTTTGTTAAGACACTACTACAGCAAAAAGAGGCTGGCATTCTTTTCCCTTTTTTTTTTTTTTTTTCTTTTTTTTTCTTTGAGACAGTGTCTTGCTCTGTCAACCCAGGCTGGAATGCAGTGGTGCAGTCTCAGCTCACTGCGACCTCTGCTTTCCAGGTTTAAGCAATTCTGGTGCCTCAGCATCCTGAGTAGCTGGGATTGCAGGCACATGCCATCAAACCTGGCTAATTTGTGTATTTTTAGTAGAGACGGGTTTTGCTGTGTTGTCATGTTGTCAGGTTGACCTCAAACACTGCACTGGCGTGGATGGACAGTCAACAGTTTAAAAATTCTGGAAGGCACTGCATTTCAACCTGACATGCCAGCCTTCCCATGATCCTTCACTGGACCGTAGAGACTGCAGCCTTGCCCTGGGAAGCAGCAGGATGGGGATAAAGGTACTGCACTGCGTGGCCCTGGCCACAGGGACCCGTGGGACTTTAATGAGAGCAAGCACTGTCCAATGGGGTCTGGCAAGGAAGTGGGTAAAAATCAGGAAGCTTGCTGGGACGACATGAGGCATGTCAACCTTCTGATTTTCTTTAACTAAGTTTTTAAAGTCTGGTGCCTTCTCCTGGACTTGAGGAGAGAAGCTGGAATGTTCAAGTTTTCTTTAACCCCGCCCTGCCATCCACCAAGAGAGAAGGTTGCAAAGGACAAGAGCCACGTGTCCTCGGAGAGGAGGTACGGCATCAGCGTCCTGGGGCAGCACTTTCCTACAGAGGTCTGGCGAGGGAAAGTCCAATGACGGGCCTCAGGGACAGAAATCAGGGTCCCGCCTGGTGGGACTAACTCTGTCCCCACAGAGCTCAGCTCACCGGCATCTCCCGGCCGTTGCTGCCCTCCCTGGGGACCTTGGCTGCCACATCTGTCTTCTCCATGTCCGCCCCAGCTCCCGGGCACGGGTCCTATGGGTCGGTGCCCTCCTTGGGCTCCTCAGCCTCCAGCTGACCCTCCAGCATCCTGGTTTGGAAGGGAAGGGCCATGGGGATGCCTGAATGCAGTCACCTTACCCCTGAAGGCTCAGCCTCAACCTAAGGGTGAGCAGGAACCACAGCCGCTCTTCTCCCCCTGGGTCCTGTGCACATTCCCAAGCGGGAGGCTGACCAGGTGAAAGGACACACAGACAGAGGGGACTGAGCGGTCCACACCTGACTCTCCAGCATCCTCCATGGAAAACGCTCAGTTCCTAGAAGATCAGCCTGACACCTAACACACTCTTACCATCCAGAGAGAGGTGTGAGTGGGATGGTCATGGGGGTGTGAGTGGGGTGTGAGTGGGATGGTCGTGAAGTGTGACCAGGTGTGAGCAGGGTGTGAGTGGATGGTTGTGTGCAACACTGAGGGAATTCTGGGCCCTTTAATCAGCACCCATCTGCAGGGGCACAGGAGACCCTCCATTGTGTTGAGTCTGAGTCTTGAACCGTGAGGGCGGCATTTGTGAACTCATGGTGAAGATGTGGAAAAGAAACACCTTTTTATACGTAAGCATTTATGCCAGTTCTAGGAAGCTCACAGCAATCAGAAAACAAAAACGAAAGAAAAAACGCAAAGCTTTCCTGCAAGCCTGCGGGGTCCTCTCTGAAAGCCGCCTCCACCCCCGCCTGGTCCTCTTGGTTGTAGGAAGCCAGGGGCCCCCAAGGAAACCCCGACTGTTTATTCACAAACTTCTAACTGTATAAAACATGAGAATGAACAGCTTCACCACAGTGACCGGAGAAATGCTGTTGAAAAGAGAGTCTCCTGCTGGGAGCAAGCCGAAGGTCAAGAGCAAGACCTAAGGTCACCGGATCACTGGCCACTCCTTCCCCACGGGGACTGGGACAGTTTCTGCGCAGGTGGGCAGGGGTCCGCGGTCTTCACAGCCCTGAGAAAGCGACTTCTTTCCCGCTCCTCCGAGGGGATATCCCAGTGTCCTCGGCCCCAAACTCGTGACCCTCTCAGTCCGGAGAAGACCCTTCCCTCAGCCCAACACCAGACCTTGTCACCTCACCTGGTCCCTGACGCTCACGTCTGCCGGGACGGGATCATCTGCGCCGTGTCCCCACGGCTGTCTCCAGCCCTCCCGCCTCGTCTCCAGAGCCGAGAGGGCAGCAGACGCTTCCAACAGACTTTCTGTCTTACAGGGGCGTGAGCGCCTCACTCAGCGTCACCACTGTGCTACTCAGATCGCAATTAAACACCCAAGCCTGCAATTCTGATACAGAAGCTCAGCGTCAGTGGAGTCCATCCATCCACAAAGGACATTGGAGAGAGTCAAACGGCTCCTCCCAATTCACAAAAACAACGTGCTTAATATCAAGTCTTCAACATGCAACGTAGAGTAAGAGCTCATTTCTCCGAGCAGACATTCCTCAAAAAAATAGACGTTCTTTGGATGCCACGTTATTTACTAGAAAAAGCATTTTTATGAAGGGAAAATAATATATACGAGTTTAAGTGGAGACAGAATTCAGAATTTCATCATTTCACCCCAAATGCATCTCCATCTGAATTGTCTGTGTGGTTTTTGTGCTAGAGAACGGGGGGGCAAGGAGAGTCGACATTCCCGTTAAACCCTGGCCGTCCTTCCGTGCATGCTGCTGTGTGTGGAAAACACACACCTGTGGCTCCCCTGCGCCTGCCTGGGATGTGTATCACTCGGATGGTTCTGCAAGAGACTCGCACGCAACAGGCGGTAAACGCCAACGTCGCGAAGAAAATACCACAAAGAGGAAACAGAACGCACTGTTGTCCCCGTGCCTCATTCTCACCATGGGCCTGTGTGTGTCCTGAGGTATGTGAAGTTTGTGTGTGTGTCCTGGGTTGTGTCCTGAGGTGTGTGAGGTATGTGTGTGTCCTGAGGTGTGTGAGGGGCTGTGTGTTCTGAGGTGTGTGGGGGGTTGTGTGTGTGTCATGAGGTGTGTGAGGGGTTGTGTGTGTGTCCTGGGTTGTGTCCTGAGGTGTGTGAGGTGTGTGTGTGTCCTGAGGTGTGTGAAGGGTGTGTGTGTCCTGAGGTGTGTGAGGGGTTATGTGTGTCCTGAAGTGTGTGAAGGGTTGTGTGTGAGTCCTGAGGTGTGTGAAGGGTTGTGTGTGTGTCTTGAGGTGTGTGAGGGGTTGTGTGTGCATTCTGAGGTGTGTGAAGGGCGTGTGTGTTCTGGGTTGTGTCCTGAGGTGTGTGAGGTGTGTGTGTGTCCTGAGGTGTATGAAGGGTTGTGTGTATGTCTTGAGGTGTGTGAGGGGTTGTGTGTGTGTTCTGAGGTGTGTGAGGGGTTGTGTGTCCTGGATTGTGTGTCCAGTGTTGTGTGAGGGGTTGTGTGTGTGTTCTGAGGTGTGTGAGGGGTTGTGTGTGTGTCCTGAGGTGTGTGAAGTGCTGTGTGTCCTTTGGTGTGTGAGGGGTTGTGTGTGTGTCCTGAGGTGTGTGAGGGGTTGTGTGTGTCCTGAGGTGTGTGAGGGGCTGTGTGTGTGTCCTGAGGTGTGTGAGGGGTTGTGTATTCTGAGGTGTGTGAGGGGTAGTGTGTGTATGTCCTGAGGTGTGTGAGGGGTTATGTGTTCTGAAATGTGTGAGGGGTTGTGTGTGTCCTGAGGTGTGTGAAGGGCTGTGTGTGTGTCCTGAGGCGTGTGAGGAATTATGTGTGTGTCCTGAGGTGTGTAAGGGGTTGTGTGTGTGTCCTGGGTTGTGTGTCCTGAGGTGTGTGAGGGGCTGTGCATGTTTCCTGTGGTGTGTGAGGGGTTGTGTGCATATCCTGAGGTGTGTAAGGAATTATGTGTGTGTCCTGAGGTGTGTGGGGGCTGTATGTGTGTCCTGAGGTGTGTGAAGTGTCATGTCCTGAGGTGTGTGAGTGGTTGTGTGTGTGTCAGGAGGTGTGTGAGGGGCTGTGTGTTTCCTGAAGTGTGTGAGGGGTTGTATGTTCTGAGGTGTGTGAGGGGTTGTGTGTGTGTCCCGAGGTGTTTGAGTTGTTGTGTGTGTGTCCTGAGGTGTGTGAGTTGTTGTGTGTGTGTCCTGAGGTGTGTGAGGGGTTGTGTGTGTGTCCTGAGGTGTGTGAGGGGTTGTGTGTGTGTCCTGAGGTGTGTGAAGGGTTGTGTGTGTCCTGGGTTGTGTGTCCCGAGGTGTGGTAACGGTGTGTTCGTGTGCGTGCTCCTCTCAGCTCCACATAGTGTTGGTTTAGGGATTAGACCTTGACGGGCATCCCTCCCTCTCCGTGGGGCGGGCAACTTCCACCCATCTTCATGGTGTCTCCATCCTCTAGCGACTCCGCCATCCCTGGACACCCAGGGCTCTCTCTGTCGGGCTCACAGCACCCTGAGAAGTCTGACTCAACTGGAAGCTCTGGCGCCCGTGAGTTTCCAGAAGCCTTCCTCAGTCAGCTCTACGAGTTGGGGAATGCGGCCCAGTGTCTCGTGTCCATTCCACTGAGTTTTATTTTTTCTCCCGAGGAAGTGTGAGCTCAGACCTGTCCATGTGGCCATCAGGCAGGTCCCCCACACGTTTCCATCACCGGCCACCATCGATGCGTTTCAGGCTTTGCACATCCCCTCCTGAGCCTCAGCCGGGCAACTCCCGTGGGCAGGGTCCCCCATCCCTCTCTGCTGCGGGTCTCTGTGTGCCTCTCTTCCCCTCCTGGCCAGGCCATTTTCCTCACTGAGCCTTCCCCAGATGCTTGTCCTGCAGCAAACACATGTGGCCGCGGGTCAAGGCAGAGCCTCCCGGGGTTTGGACTGTGGGGACCTTCCCGTCTCTCTGATAAGGCCCCGTATTCTGTTCAGCCTCCGGGTGCCTTAGCTGCGTTTCACGCATGGTCCTCCAGGGATGTTCTGGTCTGAACATTCTGTAGAGGAAACCACTGCACATCTGTCACTCATCTTTTAATATAAGACGCCAATTCCAGAGTCGGCTGCTTGGAGGAGCCGCAGATAGCCTTTTTAAAGTAGCTTATCTTTTAAATTTCTGGTTCAAAGGACTGCTTCTCTAGTGGTACAGACCCTGACAAAAGAAATCACCTTTTCTAAATCTCATCGCTGCAAATGGGCAATGTGACCTGGGAACTAGTCAGACGCCTTGAGATTGCAGCTTATCTCATGGGGACAGCGGAGTGCATCCGTGGATGACTAAGTGTCGGAATACTAAGTTGGGGTGGTACCTGTCATCCAGGGAATGACATGAGCTCACACTGTGCTTCAAGCGACACAGATCAGAGCAGATTACAGCGAAATACTTGTAGCTGTGCTGAGTTCCTCAAACTACCACAAAATTCTTGTGGTGAAACTCGTGAGAGGTGGAGATAAGAGAATATGAGCCTGTGATAGAATCCAAATATGCGTTTTAAAATGTCTTCATACTAAGAGCCCTGTGAGAGAATCCAAATATGAATTGTAACATGTCTTCACACTGTTACCAGGAGCTGTAGTGCACGGTGACAGAACAGAAAGAGAAAGCTTTTCCACCCGCTGTCTAGTTGTTTCCTCAGTGCTGCATTTTAGCACACTCGAAACTCCACGTTTCTTTTGGATTTTATGAGCTGAGTCTGAATGTTATAAGTGACACACACCTCCTTTTTTTCCTGTGAGACAAGGTTTTGCAAGGTTTCGCCCTGCCCAGGCTGGAGCGCAGCGGCGCTATCTCAATTCACTGCAACCTCAACTTCAGGCTGAAGCAATCCTCCCACCTCAGCCTCCCTAGTAGCTAGAACTACGGGTCCACACCACCACACCCAGCTGATTTTTGGATTCTTTGTAGACACAGGTCTCACTGTGCCGCACTGGCTAGTCTCAAACTTCTGGACTCAAAAGATCCACCTGACTCAGCCTCTTAAAGTGCTGGGATTACACACTCCTTAAGCATGTTCTCTGTGCAGTATGTTCTATAGGTTAAGAATAAGGAAAGACATCGCCCCTTTAAGCAAAGTGGTAAAGCAACATATAAAAACTATTCAATCCACAACAGTGAGTACTTCCATTAATTACACTCTAAAGGTTTATTTTGTTTAAAGTGAATTGGGGGAGTACAGGATGCGCTTCAAGATAATGAACAGGGAAAACTGTCTAGTGATTGCCAGCATCCACATCATTTATTTACTCTATGTTGTGTCATTTTGTTGTTATAGTAGGACCCAAGTGATTAGAAAGGAAATTACATAGTCAGTGATCAGCTGAGACTGAATATGAACAGGGGAAGAAGCTAGCTTAGACCTGAATAGACCTGGGGTCAGGAGACATTTCTAGATAAGCCCATCAGCCAGATGAAATCAACCCATGACTTCCAATACCAGTGCTGAAGAGGCCACAGAGGAGAGAGAACCCTGAGAAGGTTTTTAAAATCTGAAAGTTCTTGATTAAAAGAACTGGAAAGTTTCCTAATGTGTGTATGAAGCCTGAGATTGAGCAGGGTTACTGAGGGTGGGATGATAGCACACTGAGGCTGGGAGTTTTATTTCTTTTAAATCTTTCTGTAGGTATACCTCTGTGGATCCCTACCACTTCTGAACCACGGTTACAAGGCTAATAAATACATAGAACAATGTTCCTGCTGCCCGTGGGCGCCATGCTCTTCCTAATAACGCACTAGGGACCCCTTATTACTCATGACCTTTTGTCCAAGTCATGCTATCTGATTGTTCATAAAATTCCCTGGACCTGCTTGATATGAAACATGGATACTGCCATTTTTGAAGGAATGTGGACTTTATAGGAAACGAAACCCCAATCCCTGACCTCTGAATCTGAGGATTTGTATAAATTTGGACTTTACACAAAAAAAGTTACATAATTTTGGGCAAGTCCCTTAATACAGCATTTGAACTCAATTTCATGCCCCTTTGAGGTCTGAACTCTCAGCTGTGAGTACTAATTTGTGGCATGATGGTGAGGAGAAATGACAGAAGCCCATGGCACGTCACGGCAGAATAACCATTCGGCTTCCACAGTCACCCAGCCATGGATTTCAGGATCTGACTGCTTGTCATCATGGGACACGTCAGGTCCAGCTTAACAATTGGCCAAGGGGTTCATCTTACAGATTCCTCTAATTACCGCTTTAGCTAAAAGCCCCTATGTAAGATACAGGGTTACCGCATCACAGGAACCCAGGGCGAAGACGCGGGGCTACCGCATCACAGGAACCCAGGGCGAAGACGCGGGGCTACCGCATCACAGGAACCCAGGGCGAAGACGCGGGGTTACCGCATCACAGGAACCCATGGTCAATATTCTGTGACCTGATGCTTATCCAGTCAGAACTCTATTAGCCAGATCTAAATAGTTACCAGAAAAAAGAAAACTAATGTTCATAGTATTGGGCTTGAAATACTACAAAATCATTAAGGTAACAAGTTTCTATTCTGTTCCTTGTTATTTTCTAATCCCTTAACTGTGAACTAATCGGCAGCCTCTGGTGCCTAGCATTGTGCAGGCCACTGCAAGGCTTAAAGACGAGTATGAGGCATGGTCCCAGGTGCCTGAGAATTCAGGGTATAGTGAGAGAGATGAAGAGACTGCACCAGGACAATCGGCATCTAGGTACTAATAGCACAGTGCTGACCAGAGTATTTCACACCGCAGGGGAAAGTATTTCACAGCTTTCCAGGTCTTGAGCTGAGGTAGCTTTCTGCACCTCCTCACCTCCTCACCTCTTCACCCGCACCTCCTCACCTCCTCACCTCACCTCCTCACCTCCTCACCTGCACCTCCTCACCTCCTCACCTGCACCTCCTCACCTCCTCACTTCCTCACCTCCTCACCTCCTCACCTC